>NC_140234.1:47420107-47642607 GCF_949987555.1 Borostomias antarcticus | reverse complement strand
CAACTGGTTCTGTGTGTATAAACAAGCTGTTGCTCAATGAACTATTTCTTATGAGTGCCTATGTGGTGTGGAGTGCAGGAGAATTTGTTTTTGAGGAGGGAGAGAAGCAGAGATTTTTCTTCACAGCTCTGTACTTTCCTGAGTTTACCTAAGGCCTTTAAGTTTCCTGAGCTTAAGAAAAGTGTTTGCGCTCACATACTCCCCTCCTTCCTTGACACAGTGAAGATTCATCTGTTTGTTGATCACTCAATGCCTTGGCTCAACCACGGCAATGGATGCAGACTGGCTGAGGTAAATGTACTGCCTGGGAACCTTCATGTTTGTGTATACCATACACAATGGGATCCATTATGTCTGTCTTTCGTGGTCGGCCTGTCGGATGACAGCGGACTCACCTTCCAGTGAAGATGGCTGCTGTTTTGGGAGCAGGACCTCGGTCAGGGCACCGTCGTCCTCGTAGTGCCCTGTGGCCCGTTCCGGTGGGCCCCCCTCGGCATCCCCCCTCGATCTGCGTCCTCCGCCTTCCTCCTCGCTCTCCTCTGCCTCATCCTCCGCCTGACCCCTCCCCCCCGCGGGTTCCTGGTCGTGGCGGAGCGGTCCGAGGTGTCCGCCGGCGCCGTCCTCGTGCAGCGCCAGCGGCCGGGTCTCTCTGGAGAGGGAGTCGTCCGCGTGTTCTCCCAGATAGGCCGGAGTGAGCTCGTCCATGGGGTTTACATATCTGCAGAGAGAGAGTGGGAGGGAGGAGGGGGGGGGGTGGTCAGGAAGGCCAGAGTCGGCAGCATTAATCTCTCCCAGCCGCGTAGACCGAGGCTCCACGTACAGCTACACTACAGCCCCCACGGAACATCATAACAAGCCTGTTGCTGGCCTGGCCCTCGTAAAAGAATGTTGCTCTGGCTCAACTTGACACAACGCAGCGAGAGGCTCTATAGCCTACCTTGGTCTTCCTGGGTTTTCATCGGACGATAGCAAATGTATTTACATTCGTAAACATTCTTTGGGATTGAGACGTTCTGAACAACGCGCTCTCCCATAGACCGCTGCAACGTAATTTGCGAAAGGCCGCCGACTGCTGTGTTAACGGGTTGTGGATGTGACACGGTGCTAAGTGATGGTGCAGCGCGGTGCTACCGACTGACCCCTGGTTGAGGCTGTTCTGGGACTGGAAGGGGCTGGTGTCGCTGCTCCTCCCCAAACTGCAGCTCTCGTCGCAGCACAGCGAGGGGATCAGGTGGACGGGACCTGCGGGGGTCACACAGCAGCCACCCAGTCACTAACAACCCTCTAATACCTGAAGGGGCACACCGGTAAAACAAAGAACTGTGTTCCCCTAATAACGCAGTACGACATTCATAGTAACCAGTTAAAATATACTAAGCATGTGCACCGGGATGTCGGCTCTCACAGCCGTAGCATGTTTCAGACAGGTCACCCTGGTATAGATGCCCACCCGTTCCAGAACCTACCACAGGTGTGTCCCGGGCCCAGGTGACACTGGCAGCAGGGTCTCTGGTGGAAGTCGTGGAGCCTCCCTCGCTCCAGACAGGACAACTCTGCCCCGCTGTACGGACCGTCCTGGGCCCTCAGAGACGCTGGGGATGGACAGACGGACCGACGGACACAATGTCAGAGAAAACAAACAGATGCAGTACAGTTGCGTTTCTGCGCATGTTCCTGTAGAAAAGCCATAGGTTGGACATCCGGTTCTGTATGAGAGTTCAGCTCCCTTTCGGGGTATACTGTGTTTGTGCATGTGCGTGCGTGTGTGTGTGTGTGTGTGTGTGTAGAGATATGACTCACCACTGGGCTTCTTCTCCAGAAGCTGTCTCTTGCAGTAGATAACACAGAGGATGAGCAGTGCCAGCATGACGGTGGCCAGGGCGCTGCAGATGACCGCTGCCAGGGCCATGTCCCTGGGGCTGGTCACCACCGAGGGGATGGGCACCAGGTTCACCCGCCCGCTGCCTGCGGTGTCCGAGGAGAAAGACAGAAACAACAATAACCGGGGATGTTACGACCGGTGCAAAGGTGTGGAGCGTTTGTTTGTTTTAAATGTGGCATTGTTGTCTAGATCGGTCTTTCACTGGTATACTGTACAGCTTGTTCTCAAACACCAGCAGCCTTTTAAAGGCAGAATGTCTGGAGTAGATATGAACTTTTTCTGGACAAAGATAGTAATTCCTTGTCACTCTCTCTCTCTCTCTCTCTCTCTCCCTCTCCCCTTTTCTCTCTTCCTGTACCCCATCCCTCTCTCTCTCTCTCTCTCTCTCTCTCTCTCTCTCTCTCTCCCCCCCTCCCACTAGAAGATGAGTTACAGTCATTTGTCTTCCCCTACCCCAAAGTCCTCACATGCCATTCAGACAGGCCTGTCATTAAGTCAAGGCGAGAGGTAGTCCAGCCAGACAGACATTTGAAATAAGCCTTCGGGTGAGTGTGTGTGTGTGTGTGTGTGTGTGTGTGTGCGTGCGTGTGTGTACAGTATGTGTGCGTGTATGTGCGTGCGTTGATCCTAAGACTGCAGCTGCTACTGCCACAGGCCCAGGGGGAAATCTGATGTCACTGTCTGCTGCACCACCAATCCCAGACTGTTCACACACTCCCACATTAGGAGTTTCGGCCTTGAGAAGGACTTTTTATTATCCGTTCCCACGAAGATGGAACATCAGGGCTTAATATATAATATGCTGGAAATTATAACTTTGAAATCACATGATACGGTTTAAAGGTCCTCTGTTGCAACTATCTGTTAAATGCTAAATTTATTTGGTCATTTATACCAGTTGATATTAGTGAGGCCACATTTTTGATCAATATATAATTTAGTCATCATGACTGTCAATAATACTTATCTTATTGAACAGTCGTGGCCTCCTACCGCAGGACATACTGAGGCATAGCAGAGCATGCTAAGCCATAGCAAGTAGGTGTAGATTTATGTAGAGAGCAAGGTGTATGTATAAATATTTAGTAGTTACTAAGCTCTACGTAATAACTAGAGTGAGTGCTGCAACCCATTTGAATTTAGTAGTGACTAAATCTTGACACTACGTATAGCCTAACTAGGGTTAGTTTGCACTTAGTACGACATGGTGCAACCAACTCCTGGAGAAGGGTAGTTCTACACCTACTATGAAACTGAGAGACTGGCAACCCGCCCACCATTGAGAAAAACTAATTGTGTAAGATAAGCTGAATATTTATCAAATACTATAAACGACTGTTTGTTTGAAAGAAAAAATCTTTCAATAGACCCCTTCAATCGCTGTTTGCTTTTCAGTATATTAATCATCGAGCAAAGTGAGTACAGCCGTTTCGGATTCAGGAGCTCTTTGTGATGCAGTGTAAACATTACTTTAGCTTCAGCTAGCTTTTTTATATTCAAGGGGATAGGGGATAAGGGTATTTTAGCATTCCATCTGAACAATACTTTTTTTTTTTTTTTTTTATCCCAAGCCACTGGCACAGTCATATAAAATTTTCCAAATTCAGTTTGACCTAAGGACTAAATAAATAAGTATTTAAACTTAAAGGGGTAGTGTGCTATTTTGGACATTCAGCCCGATTTGTGGTCTGTCTACCATGAACTCGAAACAGAGCCCATAATTTCACTGATTGTTCCAGTATTGAGCTAGCTGCGGTTTTTATGCAGGCTCTCTCTAGGCTACAATGGAAGTCAATGGGCAATATGTAAATGTGTTGAAAAACTATGATGAATGTGCTTTTCTGAGATGGGACGCACAGGGTGTAATCTTACCAGTCTCAGTATGCTCTCCTGTGAAATGTATTGCAATCCGAATATTTTTAGGTGTTTGGAATAACTTGCACATAGTCCTCTGTGGGAACAGTGAAAACAAGCGCCAGGGGAATGCTAACGTTCAAGCCATGCCAAACATGTAAAAACATTCAGATTGCGATACATACATACTAGCTCAATACTGGAACAATCAGTAAAATTATGGGCCCTATGTTTCAGGTTCATGGTAGACAGACCACAAATAGGGCCAAATGTTTAAAATAGTACACTACTGTACCCCTTTAAGTTGTAAACAGGTGATAACAGCTTCAGTTCCATCCACACAGCCTGCAGAAGGATACAGGCTGAACTATACTGTCCAGCATTGGTCTACCACAGTGAAAGAAATTCCTCACAACATTTTTCCTACTATCACTCGTGGGAGAGAAGGTCTCTGGATCCAGCTACAGCAGTCCTCCCAAACTGGGCATCTCTGTCACACCACCAATGTCAGGTCTTATCAGGGACCAACAGCTGCAGCAAACACAGATAAAGGCCCTGTTGAAGAGGGCTCACCTGCCGATCTTATCTCCCCACTGCACTCTGCCAATAAACTGCTGCATTTGATAGAGTACTGTATGCTTTCTCTTGTGTTGCCTTTGGAGAATGCCAAACTCATGCTTTTGTATAACAGACCCCAAAGAACAAAGGAACTCTGGCCTATCAATGGTGAATTCTGAATGGTTAACTCATTTGTTTCACTAATTGCCTTAAATTTATGGAAGTTTGATGATGTCATTGGAACGACAGCCAATAGAAAAAGACCCAAGAATTTGTCTTTTTGGTAAAATTGATCCTCCTGTCATATTCAAAGCCAAGGCCTGCTTTAAGGTTGTAACAACAACAATCTAATATTGCCACTTGGTTGCAGTTTCAACATTTGCAAGGATAATTCCATAAGGCTCTGCTGGCCTGAGCCTGAACACATCACTCCTGCCACGTCCTGAGTGGCACGAAGGTGACTGAACGTTGGTGGAGTTGTTTTGAACGTTCACTGATCTCGCTTGGCTTGTGCTCGTAGGCAATTTAATGGAGATAATTTCCTGCAAGCTGCCAGTCTGGTACGTTCTGTACAGGACAGTCAGTGGGTTGAGCCTTTGAGCCTTTGAAGTGAGGAACGATACAGAAGAAGAGAAATGTTGAGATCAAGCTGTCTAAAAGTTACAACGATGAAAGAACTGGGGATATCACTGAGGTCAGGTTTTCGTTTCTTTGAGAAGCCCTTGCCACAGGCCCTATCTCTAGGAAAAGCATTACAGTAGCGTGTAAAACAATTGATAAGAGACTCTTGTCTTTCAACGGGCTGGCCTGCGTGCTTGTGACATTTGCACTGAATTGCTTCAAATGAAATGGGGCCAACTTTCTTTGTGCATGCTGGAAAATCCTGGGTTGGAATAGAAGTACCTAAAAATCTGGAGTTCTCTGATGTGAGGCCTCCAAACAAAATAACTTGAATGTGAGGGGAATGTGATTTGAGTAAAAATTAAAAAAAACTAATCCAAGCTTTTTCTTTTTCTATTACCGGACTGACAGACACAATTCCCACATGACCTCGGCGTAAATCTGTTTGGAATGAATAAAAATGGCGGAGCGGGGATGGGTGGGCTGGCAGCCACACGCTTTCTACAGCCAACTTTTACAACTCTCTACCGTGACACTGAAGAAGGAGCCCACAAAAAAAACTCCAGCAGATGAAACGCGTTAAAGTGGGCCGAAGGAATCCATAAAACACAATCTCAATTCTCTGTTCCAGAAACGGGCCGGGAGAAGGGGAGTGTGTGGAGATTTACGGCCGTCTCTGACAGAGGCCCCCGCTGCACAGCTGCAGTGTCGCCCCGGGCCAGTGTGGCCTATTAGAACGATCTGCCCTTTAAGTTTTCACCACCCTCCCCGAGATAACACTGCAGGAGGAGGGGAGGAGGGAGCGACACGTACAAACATTTGGAAGCGTTCCACCGAGACTCTCCGTAGCAACTATCTGCTCCGTGACACAATGGCCATTTTGTTTCACGGGGCCTCTGTTATCAAAATGGCTAGGCAGACAGACACACATACACAGGAAGACAGACACGCAGGCAGAAAGACTCACAGACAGAAAGAAAGACTTTGCAGGCAGACAGAGAGACAGGCTGGCAGGCAGGCAGAGAGACAGACCGACAGACAGACAGACAGACAGACAGACAGACAAGCAGACAGACAGACGGGCAGGCAGACAGACAGACAGACAGACAGACAGGCAGACAGACAGACAAGCAGACAGACAGACGGGCAGGCAGACAGAGAGACACAGGCAGACAGACAGACAGAGAGACAGACGGGGAGGAACACCAGACCAACAGCACAGACAGACGGAACTTGGATGTCCCTGTGCAAATCTTCATGGAATGTGTGTATGGCAGAGCAATACACTGGCTTAATTTTACTGATAATGCATTTGTTTTATTTGAATGCATTGTCATCCTCCCATCCAACTACAGCAACAGCAGAACAATGTAAGACTGAGTCCCCAACAGGGGGTTGTAACATGGCTTCACGCAATGCGTCCCAAGTCAGAATTCTCTACAGTACATCTGGGGGAGGAGCGAAGACTCAGCGCATTTTGCGAGTGGTCTGTGATCCCGGAGAAGTTTTGATCTAACAGAGGGGTGCTAAACCTGGCTGGGCCCGCTCGTACCCACTCGCTGCCAAAAAGTCTACAGAAACATCTGCAGCCTCCAACGATCAGGAAGTCACACTCAATTACCAAAGGTATAAGTTAGCTGGCCCACTCGCTTTGTGTGAGTGCCTAAAATCATAAGGTTATACTTAAGCACTCTTAATGGCCGGAAAAAGGGGATGGTAATTAGATGTGTGGCCTACTGGAATTCAATCCCCTACTTTGTGAACAGAACGCCCCTTCCCTTTAAATAAATACCTCTATGGGTAAGCATAACGTGGTACTAAATTGCTGCACCGTTTAAGAATGTTCTAGAGGTTAATATGCTATCTATCAACACTGTTTGACATAAGACCACTCCCAGACCAACTGAAAAGAAGTATGATCATTAAAAGTGTGCCATTTCGAATTGTTTTGTCCCTTATGATAAGTGGCCCAAACAAAGGATGAATTCCTTCAGTCAGTGACCGAGAACAAAGCAGTAACGGTGGTTAACATGGCCAAAAGCTAAAATGATCCAGTCCTGGCCAGACTGGGTATTATGCTAGCAGTATCCATTTCGGCTTTCATAGCCTTGCTTGTAAAAAAAAAAGAAGCATTTATTTGGTCATAAAACATTGCTTGCTGGCTCAATGAGGAGTGAATGAACTATGATTTTTTTTTCTCCACCCATTGGGGGCTGTGGGCTCTGGTTTCTCCCAGGACCCAGTAGCAGCATGTTTTAGAGGAAGGTATGTGCTTTGTTGTGGCATTACTGTATGATATGTTTATGGTCATGGTTGTACAGTTGGTCCCGAGTTCAACATTTTGAGCAGCTGAATGACTGTTCTCATTCAAGGTTTTGTTCATCTTTCTTTCTTCTCAAATATCACCTTGTACATTCCTTGGCCTGATTCGAATGGTTCGAGTAACTGAAGACATTTTACAGAGGTTGGATTAATGTTACTTAACGTTAGTGAATGATAACTCACAGTGTGGTTCATATGGAGGCGGAGGGTCTCCACAGGGGATACACTCCATGTCCTGGAATCCACTTAGCTTCGTTTTGCGGTAAAATCTATTAAACACAACAGATATTTAATTACAATGTGAATTTGACCATTAATCCCCTTAGTTGTGCACACTATTGAACCAGTTGCATTGAGCATTATTGAATGTACAAGATAGATATCGTTTGCGTGATGGTATAGTTTTTTAGTGATTGACTTACCCAGGCAGACAATCCCCACAGACAGCATTGCTGGTGGTGGAACAGTTGCCCTTCTGGAAGCGGTTAATGAGGGCGCAGTCCAGGCACGGCTTGCACTTCTGCAGGCTCCGGTCCTCTTTGAAGCGGCTGCTCCGGCAGGGCACGCACCGGGCATCCTCTCCGTAACCAAAGCCACATTCCTGGGGGGATTAAGGGGAGAAATCCCCTGGGTAAGAGGTTGGACTGGAGGGGGGGGGGCAGCGGGAGAAAGGCTGTGAATGCGGACTACCAGGGGTCTGGAATTGAAGAATGATCTTGGCTCGCAGGATAGGAAGGGAACAATAGGCTGCCTCTTTCGAGAGTCTATTTTACACTGGCAATAATCTCCCTGACTCTCACAGAATCAATGAGAGGGGCTTCCGCTGCAGACCCAAGAATGGCCATCCATTTGAATTATAAAGGCCCTTGGGGACACCCACTGTTGTATTATTGCAAATTTATTGCTGGGTTTTTGTTCCGACTCGCTCTCTCCGAGCCGACCCGGTGAGGGTGCTGGTGATTGAGAGGCCGGTTGGTGAAGGCAGGTCCTCAGTTAGCCAGGGGAGAGGATTATGGAGAGGTACACAAGCGTAAGAAGATGAATACCTCTTCTGCCCCCTACAATGAGCTGCACTTAAAAAGCACAGCATCCCATTACTGAATGAGTGATCTAAAACCCATCCGCTTTGTTGTCAAGATAAAATAATAAAATGCAAGATATTTGTGAGCTTTCAAATGTGCCTTTTACCCTCAAAATATCAATTTGGACCTACTAGCAAAAAATGAAGTAAAAACGGACACAAAAAAACAAAACAAGAAATTAAAAAACGATGATGAAACACCGCTCATTATAATATCACTGAAATGTATTTTTAATCATCGCACGGGTCATTGAACTACTGCACGCAGTACAGTTAACCCTGGTCAACACAGGATCAGGTCTCCCCAGCCCACAGAGGGGGCGAGTGGCAACCTTGATTTCCTGTGGTCATCCAGGGACATTTACATTCCTGCTGATCATCCTATCCCACGGCAAGTAAGAGGAGCCTGCTGGAATGACATCACTCATTGTATTGTGTGCAGCAGCTGCCCAGGGGGCTGGGGATTGGGTGGGCTCATATATCATTAACGTGAAGGTCGGCTTCAAACAGCGCGCCTCTCTCTTCGCCCGTGTCTCGTTTCACCGCCTGGGCATGCGGCCGCGCTGGAATGTGGGCACAGGGGCCGAAGGGGGTGGGGTGGGGGGGGGGTTGAGACAACGTGCGAGGCGAAGATGCGATCGAGTGATGGCACCACGGAGTCGGGGCAGAAGATGAGGAATTCGGTCCTTTCAGCCAAACATATGTGCCGACACCGGACCTCGGGGCGGACTCTGGCCACAGGAGGGCCAGGGCGGGGCCGCAGCTGTGGATGTGGGCTCGCCGTATAAGGACCTGCTCTACAGCAGCAACACAGGGCCGGGAACAGGGAGAGAGAGAGAGAGATTAAGAGTGAGACAGATGCAGGGGCAGGGGGGTGATGATGATGATGATGAGTGACCAAGGAGGAAGTAAAGAAAGTCTGGCCTTTCATGGTTAGAACCTGGGAGGGCACAATGCTGCCTTCCTAGAGAGATATAATCAAGTGCAGAGACGCAGGCGAGGTAGCCGAGCCCTGGGAGCCTGGGGGTTTGGGACTGCCAGAGTGTCCCATTTCCAGATGAAGGGGCCCTGGGGAGGATTCAGCCGTCCCCACAAAGCCCGGCGCTGGCAGCGACTCTGCCCATGTGGCAGGAAAGGGGCTGCTGCCACGTACACAGGGCAGGGCACAGAGGAATAGGAGCTCTCAGCCAACATCTCGCCCACTCCGTTCCGGGCAACCCTGTGCATCTCTTTATGTTACAGTATCTCTTTCAGTACTTTGTCCATGATAACAGGACAGATCTCACACCCTAACTGCATAGAGGTAACATATCTGGAAGATAAAGTAGCAACTTAACTTGCCATATAAATACAGTAACTGTGAAGATAATGTTCAATGTGGGCTTTTGATTTTTTCAATTTCATTTAACCGTTTTTCGTTCTAAGCTGGTTAATTAAGAGCATTCATATTTACAGTGATAGCCTGTTCTGTCTGTTTGGTTGAGATTGACCAAAACATATAAATAAATTAAAAAATTCAGCTTTCTCAAGTGAGTCATCACTTATCATCTGCATAATGTTGGGTTATTTACTGTATCCTCAACATGAGCCAGTGCTTACAAGTCTAATATCACTATCCATATCTTCAGATCTAGGTTTGGTGAGAATGCCAAGTCAAACAAAAAAGCTAGTGTTGAACAGTGGACGAATGGGTGAGAGAGAGGGGGGGGGGGAGGGGGGAGAGGGAGAGGCAGTCTAACTAAGAGAGATGGAGACATGCAGAGAGACGGGCCAAGGGAGAGAGGGAGAGAGAGAGAGAGAGAGAGCTGGCTGGGGTTGAAGCGTGTTCAGGCAGAGAGATATTTCCGAGATTAAGAGGGAATCACAAGAGCCTCCAGTGGAGGCCAGTCATCTGATCTGCTAATGAACAAGCCAGGGAAACAATGTGAGTTTGTCTATCGCAGTGTGCCATCTTACATTCCCCTCACACGCTTTCTTCTATGCCAGCTCGCAACTTTTACCCTCGGCTGGAGAAGGAAACGTTTTAGTGTCTCTCTCCAGTCTCCACATCAAAGGGATCTCGCCTTTTTGCCGATGCGCAATGCACTAGTTTCCATCATGCACTACGGAGCCAACTACTATACCCCTGCTTGTTTGATAGGCCAAGCGACATGGCAAAATACCTAGGTAGGATGCTATTGATGTAGTGATCAGACCTACAAACCAATGTTTGATGAAGGACTTTCCGACTGCGTAGGTGGTGCTTCAAGCTGGGGGGAGAAAAGCTCATTCATGTTTGTGAGCTCACAGCAGACTTCCACAGCAGACTTCCTCAGAGAGCTATAAAGGAAATTCCTTGTGGATTTGTGCCACAAGTCTCACTCCTCACTGAGGTGCACTCCTCCACTGTTCATAGATCCACAGTGAGACGGCGTCCCGCTACTAGCAGAACGAACAAGGCCAACAATCATTAACTAGGACCCCAGGGCATCCAGCATTCATGCCTGTTAAAATGGCAGAGGAACATGAGGTCTACTGAGGCACACCACCATGTCCATGTGAACCAAGATAAAAGTAACCTAGTTGAAATTCATGAGCTCGACAGATGTCGAAAGAGAGTTAAAGCCGGTGCTTACCTGAGAACAAGACAATACTGAGAACAGTATTGCCTTTAGATGGTTGACTAAGTTCTGGCTTGGTTATTGGCTGACTAACTTTTCCCGTGCACCTCCTGGCCATTTATACTTAGCTAGCACCCAGAAATCTGTCTTTTGCAATGGCAAGGCTGGTGAAAGAAGGTATGCCCAGCTCTCAGTGTACTGCAAGTTTATGCATGGTTTCTCTCAAACAATGAAGACAATAAGTTGGACAGGGAATGTGTGTGTGTGTGTGTGTGTGTGTGTGTGTGTGTGTGTGTGTGTGTGTGTGTGTGTGGTGGGGGGGGGAAGGGGAGGGGGGGGGCAAAGGGTTCCATTCAGCTACAGAAAGTCAAAAGTATGGGTGTAACTGATTAAAGGGGGGTCGGTGTTCTACAAAAGGTAATAACGCTTTGGCCTTTTTCTCCATGAAAGAGAGGAAGCAATAAATAACTTTTTTCAGGAGTTTTGTTTTACAGAGGTTATTCAGCTCATCGAAGAGACCTAATAAGATCGCTTTTATCACAGTTTTAGAGCAGCTTTCCTTTTCACAGATCAAGGCAAATATTTTCCTCTAAACGGTGGTGGTGAGTAAATTAGTACTAGGGAAAGGTCAAAGTGACACATTTCCTCTGATTCTGAATAGAATTCACATATAAAGTCCAGGTCATTCACATACTGTACAGTATGCACTGCACTGCAGGCATCAATAGCACAAATTAATTTGTTTTAAAGCCAAGCCTGTGCATTATTCCAAAAGGTCCCAAACCTTTGACAGCTCCTGTCCTGCATCGCACTGCCTGCAGGGTCTGCAGCTCCCGAGCGGGTCCTTGTACTCCTGTTCCCTGCAGTCTCTGCTCTCTTCCTCTGCACTCGCTGGAACCTGAGAGAAGCAACAACAGCAATCTGATACCGGCCAGCCAGGGATTCCTGCTTTCATCAGTGAGAGATAATGTGGGCTGAATCCAGAGCGGTCGTAATCCCCCAACCGGCTTTGACTCCCCCTTGATTTAAGTTCTGTACTGTTGCTCAACCATATTTGTATTCTGTATATGTCCACAGCCATAACTGACCATTATGAGAAGCATAACAATTACAGATAATATTGCATTTTGTTGTCTAAGATGACTGAAGCTAAGATGAATTCAATGCCTTACCAGCGATGAGCATATAATGTGCAATGACAGTACAAGTAAGCAGCTGTGTCCAAGTATCCAGGCCATTTTTAGGGGCTGTTGCTTGGGTAACTGTTGAAAAAGGAGATGCATGGTAAATGGACATAATCAGAGGTTTACTCTAGCATGTTTACTCTAGCACAACTTTATTGACAGAGACTATTTAAACTTTAACCAAAAATGTATCCAACTTCACTAGTAATCAAATCAAGCAAAGTCATACATAATCTATTAATCTATTCAAAATTCACAGTGACAGACAGGTGAATCCTATATTATGTTAATTAACGGATGAATAAATAACGGGTCAGGCTCGTTGACCAAAAATATAACGTCGTGTCATTACACATGGATGAAAAATGGTTGTGACACTGACTATGCTACATATGAACAGGGTTGATTGTATTACTGTATATAGAGAGAAAATGATTCATATTGGTTTCACCTTTTTTATAGGCTACATATTGCTGGGAATTTGTCATTTTAACGCAGGGATAACCCAGTGTTCATGATGCAGTAATTAATATCAATGCAACAGTAATTCTATGTTCAATGACATGGCAGGTCAATTCTAACTAATAAGTAGGCTACTTCCATCTTCCAGGCTATATGGTTTCATTTGAGGGAATACAGCCCCTTCAGAAACTATCACCCTCAGTGATTTAGATTGCCTAGATAGTGCCTACCTGATAAAAATGTAGGTTAATGGTACATTAGTCGGGTCTTTGATGATCGTTTCCTCCGGTAGTGCGATTGTAGTTTCAGCCCGATACCTCTTGAGCGTTGTGCACCGGGCTCCAGACCACTCCAGCCCGCCGTCGTGCTCGCCTGCGCCGCTCCGCTCTAGTCCAGGAGAAGCACCGGATTGAGGACAAAATCAGCGCGGGGATCAAAGGCGAGGGGTGGCTGCGATCTAACGCATGTAATCTGATCTCTGATCTGCAGCTACATCAAAGCGCAGCCAAATGCTTGGGCACTAATAGCGCTCCAAATAGATCATTATGACTTTATGACAATCAAGTCAACAAGTTTCGATACTATTGCTATATGTATAGGGATGCAAAAGTCTGAAGAGAGCAAGTAGTCGAGGACTTGTTATTCCGCTTTGAAACGGCAAGCCATCCCTCTCCCCAGCAGCGCCGCCTCCCTCTGTGGGATCCTCGCTCTGTTTGTTTGGTTTATCTGAGGGCTGGCTGTTTGATGCCAGGATCTGGTTTGAAGTCGAGCTCAGCCCTCAACATTCCCTTTCATCTCAACGAGCTGCAGATGCCATGACGTCACCCGCTGGTCGAGGATTGGCCGGCCTGTTACTGTCTGCAGCCTGCGGAGAGGAAGTCGGTACCAGAAAGTTAACAAACAGGGAGAGCAAAACTGGCTTGACTTTATGGTGGTCAGTTTGGAAAGCCTTCCCTTGATAAAGCTGCCTTATGAAAAGTTTGTAAACTGATGGTAGACCTCTAGGTATAGTTCATAGTTTAATAAACAATCTTGAGATCGTAAATGTTATGGTTATGGTTCAACTTGGCTGAATTAACATTCACAAATCATCACCTCACAACTTGAAATATTGATGAAATAGACTGACCAAACCATAACTTTCTACAGCCACAACAATCAACTAGCTACAAACATCTAATATGCGTTACCTGTAAGGAGATTAGGAGATAGGCCTACAGATTAGTGAGCTCTGGTGAGTAGCCTAGTAATAGGCACTGACTTCCTACGTTAAAATTAACCTATTGTAAGTCACTTTGGATAAAAGTGTCTGCTTAATTGTATTTATTTATAATTTTATTTTTATTCAACCTTTATTTTACCAGGGAGTTCCTTTGAGAACAAGTCTCTTTTTCGAAGGATCCCTGGCCAAGAAAGCAGCAATAAAAGTTACACCATGTTAAACAAGGTTAAAACAACACAACATACAAAGCCAATACAGTGACACGTAAGTATGTCTGTAATGATTGTAATGTACCTAATGAACATTATAACCTAAATAAAATGTTATTAACCTTTACAATAGACTGAACATTTGAAGGAGAGAGAGAGAGAGAGGGGGTGGGGCGGGGGGTGGGGGCGGGTGGGTGGGTGGTTGAAAGTTCAGATTTACAGCTGAAGTGGACAGTTAGTTCAGGCTACATGTCTGGGCTTGTTGTAGACCAGTTTCAGGAAAATTTGTGTCATTCATGATTGTGCAAACGTGTAGCATTGTAGCTAAGGTGTTGTCCACTTTAATGTTGGTGTCATTAGCTGATTGTTGTTCTTGCATGTGTTAATAACAAATTATTTATTGAATACATGTGTAATGTTCCGTCATTTCAACTACTGTAGATTTTTTATTATTTTTATAATACTTTCAGTTTTACATTGCACTGTTACAGTTCATCATGGCAGTCCTGTAATGTGTTATGGGATTAATTCACAACATAGACTGTCAACTATTCACTTATCACTGTCCACAAACCCTCAACTATTCCTCTCTTTTAATATGCAGCCTGTTTTCATTGTTTGGTCTAGAGGAGCCACCACTGAAAAGTGTTACTTTTGGTTCACCCCTACATAGACTAAAAGGCAGAGAGCCAGGAGAAGCCCTCAGGATGGTTCTGGTGTTATTCTTTGTTAGCCTATACCTTGGGCCATCACAAGTTGATCAGGGGGCCCCAAAAAACATTTTGGGACATGGTCCTGGTGTAATTATATAATTGCAAATATTAAGCTTCTACAATGGCATAAAAAGTCATAGAAGTATGACATTTGGAAGAGAGTATCCTGACACAGGGGAAAGCAGGACAAAATATTTCAGGGCTTGCTGCAACTCTATTTGAAGATATCACCCACAACATCTTCAAAAAGACAAAAGAAAGTACTGTCCGCCAGGCAAAGTCTCAACTCTCAAATGATTATTACATAGAGTACATAGAGGACTGGTAGTCTAGCCACTAGTACATAGAGGACTGGTAGACTAGTCTTTATACATAGAGGAGTGATAGACTAGTCACTAGTACATAGAGGACTGATAGACTAGTCACTAATACATAGAGGACTGGTAGACTAGTCACTAGTACATAGAGGACTGGTAGACTAGTCACTAGTACATAGAGGACTGGTAGACTAGTCTCTAATACATAGAGGACTGGTAGACTAGTCACTATACATAGAGGACTGATAGACTACACTAGAGGACTGATGTATAACCTCCAGAAGTTCTCAGACTACTCCTCTATCGTGGGCTGCATCAGTGAGAACGTAGAGGAAGAGTACAGGGATGTGGTCAGGAGATTCGTTAGATGGTCTGGAGGACCATGGTGAGGAGAACCAGCTCCAACTCAACATCAGCAAGACCAAGACCAA
Source organism: Borostomias antarcticus (assembly GCF_949987555.1). Classification (NCBI taxonomy): domain Eukaryota; kingdom Metazoa; phylum Chordata; class Actinopteri; order Stomiiformes; family Stomiidae; genus Borostomias; species Borostomias antarcticus. The sequence goes on along the minus strand of NC_140234.1, from coordinate 47,627,151 downwards.
GGAGTTGGTGGTGGACTTCAGAAGGAACAAGAGGCCCCCAACCCCCATCACCATCCAGGGGGAGAAAATTGAGATGGTGGACTCATACAAGTTCCTGGGAGTGTACTTGAACAACAAACTGGACTGGTCGGACAACACTGATGCACTTTATAGGAAAGGACAGAGCAGACTGTTCAGCGCAGGTCCTTTGATGTGTGTAGCAGGCTGCTGCGGATGTTCTGAATAAAGAAGAGAACTGGCACTCATGAGATAGACAGTATAGTCTTCAAAGTTGAAATGGGAAAACGGACGCGTTTCAGCCTTAAGCCTTCAGCTGATGATTGCTTAAGGCCGAAACGCATCCGTTTGCCCATGCAAACATTAAAGACTATACTGTCTATCTCGTGAGTGCCGGTTGTCTTCTTTATTCACTGTATCTCCCTATCGGGCACCCGTGATTGTTCATTGAAACCAGGAGTTGTGCGTACTCTCACGCTTCATTGCTGCAGATGTTCTACCAGTCTGTGGTAGCCAGAACACTATTCTTTGCCATAGCATGCTGGAGAGGCAACACCAGGCCTAGGAAGACAATCAAACTGAACAAGCTGGTGAGGACGGACAGCTCTAGCAACAAATGGACAGTTTGGAGGCTGTGGTGTAGAGGAGGATGAGGGCCAAACTGAAGTCCATCCTGGACAACCCCTCCCTATGATGAGCTATGGCAGATGGGGAGCGGGTTTGCAGTTCGGTGAGCTGGGGATCGCGTCACTGCCTTTTGCAGATGATGTGGTCCTGATGACATCTTCGGCCTGTGACCTCCAGCAATCCCTGGATCGGTTTGCAGCCGAGTGCGAAGCGGCTGGGATGAAAATCAGCACCTCTAAATCTGAGGCCAGGGTTCTTAGCAGGAAACCGGTGGATTGTCCACTCCAAGTAAGGAATGAGTCCTTACCCCAAGTGAAGGAGTTCAAGTATCTGGGGGTCTTGTTCATGAGTGAGGGGACTATGGAGCGGGAGTTTGGCCAGAGAGTTGGAGCAGCAGGAGCGGTTCTGCAATCGCTTTACCGCACTGTTGTGACGAAAAGAGAGCTGAGATGAAAGGCAAAGCTCTCGATCTACCGGATCTTAGTTCCTACTCTCACCTATGGTCATGAAGGATCGGTCATGACCGAAAGAACGAGATTAAGGATACAAGCAGCTGAGATGAGTTTTCTCAGGAGGGTGGCTGGTGTCTCCCTTAGAGATCAGGTGAGAAGTTCATTAATCCGTTAGAGACTCGGAGTAGAGCCGCTGCTCTTTTGCGTCGAAAGGAACCAGTTGAGGTGGTTCGGGCATCTAGTTAGTATGCCTCCTGTGTGCCTCCCTAGGGAGGTGTTCCAGGCATGTCCAGCATGGAGGACGCCACAGGGCAGACCCAGGACCAGGTGGCGGAATTACATCTCCACACTGGCCTGTGAGCAGCTAAAGTTTCCCCAAGCAGTTGATGTTGCTAGGGAAAGGGATGTCTGGGGCCCTCTGCTGGAACTGCTGCCTCCGCGACCTGGCCCCAGATAAGCGGATGATGACGAAGACTCTTCCTAGTTGAGAGATATATAATACGCACATCGGCAATGGGTGCTAAAGATGAGTCATAAGTTGTAAGTAGAACCCGCACACCAACTGTAGTTTAAAAGATTTCTTTATTGAGCAATGTTTCGATCCTTCTGGATCGAAACGTTGCTCAATAAAGAAGTCTTTTAAACTACAGTCGGTGTGCGGGTTCTTCCTACAACTTACAACTAACAACTGAAGACTCTTCCTAGACCTGGCCGCCCGGCCAAACTGAGCAATCGGGGAAGACGAGCCTTGGCCAGAAGGGTGAGCAGGAACCCGAGGGTCACTCTGACAGAGCTACAGCATATCCTTGTGGAGATGGGAGAACCTTCCAGAAGATCAACCATCCAGGCAGCATTCCACCAATCAGGCCTTTATGGTAGAGTGGCCAGATGGAAGCCACTCCTTAGTAAAAGGCATATGACAGTCTGCTTGGAGTTTGCCAAAAGGCGTCTGTGAATGTCCTTGAGTGGCCCAGCCAGAGGCCAGACCTGAATCCAATTGAACATCTGTAGAAAGAGCTGAAAATGGCTCCAACCTCCAACCTGACCGAGCTTGCAAGGGTATGTCAATTGGAATGGCCAATTTCCCAAGACGCCTTGGAGCTGTAATTGCTGCCAAAGGTGCATCAACCAAGTATTAGGCTAAGGGTGTGTACAGATATGTAATAAATGTAGCAACAAACTATACAAATCATCTTAAAGGTTAATCTGCTTCGATCTCTTTAAACACAAATTTGACATCAACACATTAGACATACATCATGGAAATTTACAGGCCGACAGTATGATCTGTTTTAAAAAAATATTTTTTACATGTATTTAGATAATCAATATAATTCACTATTGCAACAGTATCTAGTGACTAATCAATGCACTAGCTAGGGGTTAATCTAGGACTTAGTGACTAGTGGACGGTCAATTAGCCGTCTATGCACTACTGACTAGTCCTCCATGCACTACTGGCTAGTGACCAGTCCTCTGTATAGTTACTAGTCTATCAGTCCTCTATGTACTAGTGACTAGACTATCAGTCGTCTGTGTATAGTGACTAGTCTATCAGTCCTCTATGTATATTGACTAGTCTACCAGTCCTCTATGTACAAGTGACTAGTCTATCAGTCCTATATGTATTAGTGACTAGTCTTCCAGTCCTCTGTGTATAGAGACTAATCTATCAGTCCTCTTTGTACTAGTAACTAGTCTACCAGTCCTCTATGTAGTAGTGACTAGACTACCAGTCCTCTATGTACTAGTAACTAATCTACCAGTCCTCTATGAAGTAGTGACTAGTCTACCAGTCCTCTATGTACCAATGAGTAGTCTACCAGTCCTCTATTTACTATTGGCTAAACTCCCAGTCCTCTATGCACTAGTGGCTAGACTACCAGCCCTCTATGTATAGTGACTTATCTACCAGTCCTCTATGAAGTAGTGACTAGTGTACCAGTCCTCTATATACTGCTGACTAGTCTACCAGTCCACTATGTACTAGTGACTAGACTACTGTATCAGTCATCCATGTAGTGGCTAGACTACCAGTCCTCTACTGTATGTACTAGTGACTAGACTACCAGTCATATATGTACTGAAGGAAAACCATCTGTTTTCTAAAAAGAAATAAAAACAAAAATGAAGTTGACTCAATTGGTAGTTGGCTTCTACTTGAGTGTATTGCTCTCTATAAACTAGAAATTGCACTTACCCCCATTTGGAAGGCTAGTGACTGAAAATAAAATTTTCTTTGATTTGAGGTAAAAAAAAAAAAAAAAGTAATCTTGCACTCAAATTGAAGCTTATGAACTAGGGAAGCTTTCTATATACAAGTGAGGCATAGATATTCACCACAAAGTGCTGAAAAATAATCATTTTGATGTCGGACAGACTACTTTTTTTTGTCTTTTTGGGATGTTGTGGGTGATATCTTAAAAGAGTTGTAGCAAGCCCCAGTCTTATTTTGATGCTTTCCCTTATGTGTCAGGATGCTCTCTGCCAAATGTCATACTTGTATGACTATTTATGCCATTATAGTAGGCTACCATACTATTTGCACTTAGATAATTTCCCCAGGAACATGTCCCAAAAAGAAAATGTTTGGCCCATTGAGACCAAACGGGGCCGAGTTGGGGGTGCTCTTTATCACCTTATGATGGCCCAAGGTATAGGCTAAGAAGTAATGAGGAAAAAGGTAGCAGAAAACATCCTGAGGTCTCCGGCAGATAACCTCTACATGTATTGGTGGACACATACAGATTTCGCCATCTAGTGGTAAGATACAGTGCTACACTGTATCTTCCACTCTTCACCCTGGAGCGTTTCATGCATGAGATGCTGACCAGGGCTTAGGCTTTGTTTCCATCTACTGGCAATACGGTGTCATTGCATCTTTCATGATTCACCTTCAGTTTGAGTAAATACATGATACAGAAAGTTACTTGGAATGTGATTGTAAACCAATTCATGCTTTTGACTTTTACTTTTGTAGTTATTAGAAAGATTGCCGTTTTCTTTGTGTAATGATCCATGTAGCCTACTTCAGCCTTTAACAAGCACATATCCTCAGATAGAAAAAAGTATTGCCATATTCTATTCTATTCTATTCTATTCTATTCTAGTCTCGTCTGTTGCTGTTCTATTCTATAAAATTAGCCTGTCTCTTAGGAAAATATTACTTTGAGTTATTATTCGTTGGACAATGCAATGCCATGCACCCCATCCCAATGCCCATTTACTGTATCTTTAAGAGGTGCGTGCGTGAACCCTGCAGTACCGAACTTGTTCTATGTAGGCTACTCTTCCATGGAATGCTTCGTAGAACATCTAAATAGGCTACAGATTCATTCGATGTTTCAGGAAGCCCTTCTAGACTCTCTTGTGGATGGAAAACAGCGACGTGCGCAATACGGGGTGTGAAGGTGTCGAGGACGGGGCAGAGATGCCGCACTGTGCGTGAACAAGGATGCTCGCGGACAGAGTCGTGCCCTAAAACGTAAGTGATGCTCTCTCTGCGGCATGGACTTTATTTAAGAAATGCGTTTTTTTCGCACACAATGAATGTTAATGCATTTGTTTACATGTATTTTAATATTGTACATAGCCTTAGTTGGTAGAAACACTTGGTTTCAGAAAATGCTAATATAAGATATTTGGAACGATATGCATACCCGCATAAAATACTGTAATGTCAACGAGTAGCCTACAGATACAAGTGCTGAAAGTCCTTGACTTGGGATAGATGATGTCATTCATCTACGTTGCATGTATTCTACTCTACTGGTGCAACTGCACCAAACCATAGCAAAACATTTACAAACATATGTGGAGACCTCTACAGATCTTATATGACCCCATACATTATTATGCCTTATTCTCATAAACATGAGTCCCATGCATTAAGAGGGGTTGCAGTGTTTTAGTTCAATGCCACTGCCAGGCTGCTTGAACCAAAACATCTGAAGGCTCTGAAATAGGCCTGACATTTCTCCTAATGCGTACTCACGCGTAGGCTAATCCAATATCGAACTTTATTGTGCTTTATTGTTACAAATTGTAGCGTCTTCCCTTTTAGTTTCAAACATTCTAAGTAAACAGTATAGCCTACACGCAACTGCTAATGCTACTAGAGTCGAGACTACAACTACCGTCGTTCAGTGGCCTCCCTATCCTCCGTCCAACCAGCGGACAGCCCCGGAGCTATCGCTCATTATTAGAACAGCGCCTTTGAAGGAATTACTAGGAAGTAGCCTAACCATTTTACTAGCCCACGAATCTCTGCCCTTTTCAGGATAGTCCTACGAAGTGGAAATGAACGGTGTGAACTCTTTGAGAATACCATGAAACCGATGTCTTGGATGGACAAAAGTGAGTAACTGTACAGCCTAGCGGCGATCTGGCTACTGCAGTGGTATCCTATCATAGACGCACCGAGGAGAAATATGGTTTAAAACCTTTTGCAGACTCAACATTGGCTGTCAAGAATCACTTTCTTTGGAAATAAATGAATAACAATGTCATGAATACCAGGATGGTGGTGAGCAGGTATTTCGAAGGAAATAACGGTCCTATTTGTGCGACAGTCTTATTCCGGGTGGAGTTTGCCTGTGCTCAGCGCAGAAGATAGAAGACCAATGAATGTGTATTCCGGCACATAACAAGCAAATGCTTTGAATGATGGCAGACTGTCGAGACCCATGGTGAGTTTGAATTTAATGTGCAAGGTTGAATTGGTATTAATGGTATGAATAATTAATTTATTCACGTGTCTCATATAGTGCTTAAAGGTGCGGTGGTTGTCTTTGTTAGAATAGAATAGAATAGATCAAATAGAATAGAATAGAATAGAATAGAATAGAATAGAATAGAATAGAATAGAATAGAATAGAATCCACTATCCCGGCGACGTCATTAAGCCTACATCAGCTCAACTTTGTGGCATTCAACAGCTATCTTGTAGCCATGGGGTCAAAAAATCACAAACTGGACACTTTTAGCATTAGTTTACTTTTACTTTTTCAGTTTTTTAATCGTCTTCATAGCCTACCGTAGGCCCTACTTCCATTAGGTTAAGTGAAGGTGTGTCTGAGCAGCTGCAGAACATGAGTGTCTCTCTATCCATCCTCCTCAGCTGCTTGCTGAATAGGCAAAGCTATCCATTTGGGGGTTGACAACACAATCGGTAGGCTACCTTTGTGTTGCATACAGTAAAAACAAAATAGGCTACTCACAGATCTTTAAAAATTAAAGAACTAAAAAAGTACAGGCTAGTGTTTACAAAGTAGCCTATCAGTCTGTTGGCAGTCTCTGTGGCAATTGTGATATAAATGTAGGACCTCATGGGGTCTTTAATTCACCACAGCAAGTGACACACAATCACACACGTGAGCGTCGACACATCACACAACACAACACATGCAATCAGGGGTCGGCAGTGAAAATTGTTCCCTGCATTTATCCCATCCAATCTGGGGCAGCCAGGAGCAGTGGGCAGCCATCGTTCATGGCGCCCGGGGACCAAGTCCTAGTGCTCAGTCCAAGTCTGCTTGTTTTTAATATTGGGTTCTTTGGGAGGAAACCCGTGCGAACACTGGGAGAGGAGAACATATAAACTCCACACAGAAAGGCCCTGAAACCTGCTTGCTGTGAGGTTACAGTACCAAGTACTGCACAACCGTGCCGCACGTGAGCGATTTTGGGGTTGCTCGAGGACACCTCTGCATAATGCCGGGAGCTGGGATCAAACTGGGGACCGTGCAATAATATACCACCGTTTTAAGCTCTGCTGATTACTTGATCCCCCTTTTTTCTTTTGTGGTAAGGGGGTGGTATTTTTGTGTCCATAGGCTACAAGCAGGACTGCACATGACCTAAGATGTACCATTCTGTTAACAGCAAGCTGTAATCTGAATACTATTGCATTGTTATTAATGAACAGATGACAGATGGTTCTCTCACGTTACTCCCCAAATCAATAAAGATGGCAAGAAAGGCTCTTAACCATGAGCCCTATCATGTGTCTTCTCTAAACTGCCCCAAAAAGAAACATCAGTTTGGGTTCGCTAAACTAGAATAGAAAAGTAAACACTTGATATCTTTAACAGTGTCCCAATGCTAAATTAAATGAAATTAAGAGTCAGTTATGTGCCACCTTACTACTCATTGTGCGACATTGTATGTGCTTGTGTTTAGATAAATCACATGGACTTCCTAGGACAAAACAGAACATTTAGTGATTTTGTGTGTATTTTTCAGGTTGGCATGGGTGACAGTCCGTCATGAGTATATTGGCCTCAGGTCCTACCAGGTCCCCTGTTCTGCAGATGTAAGGCACGTGAAGCAACTCATCCATGAGGAGACAGACCTGCCTGTCACGGAACAGCAGCTCATTCACAATGGCAAAGTGGTAAGTCATAGGAATTTTTCCCCCCGAAACTTGTCAATTGCTGAAGAATATAGAGCAGCATGCCTTCGTTACAGTAGAGGGTTTTAAGCATCTCTGGCTGCACGCAATGTCGATAAGATGAGTAAGTGACTGTTCTGTGTGTGATACTACTGCTTTCTCTCATCTGCCTCTCACACTCCTCCTTTGTTCACCGTTTGGAACTGTATCAAACAGGTTTATAGTAGACTTGGTTAAAGTGTGCCATTACATAATGTCAGATGACATCAAGACTGGTTAGAATAGCTACATGTTCCACTATATGAAGCTACAATAGCCACAATTTATGACCATAGATGTTGGCTACGATACAGTGATCCAGGGATTGAATTGTAGCCTATTGTATTGTAATTTTTTGCCAGGGCCAGATTAGGACTTTTGTTGTCGCTGTCTAATTCTTTGGTTGTGATGATGTGCTGGCCGGGTCTTTCTCTTTCCTGTGTATGTACATGACTCAACTGAAGCTGCTTTCCACAAAACAACAGTGGCTAAGTGAAAAACACATATGTTTGAGTGCCAATAGATAAATGTCCCCATTTAGAGGGTCCAAATGTTTTTGGTGCTTGTTCATTACCAAAGCGACAAATGTGACACAACCCTCACCATCAACAATGGCGTTATTGTGAGATGTAGGCCTAAGGGAACCCTGCTGTTTGAGAGGACAGTCGATTGACTCATCAGTCTTGGTCTTCATCATTTGACTGCTTTATAATCACGTTGGTCAAGAATGCAGACAAGGGACAGAGGTCCTTCTCTTGTGTTACAAAAGTATGACTGTTCTTTATCTGACACAATATGAGATCGAAGACTAAACTAAAGTCTGTTTTGTACTGCCTGTTTATTACCCTTCATTATATGAATGAATGGCATTGTAAAAGACAGTTGTTGGGAATCAAATTAGCTATGTACATTCAAAGACCATCCTAGCACAGGATTAAGGTTTGTGATTGGACTGCCTACAGAATGATCACCCTGCCCAGTTCATGCCAACTATGCACTACAGTATATAGGATATTGTTGCAGTTCTCTGAATTACTTTCATGGAAAGATCTCCAATGGCTCTGACTCATTATGAGGTGCATGACTTTCCAGTCAACCGGATGAGAAGGGTCAATTGGAGGTCTTATTTACTGTATATAGTGTTGCACACATTGCACATATCATTGTAAACATGTTTTATGTTGCAATTCATATTCATGTACAAATTCTCGAAAATACAGACTTAAATAATTTGTTCATATATTTGAAATGGCAGATTCAAGAGTCAGATTGAACTGCCATTTTGCTGTAGGTCTTCTGTACCTTTTACTGTAGCATACACCATAGTGGTTATTATGTATGCCATTAGTCAGAATGACCGGAGTGGACTCCACTGTTTGCCCCACGTAGCCTAACTGAGGGATAGGAACAGGTGGGATCCCTAGCAGCCCCTCTGATGTCACACTCAGAAATAAGCCACAGACCACATCCACGATCAACTTCAGTATGGACACTTCAGACCTCGCTAAACCTAGACCAGTAAAGCTGAAATGGTTGGGCAACCAACTCTCCATGAAAATTGAGATCCAGCCTTGCTTTATTTGATTACCATTGTAAAAGCCGCTTTTCTGAAAGCTTGGCACCATTCCAGCGTCCATACTTAGCTTGGGAATGTCTTGCTTTGGGGGATACTTCAAGGCAGTAACAAGTTTAGTCCTTCCCCTTGTGCTCCAAACACATTCTTCACTGTGCCTCGCAGAGCCAGAAGATTCTCTAAAATTATTAAACCGGCCGGCTCGAGAGCCAAAGAGAAAACCCTTTGGATGTCAAGTGTGTTTTATGGTTATGGATGGATACACATATTAGGGATATAGAAGAGAATAGAAAATTCTGTTGGGTCGATAGTTTTTTATTACTTTTAATTTAGGCTTTAAAACTCAGTGGTACAACAAAGGACCAGTACTGTAGTGTCAGTGGGCTATTATGGCCAGTCAGCTGCTTGCATTTCTCTGTCGACCTTTTCCACCATTTTGTACTATTATTGTTTTTAGCTCCGGCTAAAGAAAGGGAAAGCAGCCTGCTGTCAGGTCAAGATAATTAAATACTCAACATCTGAGTCCAAGCGGCGTTGCTTACATCGTTGTCAACAGGCAACGATGCCGTGAAGTATTTCCCGTCAGTTATGTGAGCAGTCAGTCTTGGATGAGGAGAGAGGCTGCGTGGCAGTACAGTAGATTGCGGACGCTTCTCCTGCCAGGGTGCCTCTGCTTGTGCCAGAAGCGCTGAGCGAAGCGAGTTACGGTGCAGATGAGGGGTTTCACCTTGGAGCGCCACAGACAGCAGTCTTCAGGTTCAGCTCAGGCTGCTGACTATTGATCCTGGGAGAAGCTGAGTGATTGTGTATCACGGTGATGCGTGTGCAATAATGTTATCCCTACAGTCCTGCAATTCTTCCCAGTAGACAGTAGAATGCAGTATATTTATGAGGCTCATGCTTATAAGTAGCCTTGAGAACCAATGGTTCTCGAGCCTAGTGGCCCGTAGGACAAGAGCCTATCTCCTTAACTTAGTACACCCCCTGTACATGATGTTAGTATGTCACAGGGACTTACCCCCAATCCAACCCTTTATGCTGAGTGCCAAGCAAGGAGGCATTGGGTACTAATTGGTTTTAATAGTCTTTGGTATGACTCAGCTAGGGATCACACCCCCAACCTCCCAATCTCAGGGCGGACACTCTAACCACAAGGCCACTGAGCTGGTATGCTTATAACGTTACCATTTTATTTGGTATATGGGCATGTTTGGCTTTATTTGGTATATGGGGATGTTTGGCTTGCTTAAGCAGAGCTGTATGTTTTTAAGATGAAATCCATCAAATAAAATCAGTCAATGTTCAATTCTATACAGTCTACAGTATAACTTTAATATCATCACAAAGAATTCCCATGTGTCCTTCAAGATACAGTAATTATGTACTCATTGTCATTCTAGTGCAGTTACCCAAAGCAGTCGTGTTTCTTTATAGGAAAAGCAAAGACATGTAGTTTATAGAGTATAGTAGTACATCGTGTTCAATGCATTTTCTGTCTCCCCCCCCCACCTCAGCTGGATGACAGAGTGCAGATTGGGACCCTGGTGCCTTCTGGGAGCCCTGAAGTGTCCATCAGGCTGGAAGGAAGAGGCTTGAAAGGGGGAGGTAAAACTAATGTTGACAATGTTGAAATCAAATAATGATATGTGCATAGAAGTGGTTCTTAAGATAAGTGTATTTACACTTTAGATGTTTTAAACTCAGTTGTATTTCATGGTTTGTTTACAGGGAGGTTTGGGCAGACCACACCGCCATTGGTCGAGTTTCTGAAAGACATTCTGAGAAGGTATCCTGAAGGAGGGCAGATTTTAAAAGTAAGTGTAACTTAGATACTGTGTAGTGTTTAGTAGGCCCACCCACGTTGTTAATGAGCAGCCATGCCTGGATCTACAGCAGGGCCAGAGAGAGCAGAAACATCATGGGGCTTGGGCTCAAAACAAGGTGTGCTCATCATTATTACCTAGCAACATCACCTCACACCAACCCAGAGCACAGAGCTCCAAACTGCCCCCGACGCATCATCAAATCAAATCATCAAATTAAACATATTTATTTGAGAGAAGAAAAAAAAACAGTTCACCTATTTGAGTCAATATAGGAGGACTGTAAAAATTCTTCCCTGCCCTCTCTCAATGAGACAATCAAGCAAGCTCCTGGGAAATGTTTTAACCATATTAGCATGACATGACATTACATTATAAGAAGATAACACTATCAAAAATAGAGGATTGAATAAATAATTACTAATATTTTACTGGAATGAACCAATTACAGGATACATAGCACACAGTAAAACACACTGACATGAACATGTAGCAGCTCCTAGAGAATATTGAGTTGACTAGATATAACCAGACACATTAGTGTGTTTATTGGTTTATTGTCCCCCACCCGGTGACAGCCAAAGGCCGGTGTCATGTCGTCCGTCCGTCCATCCCCCGTAGTACCAGAATCCACCACAAAAGGAGCACCTTTCCAATCCATTCTTCGATTGACAGGTACATTTAGATTTTTACATCAAAAACTATGCTTGATGTCTCAGTATAGTCTCAGACAAGTTTACTCTGGAGACCATGTACTTTCTACATCCGCAGAGAGTAGAGCTTGAGGTGTTTAGTAGCTAGATATGTCTGTATTTCAACATTCATTATAGGACTTTTGACCATACAGGTGCATGAATTTGTTTGCACACTACATGGAGAATTGTAATCTTATTCACTCTACCATGGTTTGTAGAGAGCTTACTTTGGTCAATCATTGATACACATGATGTGACATTAGTAGCACTAGATTTGTCTGTACTTCAACACAACAACATTATAGGACTTTTGACCATACAGGTACATGGACTTGTTTAACAACTAGCGAATGTTGCGTCTAAGGGTCATGCCTCTTGATTCCAGATTACTGGCATGCTATATAAAATCACACATTATGCCATCTTTCTTTGGTTCATTATAAACAAACAAAGCCAGAAAATTGAGGGGTCTTCTATAGGGCAATATAGTGGGATCTCTGTATAAACACAATAATGAGAAGCAGGGGGCTTGATACCACAAGGGAACATGCATAATGGGTGGGGGACAACATGTTTACATGTCTACAGTACTGGTTTTGATGTAGAATTGTTTTTCATGTCGCAAGATGAGAAGGGAGAGTAGATTCAAGATTTATTAATTGGTACGTCATTCATATTGGTACGTCATTCCCCAAGTATAAGGGAGTAAAATGATTGAGTTCTGGCTCCTCAGCCTTGCAGCAAAAATGTGTCTCTGTCCATTCACACACTCCTCTCTCCATGTGCTCTACCTCCATTGTGGCCTCTATATGCTCATATCACAGGATTTGAAATTATTGTTTTTTTTCTGTAGTCCGATTATAGTCGATTATAGTCCCTATATTATAGGGAACAAACACAAAAGGGAAATATCTCCAGTTTTTTATGAGACATTGCTGAAATTGACAATACATGAACATTGACACAATTTTTAAGAAGGATTAGATAGAGATCCTCATGTACTGTAGTACAGTGGATAAGCTCTCAACTGCATTTTATGAGAAAAACATGTATTTTCAGATGTGGAGGGAAGTAATTCGACCTCTGAGGAATGTTGTTTCCTTCGTCCAGCCACAGTCAGGTGGCTCTGGTGTCTCTGGATCCAGGACCAATGCCTGGTTCCAAAAGTTGGCCTGGTAGCAAGTATGCTTGACGTGCTGCTTGACATACTGCCTGAGTGCTGTTTCCTGAGTTGGAGGAATGTTGGGGGGTGGCTGGGGAGCAGCAGGAGCATGGCCACTATCGGGGCTGGCATAGGCAGAGTAGGCAATGTGTGAGGCAGGGTAGGAAGGGTATGAGGCAGGGTAGGTAGGGTATGAGGCAGGGTAGGCTGAGTAATAGGCAGGGCAGGTAGGGTATGAGGCAGGGTAAGTAGAGTATGAGGGCGGGTAGATAGAGTTTGAGGCAGGGTAGGTAGGGTGTGAGGCAGGGTAGGGTATGAGGCAGGGTATGTAGGGTATGAGGGCGGGTAGATAGGGTTTAAGGCAGGGTAGGTAGGGTGTGAGGCAGGGTAGGTAGGGTGTGAGGCAGGGTAGGATATGAGGCAGGGTAAGTAGGGTATGAGGGCGGGTAGGCACTGTATGTACAGTAGGATGGGAGGCAGGGTACAGTAGGTAGGATTTGAGGCAGGGTAGGTAGGGTGTGAGGCAGGGTAGGTAGGGTGTAAGGCAGGGTAGGGTATGAGGCAGGGTAAGTAGGGTATGAGGGCTTTATAGGTAAGGTATGAGGCAGGGTAGGTAAATGGTAAATGAACTGCACGTATATAGCGCTTTTACAATGGCCTCTCATTCACCCATTCACACAAAAACATTCACACACCAGTGGAGGCAGCTGCCATGCAAGGTGCTAGCCTGCTCATCAGGAGCAATTTGGGGCTCAGTGTCTTGCCCAAGGACACTTCGACATATCAGAATCAGAATTAGTTTATCGGCATTGTATTTAATATACATTGTTGTGCTTACAATACAACAATGGACAAGTGCAATTACAGGACAGGACAGTGCATGCCAGGACTCGTCTCATGCACTGTAATGCAATTGGACTACACAAGAGTCAGTGCAGTAGTCAGTAGTCAGTCAAATTGCAGGGGCCGGAGGACACAATCAGAGGGGAGCCATGTTGATAAGACTCATGGCCGAGGGGAAAAAGCTGTTCCTGTGTCGAACAATTTTAGTCTTTAACGACTGCAGCCTCCTGCCAAAGGGGAGCGGTGTGAAGAGGCCGTAGCCCGGGTGGGAGGGGTCGGCCATGATCTTTCTGGCCCGCTTCAGCACCCTGGCGTCGTGCAGGGCCTGGAGGGAGGGCGGGGCCTGGAGGGAGGGCAGGGCGCAGCCGATCACCCTCTCCGCCGAGCATATCACCCGCCGCAAATTAGTCTTGTCCTTGACTGTAGCAGTGGGGAACCAGGTGGTGATGGACAGGGTGAGGATGGACTCGATGATGGAGGTGTAGAATTGTACCATCATGGTCCGTGGCAGGTTGAATTTCTTCAGCTGCCACAGAAAGTACATCCTCTGCTGACCCTCCTTGATCAGGTTGCTGACGTTCAATTCCCACTTGAGGTCCTGGGAAATGACAGTACCCAGGAAGCGGAAGGAGTCCACGGTGGAAACCATTTCCACTGTCTTTAGAGCGCTAAGCTCCAGGTTGTTCCGACCGCACCAGGACAGCAGCTGTTCAATCTCGCACCTGTAGGCGGACTCATCCCCCTTGGAGATGAGTCCTATGAGGGTGGTGTCGTCCGCAAACTTCAAGAGCTTCACGGACTGATGGCTGGAGGTACAACTGTTTGTGTACAGTGAGAATAGTAAGGGGGAAAGAGGAGTTGTCGGGAATTCGAACCGCCAACCCTCCAATCATTGGACAACCCGCTCTTCCTCCTGAGCCACAGCCGCCCCAGTAGGTAGGAGGCAGGGAAGGTAGGGTATGAGGCAGTGTAGGAAGGGTAGGTTGGTTATGAGGCAGGATAGGGATGATAGTTGGGGATGAGGTAGGGTTCCAGGGAGCAGACAGCTCATGGACGATCTTGAGGGGCGGGCCAACGCTTGACCTGGGGGCGAGACATCTGGTTAAAGATTAGATTAGATTGCTTATATAGTTCACAATGTGGAGACTGGTCTGCCTCATAAAACAGTCTCTTTCAAAACACATACACACATACAGTCACATCACAATAAATAAGTTTTACTTTCAACACCCAAATTTGGTATTGAAAGTATCAGAAGTAGGGTACTGTATCTGTACAATCCGATTCAACTGAATATTCAACTGAATATTCAAACATTATATTACCTCATTCCAGACAATGACAGATACCCTGCTTCAGATACTCTCAATACCAAATCAGGCGTCCCCTCGCGTCTGCTTGGAGAGCGTGTTGCAGCGGGCGTGGAAAGAGCCAGCAGCGCCAGAGGGGGGGCCCGGTGTTTGGTCCTGTTTTGGGCGTGAGGGGTACCTTGTGGTGGGGGTGTACAGTAATGGGGGTGTTAGGGCTACCAAGGAAGGGGGGTGTTAGGGCTAGTGGAAAAGGACACAAGAGCAGATACGATAGGTGTAGGGGGACAAGCCCACATCGGGGCACATTTATTGGTCAGGCGAGGGTCAGGCAGGGACGTGGTAGTCGGACAGGAAAGGGTCAGGCAGAAACGTGGCAGTCAGACAGGCGTAGGGTTCAGGCAGGAACGTGGTTCTCCAGTCCGGCAAGGTTCAGGCAGTGGCAGGGAGGGCGGTCTAGGACGAAGGAAAACAAAAATTGTGAGGTAGGATTTGGATAAAGGTAGGTTAGGTTGCAGCTAGAGACGTGATACCCACTAGGTTGGTCAAGGATCTGGCACTGACTGCTGAGTAGCCCGGCTTCTTAATCTGGCTGAGATGGGTTGATTGTGTCTCTTCCCTTTCCCTCATGGCTCATCCTCTGAGAGAAGTGTTTGTTGTGTTTTGTGAAACGGCCAGTACACCCATAACTGCTGCCTCCTGCCTTCTTTCACAATCGTTACAATATTTACGTCACACACAAATACATCTTAACCTTGTTTAGGAATAGTGCAACTGCTCTAAAAGTTCAGTTAATTAGCTAATAAACAAAACAATAAGGAGGCCAATTACCATTGCAAGACAGGCTATAGATTTATACTCACATTGTCTATACATAATGTCACATGTCTATATATAATACCGCATTTTCTGTGGTTGCTTGGTCTGAATAGTGTTGGGAAAGGCTTGGGGTGATGTGGTGTTTGAGTAAATCCTTGAAAGGGTAGGACAGAAACGGGTTGGGGCATGGCGTTTCGCAGACCCTCTAGGAGTAGGCTCACAACCCGCTCTGTGGACAGAGTATTTGCCTCCACAACTGCCGAAATAATTCTCTCTTCCCTTTCATGGCTCTCAGCCAGCTGTGCTGCCAGCCGTGCAATCTGCTGCTGCTGCATTCTCTCCAGGAAACTTTGATGCTGGGTAGGCCTACTCCAGGTCGACATAGTTGTTCCAACTCTCTGTCTCCTTGCCCCCACACCTGCCAAAACAGAGTTTATTTATGAAGTAGATATTCATTACAAATCGTCTATTCAAGCTGGGCCGTCACTCAAATCCAGGTATACATACTGTATAGAGCATTAATAAACTGACATTGCATTCAGCTTCTAGATTATTTTTGACAGAATGTATTGAAACTTACCAGTAGAATCTGGTAAGAGATACAGAAGCAGCAATGGAGGTAGGCCTAGATGGTTTCTCACTGGTATCCTGTGCTGGTCCTGCCACTTCAGGTCGTCATCATCCTCTACAAACACCCACACACAAGGGTGAGATAGGGATCTCTTTCCTTCTCATTTCGGTCACGCCATGATCCAACCCTCTCTGTCCTAGCTAGCTCTGAGATAACATTAGCCAACTCATCCTAGTAGGAGTTTTGATCACTCTCTTACTGAATCTCTCTGAAGAGCTAATGCTCTTCATTATTTTATTGTTTTTCCTGTCAAGGAGCTGATTCAGAATGCAGAGGATGCTGGTGCCACAGAGGTCAAGTTTATGTATGATGAGACAGAGTATGGAGTGGAGTCACTGTGGTCTCATGACATGGCCCAGTATCAAGGTACTGTAAGCTTTGACTGAGTAGGCTATTCAATATACCACATACACTACAATAATTTGAGTTATATGTAAGAAAAGGGTTAAATTGAGAGTGATGCTCAGTCTCTGTGGATAAGATTTTGTCTGGAAAGTGGGCTCATATTTACAGCTTACTTGTTTTATTGGTTTCAGGAACTGCGCTGTATGTGTACAACAATGCAATGTTCACAACTGAGGATTGGAATGGAATTCAGGAGATAGCGAGAAGCAGAAAAAGAGAGGATCCTTTGAAAGTGGGGCGATTTGGGATTGGGTTCAACTCTGTGTACCACATCACAGGTGAGCTCTGCGGTAATGTAAAATAAATACAAAAAAAATAGCCTATACTGTAGCTCCCTCTTTACTTATTCATGAATTTCTGAACTGAAATGTGCTATTCTGATGTCATTCTAACACTCTTGATTCCTCATAGAGGTGAGCTCTATATTTTTTGTAATGTTTTTTTCTTTTTTTCGAATGTTTCAGATGTCCCCAGTATATTCAGTGGAGACCAGATCGGCATGTTAGACCCTCACCAGACTCTGTTTGGAGTCCATGAGTCTGGGCAGTGTTGGAACCTGAAGACAGACGCAAAGGAGATCACAGAGCTGACTGACCAGTTTGCCCCCTACGTCGGCTTATTCGGGAACTCTGAGAAAACCATCAAGGACGGCAGCTTCAGCGGGACGCTGTTCCGCTTCCCCCTCCGCGTGAAGCCCTCCCAGCTAAGTGCCAACATCTACAACAAAGAGAAGGTTCTGGAGCTCTTCGAGTCGTTCAAGGCCGACGCTGACACGGTGCTCCTCTTCCTCAAGAGCGTCCAAGTGGTTTCCCTGCATGTGCGCGAGTCGGACGGTACGGAGCGCATGCTCTTCAAGGTGACGGCAGGAGAGAACCCAGAGAACAAGCGAGAGAGACCCAACTCACTGAAGACCCTCGGGCGAGCCATAGACAGCTACAACAACGGTGTACCCAGCAACAACATCACCTGCGCGACCTACCAAGTCAACATCGAGACACAGGATGAGACGACCAAGGAGACCCAGAGGACCACTTGGTTGGTCTGTAATGGAGTTGGGGGCCGGGGATTGAGCGGCGACCTCGACTCCCTGGCGGACGACCTGAAGTTCATCCCCACCATTGGCATCGCCCTGCCTCTCACCCTCATCGACGAAGTCAAGGGGGCCACGTCTGGTTTCTCAGGGAGGGCCTTCTGCTTCCTCCCGCTGCCCCTTGGGGAGGAGAGCATGACTGGGCTCCCGGTCCACGTCAGTGGGTTCTTCGGCCTCACAGACAACCGCAGGAGTATCAAGTGGCGTGAGGTGGACCAGTGGAGGGACCCTGCGGCCCTTTGGAACGAGCTGCTCATCGTCACCGTCATCCCCCGGGCCTATTATACCCTCATTGTTGAGGCCATCAAGAGGATCCAGTCCAAGAAGGACCAAGACTTCCCTCTCTCCCCTAGAGGAACATATGGGGCCTGGCCAGACCCCAGCCAGATCAAACCTCGCTGGAGGCCTATCCTGGAGCCTCTGTTCCACGACTTGCTGCAGCAGCAGGTGATCTACTCTCTCAGTAACAACTGGATCCGCGTGGAGGAGGCTGTGTTTTCAGAGCTGGACACGGACGATGACATCACAGAGACGGTGATAAACTACCTCCAAAGCTCAGGGATGCAGGTGGCGAAGGTGCCCATCGCAGTGGACTCAGTCCTGGCTACCTACATGACTGGGCCTGGCTGTGTCAAGAAGGTAAACCCTTCTCTGGTACGACAGGTGATGAGGAAGGCCAGACACAAAGGGTCCTCCCAGGAGAAACTCCTGTTGCTGGAGTTCATCCTCAGCGATGCCTGTTACAGTGACTTCATTGGACTGGAGCTCCTGCCACTCCAAGATGAAACGTTTGCTGCCTTCTCATCATCTGTTAGTGATAAGGATGCGATTTACATCGCTTCTGAGGAGTACCCCAGGTACACAATGAACCAGCTGTTCACACTTTCCATATTTTTCGATAAAAGTTAGTATCAAGAAAAGTTTGTATTATCTGACTATAAATGTCTATTTTCTGTGCAGGTCTCTCTACCCAGGGCTGGAGGGGCGATTCATACTGGAGAACATCAAACCCTCAGTGATGAACAGCCTGAAGGATGCAGCCAAAAGTAGAGGTAAACCCCCTCTCAGTTACATGAATGTTCCACATGAAAGTTACATGAATGTTCCACACTTAAGATTTGAGGACTTATTTATTTTTTGATGCTGGTTTCAATTGAGTTGCCAGTGCACATGACCACCTCAAGTAAGCACTGCTTTAGCCAGCTATGCTGCCGAAAAGCTAGCGATTCGATGACGTGGGTGGGTGGTATACTGAGGAGTGAGTTTAACCAGTTCAACTTGGTTACACAAGGCGTAAAGCCAGGGGGTAATAGCTCTCAGTCACCCCACTCCCCAGCTGCGCCCGTAGGACATGAAGCCTGGTGTACTGGCCTACTGATACTGTAGATAATTTATGACTGCTGACTGCTGGTGTGTGAGCTGGCAGATGGGAAGGTTTTGTGCCACACCCTCCACTCACAGCTATCAGACCCTGGACAAGCTCACTCCCATACCCAGCCTGGAGTTTGCCGAAAGGGCCATGAGCCTGTCTGGAGGGGAAGTGCTGAACTAACAGCATTGGCTAGCAAAGCACCTTGAAAAGGCACACATAACAGATAACTTGTCCACAACCTGACACTCTCGTAACCCTCTCCTAAGTCAAATCAGTTTGCGTTGTATTTTTTACTCTTTTTTACTGTTGGAGATGTGTGTAATCTAATCATAAATATGGCCTTGAAGCATTCTTTGTGTATATATATATCCATATGTAATTACTTCATGTGGGTCACAGCAAGGGGATGGTGGTTATTTTTCCACTGGATATCCCCTCCACCCACCCAATACTGAATACATGTTCTACTGGTGGAGAGATGCATTCCCTTAACCCAGGTGTTATTTGATCATGGCCATACAGCAGCTGTGTTGCAAGCATTGACTGGTTTAGTAATGCAGTCCTTTATCCTGCTATAAGCCACACCACAACGGGCTCTGATGCTCATTTTGTCATGTCATCATCGCTGTCTCTGAACAGATTGATAGTGTTCTCTGCTATCAAGGCAAACTAGGACATTGACTAAACATTACGAATAATACACAGTTGGATATAGGCTATGTACAGTAAATAGGTATTTGGGATCTGCATAGTATACTGTAGTAAGACAAGGTAAAAGAAAGTACTACACAAATCTCTAAAACATGTACTTTGACATTAAATTGCAGTGCAACAATATCTTTGGGGGTGTTCAGGTAGGTAATTGTGAGGTGTGGTGTTAATATGTTCTTGTCAGATTTTTTATATTAACCCAAACCAATACACAACATTTAATGGGCTCTAAGACAACTGTGAGACTTAATATATGAAAATTCTCAAATTATTCTGAATATAATATATTAATCAGGAAATCAGTTTGGATGTTTTCTTTATTTAATTTTGAACAACATTACTTTAATTTCATATTGCCCTAAATGTGTTTGTATTGGTTAAAATGTGTGTTCCTTGAAATTGTGTTTTCTCAGCAGTGATTTTTTTTTACAGTGTGAATTATAATGCACTTTATTCATTGCACACACTCCCTCAAGAGTTATAAACATCCAAGTTGCTCTTTCACTTGTGTAATTGTTGTACAATAAAACAAATTGTAATTACAATAAAACAATGTAATATGCTATCAGTGCTGTGTTGCTACATAAGTAATTACAATTCTACTTCACAGGCTTAAGAGCCACTTCATACAGGGTGACCTTTAAATCTTCTAATAGCAAATAACTGCACAATGTGTGCATTAAGGCTACTGCATAAGTGTCTGTGGAAGCTTATTGAGCTTATTGAGCTTATGCATGATAGGTCTTGCTTTTTGTACTGCTTTGAATTACTTCAATATTGTCTCCAGTGAAACTGTATTAACTAGAAATTATTGCAATGAAATGACCAACTACCAATTGTTTTTCCCATTGGCTTATTATCTCATAATGGAAACTATTATGATGTAAAATGTTTTGTACTGTACTCTGTATAATATATGTATATACGTAAATGTTCAATTAATATTTAGAGGATGCATGGTGATCATTTACAAATGTGACATTATGCCCACCTCCCTTGTTCTCTGTAAAGCGCATTGTGTTGCCTCTGGGTATGAAATGCGCTATACAAATAAAGCTTTGATTGATTGATTGATTATGTGGTTTGGGTTTTGACCCTCTCAATCAATTGACTGTTGGGACCAATTTCCCATAATCTATACATAGTAAAATTAAGCACCTTACTTGGGTTAGGTAAAATGAATCATAATTCGAAATGATGATAAAGATGTATGCTAACTTGTGCTTTTGGTTTTGTATTGTTCATAGGAAGACCCTGCACTCAGGTACAAGTACTAACACCTGACCGATCAGCCCGACTCATAAAGGAGATCCTCTCCCTGGCCTGGCCTACCAGAGACTTCACAGTCCAATGGGATCCTGGGAATAGAGAGAAGAAGCACCCTACACTGTCCTGGCTAAAGATGGTTTGGAAGCATCTTTATATGAACTTTCCAGATGACTTAAGTACTTTTGAAGACATGCCTTTGATCCCAAATGTGTCACTGGAGGAAAGTGAGGGCCCTATCGAGCTCCTACGTCTCAAAACTCCTTCCCCAATTGTTCACGTGGATGAAGAGGAAGCTTCACTTTCTGAAAGCCTTCTTGAACTGATGACAAAGCTAGGAGCAGTAGTGGTAAAGAAGCTGGATTCATCTTTGCAGCACCCTCTGCTGAAAAACTACATCCACCCAGCTTCTCCCAGCATGCTGCTGCAAATCATGGACAGATCGTCAACACAGAGAGTGGCCAGCCAGGTCTCATCCTTCTCATTCAAACAAAAGATATCACTCAGAAACTTCCTGGCTGGGTTGGCTGATGTTACAGAGAAAGAGAAGCGTATACTTCAGGAGCTGACCATCTTTGAGAAAGTAGGGGCCCGTTCAGACAAAGACATCCCAACATTTACATCACTGAAAGGAGCCAGAGCATTACATCATACCGCCAAGTACCCACCAGATGTCAAACTGTCCATCAATGTTGTGGGTTGCAGTGATGAGGCATCCATTCGTCTCGTCAAGATGCTGAATGTGGAACAGGTGAAAACTACAGAGTGTTTGAAGATGGTTGTTCAAGATATTGAGAAGGGCTTCTACTCAAAAGATGAGATCATCAAAATCATGCTCTGGGCTCTTAAGCATCTGTCCTTCCTAAAAAATGAAAACTCGGCTGTGATTGGATGGCTTTCAAATCTTAAGTTCATTCATACCATTCCAGGAAAACCTGTCGCAGCCACAGACCTTTTTGACCCTGAACTGGAAATTCTGCAGGACCTGTTCTACTTGGAGGAGAAAACTAGATTCCCCACAAGTACATATACATCGTCCCCCGATATTCTCCATTCACTAAGACAACTTGGACTGAAAAATGAAGTTCAACTCACAGAAAAAGATGTACTCCAGGTTGCAAGGAAGATAGAAGAGTTACAAGGTGGCAAGGAGCCAGAGTGGGACCCATTAGTTAAGAAAGCAAAAACACTTCTGCACATACTGAACAGACAGACTAAGTTAGTCAAGTCTTCAGAAGCTCAGACTTCCCTACAGAAACTGAAATGGGTGCCAGTATGCAAGGACAGACCTCTAAATTACCCAAAGTCGCTTGCTTGGATGGGAGACACTCTGAACATCTGCTCATTCACTGAAATGTGTGATATGTCTCACGCAGTGCTTGTGGGGTCCTCTGTTGCACTTGTGGAGCGCACATCTGCAGGCATGAAAAAGGCCCTAAAGTTGTCTGTTGAGCCACAGGTTGACCAAGTGTTACAGCACTTAAAGGCAGTGAATGACTGGCATAGATCTCAAGCATTTACCACAGAAGATTGGTATCAGTTCCAGCAGATTCTGTTTGAGATTTACAACTTCATGCAAGAACACCTTGAGGATGCAAGAGAGGCAATGAAGTCATTACCCTTTGATTGGGTGTGGACTGGCAAGACATTTTCGTCACCTGGCCAAACGGTTCTGAAATCCATTCCTGACCTAGACTTGCAACCCTATCTGTACTCCTTGCCAAAGACCATTGCAAAGTTTCACAAGCTTTTCAAGTTCTGTGGCTCAGTTGAAGAGGTTGTCCCTAGCCATGTGTTTGAGGTAATTAACACAATACGGCAAAGATGTGAACAAGAAATGACCGAAGACGAAAGCAAGCACGATCTTCTTCTCTTGATAAACGTACTAAGATGGCTGTATAACAGTCAAATATCTGTGGATATTGACATGCATGTGCCCATCCTCTCTTACAAGGACCCAAGCAAACTGGCCATGAAACCCATTCACGAATGCACCTATTGTGACATCAAAGTGGATGATTTGAATGACTTACTTGATGATACATCAGAACCCATCATCTTAGTCCATGATGACATCCCTATGAAAACTGCTGAGTGGTTGAAAGTACCATGTCTGAGTACGAGACTGATAAATCCAGAGAACCTTGGCTTTGAGCAGTCAGGCCAACGAGAGCCATTAACGGTGAGAATAAAGAACATTCTAGAAGAATATCCATCTGTGTCAGATATCTTCAAAGAGCTTCTTCAGAATGCAGATGACGCACATGCTACAGAGTGTAGCTTTCTAATCGACATGCGAAAGAATACTGACATTCGAGAAAACTTGCTTGATCCTGGCATGATTATATGTCACGGCCCCTCCTTGTGGTCTTTCAACAATTCTGTATTCTCCGACACTGACTTCCTGAACATAACAAGGTTAGGTGGGTCAATGAAGAGATGTGAAGCAGACAAAGTGGGCAAATTTGGCCTGGGTTTCAACTCAGTGTATCACATCACTGATATCCCCATTATAATGAGCAGAGAGTTCATGATCATGTTTGATCCAAACATCAACCACATTAGCAAGCACATAAGAGATGGGTCGAACCCTGGAATCAAAATAAACTGGAGCAAACAGCAAAAACGACTGAGGAAATTCCCCAATCAGTTCAAACCTTTTATCAATGTCTTCAACTGCCAACTTCCTCTTGCTCAGGAGTGCCCCTACAAGTATGATGGGACATTGTTCAGACTGCCCTTCAGGACGGAGCAGGAAGCATCAACGAGTGAGATCAGCAGTGTATATTACAACACCACTGACATCTACTCCCTTGTTGATGAGTTCAGCATATGTGGCCACCGGCTCATTCTGTTCACCCAGCATGTTGGCTCCATGGTCCTGAAGTATCTGAAATATGAAGAGCCAAACCCTGCCGCTGCACAAGATGTCGTCGCCATAAACAAAAGTGTCTGGTCATCTAAAGCTGCATATGGACCTCTGAGCATCCTGAAATCTGCTGCAAAAGTCATGAAAAAGGTAGCAAGTACCAACAGGGTGCCAGCAGATATTCCCAAGTCTGGCTGTATCATACGCATTGTGGTGGAAGAGTTTCACAATGTGTTCAAGCGCATAGTTGATCTCCAGTCCCCCCTGTTCAGAGGTTCAGAAGAGGATCCAAACTCATACTTTGAGATGGCTGCCAAAGGTGTTCAAACAAGGCGTCTCACAGATGAAATGCCCCAAAAGGCAATTGAAACAACAAACTGGCTCATTTGTTCATGTATGGATGTAACTGAAGCTCTCAAATTCTCCCTAGGGGAGAGTGGAAAAAGGCTAGGACTAGTGCCTTGTGGGGGTGTGGCTGTTCTGCTCTCAGAAGAGGAGAATCGGAAATGGACAGTGAAGACAAGCACCAGTCCTATGGGAGAGGTGTTTTGTTATCTACCTCTCAGAATCAAAACAGGCTTGCCCGTCCATATCAATGGCTGTTTTGCAGTGACATCTAACCGCAAAGAAATCTGGAAGACAGACACCAAAGGACATTGGAACTCAGTGTTCATGAGACACGTGATTGTCAAGGCATATCTGTCAGCGCTAAGTATGCTACGCTCAATGGCAGAGAGTGGAGAGCTGCTGGATTACCAGTACTTTGCAGCATGGCCTGATCCGAGCATGGTGCATGATGACTTCACATTGATCAGCCAAGGAGTCTACCAAGAAATGGCCAAAGCCGGCGATGATGACCAAGCAAAAGTGTTCTCCGATGGCAAGACCTGGGTGTCGATCAAGCATGTCCGATTTCTAGATGACACCTTGCTCTGTAGGCCAGACATTGGCTCTGCTGCATTCAAGATATTCTTGAAGTACCTGAAGAGGAGTGGCCCACAAGACCTCTGTGCAGTTGAGCTTCCTGATTGGGTGAAGGAGGGGTTTGACGATGCTGGGTGCAAAGGGAAGCTGATGGAGAACACCCTCACAGAGAAACAGTTCTTTTCAGATGTATTTTTCCCCAATATCCAAGACATTGACAAAGAACTGCGAGACCCTCTGGTGCACTATGTCCTGAATGAAAAATTGGATGAATTTGCATCAATTCTGGGAGAGACACCATGCATTCCATGCTCTGGTCCTGATCAACAGTTGGTTTTACCATCCAGGCTCATCCATCCAGAAGGTAGAGTTGCCAAACTTTACAGCACCGATGATGGTAGGTTTCCTGAGGGAACCACAAAAGACTACCTGAATCCAGTGTGCCTGGTCAAGTTAGTACAGCTGGGCATGGTAAAGGATGACCTCTCATGGGAGGACCTGATTGAACGTGCTGAATCGGTGATAGATCTAAATGAAAATGATCATACTGCTGCATGTCTCCGCAGCAGTATACTCCTCAGCCTTATAGATGAGAAGCTGAAAATGACAGACTCTGGAGCTGACAAGATTTTGAAAAAGCTACAGGATATCTGTTTCCTTCCATTTTTGACAAAACCTGCAGGGTTTTCATTGCCATGGCATGGAAACAATTTCTCTCCTTCCACAATGTTCTCTGCCAAAGAGCTCTTTACAACTGACCACCAGGACACAGTGTGCCTGATGAAACCAATCCTAAATGAAAACTCCCCATCTTTCAAAGGTTGTGGCCCAATCACACTGGCTGTCAAAGACTCTCTTGGACTGATTAGAAAGCCCACAGTTGGACTAGTCATCGGGCAACTAAAGGAACTTTCTAAATCATTTGACGGAGTGACTCTCTATCAGGAAAACATAACAAATGCCTGTTACAAATATCTACATGAGGAGATGCTACAAGTTGATACTGCAAAGAAACAAATCACGGAGGAGTTGAAAACCTTTAACTCCATTCTTGTGGAGAACACATACGTGAATCCTTCCAAAGTTGCATTCCACCTGAACTTTGACGCAGCACCATATCTCTACCAGCTTCCCAACAAGTACAGAAACAGTTGCCGTGAGCTCTTTGAGAATGTTGGGGTCCTGGCAGGCTTCAAAGTTGAGAATTTCTCAGCGGTCCTTGAAGTATTGAAACAGGAATGTGGGCGAAGGGCACTCTCCGAGGAGAACTTCCAGCTTTCTCGCAGAATCATAAGTGAAGGCATATGGAGCTTAATCAGAGACAAAAACCAAGAATTCTGCCAAGCCAATTATGCAGAGATTCTCCTACCTGATACTCATCTTACATTGCAGCCATCAAAATCCCTCTGTTACAATGATTGTCCGTGGATCAAAGTGAGAGACACAACTGTGAAATATTGCCATGCAGATATTCCAAGAGAAGTTGCTGTGAAATTAGGAGCAGTTCCCAAACGCCACAAAGCCTTGGAGAGGTACGCGTCTAACATCTGCTTCACTACACTTGGAAGTGAGTTTGGACAAAAAGAAAAACTCACAAGCAGAATCAAAAGTATTCTAAATGCTTACCCGTCAGAAAAGGAAATGCTGAAGGAGCTCCTCCAAAATGCAGATGATGCCAAAGCCACTGAAATCTACTTTGTGTTTGATCCAAGAACCCACTCCATGGACAGAATATTTGATGACAAATGGGTGCCAATGCAAGGTCCATCTCTTTGTGTTTACAACAATCAGCCTTTCACTGAGGATGATGTCAGAGGAATCCAGAACTTGGGAAGAGGAACAAAAGAAGCAAACCCTGGCAAAACAGGACAATATGGTATAGGATTCAACTCCGTCTACCACATAACTGACTGCCCATCCTTCATTTCAAACAATGACATTCTTTGCATCTTTGATCCACATGCACTGTATGCACCTGGGGCAACATCTGTCAGTCCTGGAAGAATGTTCCGAGACTTGGACTCGGACTTTAGATCTCAGTTTTCTGATGTCCTAAGTCTGTACTTGGGGGCTCATTTCAAGCTTGAACGTGCCACAATGTTCAGATTCCCCATTCGCTCTAAAGAAATGGCCAAAATATCAGAGATCAACTCTGTTCCTGCATCTGACCGAATGGTGCAAAACCTTCTGGACAAACTAAAAACTGATGGGGCAGAGCTCCTTATGTTCCTGAACCACATGGAGAAAATTTCAATCTGTGAAATTGAGAAAGCTACAGGGGACCTCAAAGTGCTCTACTCTGTGTCTGCCAAAATCACAGACGGTGACCGTCTAAAGCGCAAGCAGTTTCATGCCTCAGTCGTTGATAGTGTTACAAAAAAGAAGCAGCTCACCCAAATCCCAGTCCAACAGATAACCTACACAATGGACATAGAGGACTCTGACAGCAATCTAACAACTTGGATGGTTTGCAACAGATCTGGCTTTTCCAGCATTGAGAGTGTCTCAAAAAGTGTAATCTCAGCCCACAAAAATGAAGACATTACTCTGTTTCCACGTGGAGGGGTGGCTGCATGTGTGAGCCATAACTACAAGAAACCCCACAGAGCATTCTGCTTCCTGCCCCTCTCTCTGGAGACTGGTTTGCCCTTTCATGTCAATGGGCATTTTGCTTTGGACTCTGCCAGAAGAAACCTCTGGAGAGATGACAATGGAGTAGGGGTGAGAAGTGACTGGAACAACAACTTGATGACAACTTTGATAGCCCCGGCCTATGTTGAGTTATTGATCCAGATCAAGAGACGCTACTTCCAGGGACCTGATCCCACCATGACTGTCATACAGGGAACACCAATTCACATTGTGAAAGACACTCTGAGAAAATTTCTCTACTTCTTCCCTGTCAACAAAGTTGACATACAGCCAGATTGGTACTGCCTTGTCAAAGCAGTGTACAACTGCATTCAGGCTGACCTGAAACGTCTTCTTCCTGTCATGAGGGCACCTCACATTGACAACACAGACATGCACTCTGCCATCTACATCTCCTGGGTGAACACATCCACTTCAAACAAAGGCCGGGCCTTTTTTGACAATTTGCTCCAGGATGAACTTCAACATCTGAAAAACACAGAATACAACATGACAACACGCAAGTCTGTAGCAGAGAATGTATACAGACTCAAGGCCCTGCTTTTGGATGTGGGCTTCAACTTGGTCCACAGTTGTGATGAAACAGCTAGTCTTTACTTCTGTCTGGAAGATGCAGGCATTCCAGTGAGCTACATAACCTCAGAGGACGTACGTGAATTTCTACTCACTTTCTCATCCCCTGACACATCTTGCCAAGTTGGAAAACTTCCATGTCGGCTACAGCAGTCAAATTACAAACTCTTCCACAGTCTGAAACTGCTGGTTGACTACTGCTTCAAGGACATAGAGGAAGATGAAGTCAACATAGAAGGGCTACCACTGCTGATGACAATGGACAACATGCTCCAGGTGTTTGATTCCAAGAGACCAAAGTTTCTAACCACACACCATGACCTGATCTCAACAAGGAAAGAGCTGTTCATGAACACACTGTACTCGAGGTACAGCAATATCCTGATGAAATCTGGTGTTGCAAAGGTCTTTGACATCTGCAGTTTTGGTGAACTACTAAATTCTGTACTAGCTCGTGAGTATCGAACAAAAACGTCTGTGAAGTGGAGAGACTCATATGCCAGTGAGTCATGGCTGAAAAGTGCATGGCACTTCATCAGTGAGAACATTGCCATCAAAGAAGACCAGGCAGACATCAAACCCAGTTTTGATACAGTACTTGAAATCCTGAAAGACTGGGCTTTGCTACCAGGAATCAAATTCATGGTTTCAAGCAACAAGTTGGTTGTGCCTGACCAAGATGTGCTGTTGCCCCTGAGTTTAATAAGCACCGCTATCTTTCCAAATGGCCAAAACGACAAAGTCTTCCACACTTTAATGAAAAGTGGATGCACTCAGCTAGCAGTGAACAAAATGTGCGTCAAAGAGAACCCCGTTCTGCCTTTTCTGGCACAGCATACAGCAAATATTGACAATCCATCCAGTATTCTAAAAGCACTGGAGTACATGATTCAGACATCTGCATTCAAAGCAGGAAGCTTGACTGACAAAGACTTTGAGGCCCTTCTGTTGTATTTCAATTGCAACTTGATCAACCTATCACCAGAGGACGCCCAGAGTTTGAAATTGCTCCCATGCTTCAAAGCAGTCAGTGGCAGATACATAAGCATCGCAAACTTTGGTTCATGCTATGTTCTTTCAAAAAGCATCCCCTCTGCTGATATGGAAAAATGGGCCCACACAACATCCTTTGCCATCCTGGCTGACAATCCACAGTTAAAAGAACTGTACAGCTTTCTTGGGTGTATGCCAATTGATGATCTGGAAGTCTACCTGAAGCACCTCCTACCAAAGTTTGACAGTCTGTCATATGATGCCAAAATTGAACATCTTGTCTATATGAAAGAGAGACTTCTGGGTATGGAGGAATCATGTGTGATGAAGGATCAGCTGTATGAGAAACTAGAAAGTTTATCGTTCATCTATGACTACACAAACAGACTCAAGCCTGCCAAAATGTTCTACGATCAAACAGTGAAGGTATTTGAAGTCATGCTGCCATCCAAATCATTTATCCCCAATGACTTCTTCAAGAAAGTCGAGCATGCATCCAAACCAAAAAATGGAACTGCATATCTCACATCCTGGATCACATTCCTAAGAAACATAGGTTTGAAATACATAATCTCTCAGCAGCAAGTTCTTCAGTTTGCAAAAGAAGTCAGTATTAAATCACAAACAGAGAATTGGTCAAAAGAAAAAACTCAAAGCATTGTTGATATTCTCCTCAATCACATCTTCAATGAGAGGACAGATCTATTTGTTGGCGCGTTTCTCAAAGAACTCTCGATGATACCATTCTTGTGTCCTGAGCGTGCACCCACTGACCTGACTCGGCTTCATGGCCAGTACCAAGAAAATAGTGGCATGCTCCCTTTGATTCGATTCAGTGGATCTCAAGTCAACCCAAAATTCAAACAAACTGATATAATTCAACTGCTTTGGACATCATGCCCTATTCTCCCAGAGAAAGCCACACCATCAGGCATCAAAGACCAGGAGGGAAGCACACTCACTGGCCAAGAACAACTTGACCAAGTGCTGACTATGTTAAGTGTCAACTTGGAACCACCCTTGGACAAAGTCATATGCAACTGCAAAAACATCTGCAACATATCCAACCCAGACGATGACATGGTGAAAACTAGAAACAAGGTCCTAAGGTCCACCTACGAGTTTCTCAATGCAGATAAAAGAGATTTTCGCTACCAGTTACGGGGGGTGGCTTTTGTCATGGTTGAGGAGGGCTGGAAACTTCTGAAACCAGAGGAGGTTGTCATTAACCTGGATAATGAATCTGACTTCAAACCCTATTTATACAAACTACCACTAGAGTTGGGCACCTTTCACCAATTGTTCAAGCTTCTGGGCACAGAGGATGTTGTTTCAACAAAGCAATATGTTGAAGTGTTGTTTCGCATTTACAGAAATTCAGAGGGCAAGCAGCTTGACCCAAATGAAATGAGAACTGTGAAAAGGGCTGTGTCAGGACTTTTCAAAAGTCTGCAGAATGACCCAGTGGAAATACGCAAAGACCTTGAAGGCCTTAGAGACCTGATATTCTATCTACCAAGTCACGATGGTAGACTGGCCAAGTCAAATAGTCTAGTATTTGATGATGCCCCACACTTCAAAAGCAGAATTCAGGGCAATGTTGGTGTCCAGATGCTTGTTGACATGAGTCAGTGTTATCTCGGTAAAGACCATGCCTTCCATACAAAGCTGATCATGCTGCTCCCACAGAAGCTAAGGCCAAGACTACTGAGTGGCATCCTCGAGGAGCAGCTGGATGAAGATTCTCCCAAAATGTGCCAGTTTGGAGCTCTCTGCTCTCTTCAAGGTCGCCTCCAGCTCCTACTCTCATCAGAGCAGTTCATCACAGGACTGATCAGAATAATGAAGCATGAGAATGACAATGCATTCCTTGTGAATGAGGAAAAAGCCATACGTTTATGCAAAGCACTTTGTGAGGGGTTAAAGGTATCATGTTTTGAAAAACTTCAGACAACACTGAGAGTGAAAGGTTGCAGCCCCATCCCACATAGCCGGAGTGAAACACTGGCCTTTCTGAAAAGGTATGGGACAGCTGTTATTCATCTCTACATCCAGCACTCAGACAGCAAAGACATTAATTTCCTCTTAGCACTGGCAATGACACTTAAATCTGCAACTGACAATTTGATATCTGATACTTCCTATCTGATCGCTATGCTGGGCTGTAATGATATCTACAGGATCACAGAGAAGCTTGACAACCTTGGTGTTAAGTATGACTCTACAGAGCCCTCAAAACTTGAGCTTCCCCTCCCTGGAACCCCTATACCAGCTGAGATACATCATATACTAGTAATGGACCCCATGAATGTGTTTTACCCTGGAGAATATGTGGGTTATCTTGTAGACTCTGAAGGAGGGGACATCTTTGGTTCTTACCAGCCAACCTACACATATGCCATCATTGTCCAAGAAGTGGAGAAAGAAGAGGAGGATAACCCAAGCTTCCTTGGGAAGTGCTTCCAAATTGACATTGGTTACAGTGAGTACAAAATAGTCAGTTCCTTGGATTTGTACAAATTCTCCAGGCAAGATGACGGTACCCATAACATTCGAGACAGTGGTGCCCCATCGACCCCAACAACTCCTCCAGAAAGCCGCTCTGCTGGCCCACGAATGGTGCCTCCTAATTTTTCTGGGAAGGAAAATCAAAGACCCCTTCCAACAAAACAATCTCCCAAAAAGATGAGGCTCAGTGCACTGCCAGAAATCTTGAAAGAAGTGACCTTAGTAATTGAGCAAGCCTGGAAACTTGCTGAAACTGAGAGGAAGAAGATTATTCGCCGACTGTATCTCAAGTGGCATCCTGACAAAAACGCAGATAATCTAGACATTGCAACAGAGGTCTTCAAGCACTTACAAAATGAGATCAACAGAATGGAGAAACAGTCTGCGACAGAGCAGAGTACAGATAGAGCATCTAGGAGGACTTTCACAACATCCTCCACCCGTTTCCAGTCAGAGAAGTTCTCATTTCAAAGGTTTTACACATCATGGAATCAAGAGGCAACAAGCCATAAGTCGGAGCGGCAGCAGTTCCGAGAGCATTACACTGGCTACGCAGGTTCATCACATTCTAATCGCTTCTTCGTTCCACCGACCTTCAAATCTGTCGGGAACCCAGTGGAAGCCCGCAGGTGGCTCAGGCAAGCAAGGGCCAACTTTTCTGCAGCACGAAATGACCTTCACAAAAATGCCAACGAGTGGGTGTGCTTCAAATGCTACCTGGCCACAAAACTAGCATTGATAGCTGCCGACTATGCTGTCAGAGGGAAGTCAGACAAGGATGTGAAACCCACAGCACTGGCACAGAAAGTGGAAGAGTACAACTCACAGCTAAAAGGACTTGCCAATGATGTCCAGATCCTAGAGGGTTATGGTGTGGACAGCCTACGAACTCGCTATCCTGATCTTTTACCCTTCCCCCAGATACCCAATGACAGATTCACATCTGAGGTGGCCATGAGAGTGATGGAATGTACAGCACGGATCATCATTAAACTTGAAAATTTTGTGCAGCAAAAAATGTAATCCTGTCATACGGTACTGCTGTGAAATAGTAGAGCGGTTAGTCTTAGAAAACATGCATAGATCCTCTGAAAACAGAAGGTAATAGTGGCTATGTGCAATCCTGATCTGTACATTTATTATTGTTTTGAGGCAAATACAAGTGTCCAGCTGGAGCTTAGATATGCAGTAGCCCTGTTGGTTCTGTGGCCCATGCACATTGTATACTGTATATGTATGGCTATCCATATCCTAACAATAAGCTGTCTTAAAGTAAAATACAGTTTCTTTGCCTTTTACAATAACACTGATTATGTTTTGCTGTGATGCTGTACATATAAAAGCCCCAGCAATCGTTTTTTAAACCAAAGTCTCATATTGAATTGATAACCCAGTACAACTGCTGCTTTTTACTTTAACTTTTATAAGATTATATTTTCCTGCCACAAATAACCAGTTGATTGTAATTTGTTGATACCATCTAAAATGCAAATTAATCTGTTTCTAGACATGTTTCTAGACACTCTCAGGTTGCAAATGTTGTCATGCAGCATATTGTATCTGAGCATAAATCAACAATCATTTGTTTTTGTAAAATGTACTTTCATTCTTGTTTAAATTGTTGGTTTTCTGTTATTTTTTCTTTACAAGTTGTAAATCTTATGTATCACAGCCAACTGCTTGTACATGGTCAATGCACTTTCTCAAAACACCTCCTGTACTTACAGTTGTAGCTAGAGAGCTTGTGTCACCCCAGTAGAGAGAATGACCAGAATAGAAATGGACTATGAATGGAATTTTATCTTTCATGTGTATTTTGATTATGTCTCAGCCATATGATGAGTGTTTAAATGTGTGTCCTGCATTGAACATACTGTATATGACATTGAACATATTATGACTAACACATTTGGAGCACAAAATTAGTATGCTGATGAGAACACAATATTGGGTATGTTGATAAGAGAAATCAGATAAAAGAAAAAAAATGGATCTGACAGAATACAAAGTGTTGCATTAAGCGTACACGTGATAATGTTTACCTTTGCCAAAGTATAATCAAGCTCTGATAGTTTGGTGTCTGATTAGTTCATATTAAATGTCCATTCAGGTAGCATTTTCATGGAGTGCTAGATTCTGTTCTTTGCTGTACCATGTTTGTATTTTCATGAATGATTTTGGGACAACAGATACAGTGGCAACATTTTTTTAAAGTACATTTGATTCATATTTGAAATTTAGTTTGTTATTTTCTTACCTGTCTTGTTGCATCTGAAATAATCCTGAGATCTGCAGCCAAGGGATTTCCCTTGAACTGAAAAGATGTTTGACAAACCTCAGCAGAGGAAACCTTGTGTATCCTGTCTTGATGTACACAGTGCCATAGTTAATAAATTCACCTAAAGTAAATTGTGTCAACTCCTCTTACATGTATGTAACCAAAATGGTTATGTAATGGAATCAGTTGGCTATACCAAGAAAATTAATTAAAGTTAATTGCTGGCAACGTATATGTGTGTAATATTTTTAGTTCTGATTTGATATGTAAGTTTGAACTTAATGATAGTTGTAACTGGAACAAGAGATTGAAATACAGAAACACTTAATCATTTATGTAGACTATGTACAGTACTCTGACTAGGCAGGCATGGGATTGTCTATGGATATTATGATCATGAAAAGGAATATTCCTGCATGTTTGACTCAATGTTTCAATGAACATGAACAAATTGCCTCAAATATGGCCAATCATGGGGGTTCTGATGTTATACTGTTGCAGACATATTCCACTAGAGTGCATTAGAGAGCTAGATATAAGAAAGAAAGTAATGCGGAATACAGGAAGGGAGCTTTAAGACAGTTATGTGAAGGCCCCCTATCTGTTCAGGATTATTTCTTTATTGGGAGGAATTGGAAACACAAATGGAACATAATGGAAAATAAAAAGATTGACTGTCTTTGTTGCCCCAGTGTTCCTAATATGCATGTAAATGGTGTGTTACATAATCTTCAAAGAAATTATCATCATAGAAACATCTTACAAGAATAGTAATAGTACATTTTATTAGTTTTATTCAAACATACAAAACAGACAAAATACCACGTTTGGCATTTTATCAAAACATCCTCAACACTGAGAGCTAAAAACGCAAACTTTAAACCATTATAGCATTACACACACACACACATACACACACACATACACACAAACATCAGAGCACTAGTTCCTAATTCCAAGACTAACAAATTTTGTTAGTTGAAATTGAAATCACAGACACTGATGTTACCAGATGATGATGCTGTGACATATGATATGAATTCCATATAATATGAACATATAGTATTACCCAAGTCCACAAGTGTGCTTGATCTAATTTGGTACTTGCTAAAAACACAGGAAAACATATTTTAAGCAAGACAGCAACACCTTTAAGAAAGTAATGTAACAAATGTACACTATGACCTCACAAATTCCCATTTGAGTACAACTCAGGGTCATTTACATACTGCAAGTACCACCGTTATGTACTGTACCATTTGGTATCAGCTTACCAGTAACAATGAAGTCATTTACTTAAAGGTGCTATAGATAACATTTTTTATGATTTTTCTTATCAAAATATAATTTATATATTTTTCACAAATCATTAAAAACTAACCAGGCTGATGAGCCAATAGTATTACAACTCCTGATCACTCCTGACACAGAGATACCGTGTGGTACCAAAGTCATAATACTATTGGCTCACAAATAGGCACCAAGCCTCACACATTCATTTCGGACCCTTCAACATTTTAAAAATCATAAATTAATGATCAATAACCCTTTTGGGGGAGAAGCAATACTTTTATTCTGCACCTTTCTAAAAGCTCTGAGGATGTTTTTTTATGTTTGTTTTTTGATTTGTCTGCATAAAAATTGTATATATTGCCATTTAAATTTTTACAAGGCAGGTTTCAGGGCTGGGCTGTATCAAAAAAAAGAAAAAGAAAGAAAGAAAGAAAGAAAGAAAGAAAGAAAGAAAGAAAGAAAGAAAGAAAGAAAGAAAGAAAGAAAGAAAGAAAGAAAGAAAAAAGAAAGCAGTACCATTCATAATTCCAGAATATAAAACCAACTAAGACAATCTCATCTGGTGAACTGATTGATATGCAGTGTACAAGCTGAACAAAGTTGAAAATCTTTTATAATCACAATCACCAGACCATTTCTTAAACACTTTCAACAGGATAAAACATTGTGTGCCGCTCAGCATTGCATTTCATATCGGTGAAACGTAAATAGAAATGCAGTATCCTATGCTTCTGCTCTTTTTATAAACCTGCATCTTATCATGCTTTTATCCCCAACATATATTATACGCAACATATAAACACACTTTATACTTTAATTCCAATATTATTGCACAGCAAAAAATATTGCATAGGATGTAAGCTGTCAACCAGCTCCTCATTGCCCAGCCATAATACTGTAAAATACAGTTAAGTTCATAAATACTTGGACATTGACAATTTTCTGCATTTAGGCCCTGTATATCACCACAATGGATTTGACATGAAACAATCAAGATGTCCTTTAAGTGCGGATTTTCAGCTTTAAGTTGAGGGTATTTTCATCCAAATCAGGTGAACGGTGTAGGAATTACAAACAATTTTATACATGCCCCCTCCCATTTTTTTAAGGGGGGGACACTTGGCTGCTCAGCTGTTCCATGGCCAAGTGTGTGTTATTGAAGAAAGAAAAGAGGTCTGCACACTGTTTACAAAGCTCCCAAGTGATTTATTAAAGCTCAATGTTTTGGGGTCAGCGTGGCCTTCTTCAGGTGCAACCTCTCTTTCTTCAGTTTATAGTTTTTGGTCGAGCGTATGTTATTCTCTCATTATTTAATTTACCAGGAGCAGATAAAAGGTCTAGAGTTCATTTCAAGTGTGTTCAGAGACAGCAAAAACATTAGGTGTGGCCAAATCAACTGTTTGGTACATCCTAAAAAACAAAGAATGTGAGCTCAAGTGAGCTCAGGAACACAAAAAGACCCAGAAGACCACGGAAAACAACTGGTGAATAACAGAATAATTATTTGCCTGGTGAAGAAAGACCCTTTCTCAACAGTTGGCCAGATCAAGAACACTCTCCAGGAGGTAGGCGTATCTGTGTCAAAGTCAACAATCAAGAGAAGAAAAAACTGAAAGACCAGATCAGAGTTTGCCAAAACACATTTTAAAAAGCCTGTACAGTTCTGGAACACCATCATATGGACAGATGAGACAAAGATCAACTTGTACCAGAATGATGGGAAGAGAAGAGTATGGAGAAGGGAAGGAACTGCTCATGATCCAAAGCATACCACCTCATCAGTGAAGCATGATGGTGGTAGTGTTATGGCGTGGGCATGTATGGCTGCCAATGAACTGGTTCCCTTGTATTTATTTATGATGTGAATGCTGACAAAAGCAGCAGGGTGAATTCTGAATTGTTTCGGGCAATATTATCTGCTCATATTCAGCCAAATGCTTCAGAACTCATTGGACAGTGCTTCGTGGTGCAGATAGACAATGACCTGAAGCATACTGCGAAAGCAACCAAAGAGTTTGGTAGGCAAAGAAGTGCAATGTTCTGCAATGGCCCAGTCCATCACCTGACCTGAATCCAATTGAGAATGCATTTCACTTGCTTAAGATAAAACTGAAGAGAAACCACCCAAAGAACAAGCAGGAACTGAAGACAGTTGCAGTAGAGGCCTGGTAGAACATCCCCAGGGACAAAACCTGGCGTCTAGTGATGTCTATGGGTTCCAGACTTCAGGCTGTCATTGACTGCAAAGGATTTGCAACCAAATATTCAAAATGACAATTTGATTTATGATTATGTTAGACTGTCCAATTACTTTTGGTCCCTTAAAAAGAGGGGTACCACATATAATTCCTTCACCGTTCACCTGATTTGGATGTAAATACCCTCAAAATAAAGCTGAAAGTCTGCACTTAAAGCACATATTGAATGTTTCATTTCCAATCCATTGTGGTGGTGTACAGCGCCAAAATGATGAAAGTTGTGTCAATGTCCAAATATTTATGGACCTAACTGTATACAAAAACAAACTCGCTGCAAACATAAACTGGTATCAACAGCTACAGTACAATGCAGGAGTAAGCCACTGGTGAGTAAGCCACTGGTAATAGGTATAAATTCCTATTACTGTTTATAATAATACATATTTAGTAAGATAGTAAAGGAATAGCAAAATCGTCACAATACAACTAATGGATTCATTTTGATTACTATTGCAAAACTGCTAAAGTTGATCATCTGCAGGCAACTGCCATTTCCCTTCAGGTATGACTATTTGTGCTTATAGAGGGTTCATTCAAGGTTGTTCCAAAGAGTGACATTTATAAATGTATGCTTATTCACAGAGATAACATTCTGAAATGTCAAAGTCTGTAGTTAGCACTGCTGGCTCTCACTGCAGGTGGAGGTGACCCCAGCCTTGGACAGGAACAGCTTGCCGCTGGGACAGACACACACTTCGAAGAGTCCCTGAGCATTTCCAGACACATCTCCTTCAAATTTGGGTAGACTCGGCATGCGCACTGTCTCAGCTTCTAATATTAGCTAGGCAGAGAGGCAGGCAAGAAACGGCAGTCAGAAACTGAAGTCAGATTGCAACAATTTCATAATGAAGAAAAGACCTATAGGTAGGGCTGTAACGATTACAAATTTTGCTAGATGATTAATTGTCTCAGAAATAATAGTGATTAATAACATAATTGTCAAAAAAAAAAAAAAAAAATCTTTGTACGTTGAGTAGAGGACCTAATGCAGCTGCGTGACTTTTCTTGTTTTAGGGGGGTGTGCTTTCAAAGCATGCCCTGGTGCCCTGTTTCTAGGTACCAGAAGGGTTCTTGAGCTGTGGCGTTTTATATGTTAAAAACATACAGGGGAACTGCAGTAGGCCTATTCTTACTACTGATATGTTTTTTAGCACTTCAACAAAGGCCAATCATTTGACAGAGAGAGAGAGTGAGTGAGAGAAAGAGAGAGAGAGAGAGGAGTGAGTGAGTGAGTGAGTGAGTGAGTGAGTGAGTGAGTGAGTGAGTGAGTGAGTGAGTGAGTGAGTGAGTGAGTGAGTGAGTGAGTGAGTGAGTGAGTGAGTGAGTGAGTGAGAGAGCTATAACCTGAGCAGAGAGGAGGGTTTGGTTTAGGTACTTGTTAGCTTCGTTAGTTAACTATCTTGCTTCTACAACCTATCATACACAACAGCCACT
Organism: Borostomias antarcticus; assembly: GCF_949987555.1. Classification (NCBI taxonomy): domain Eukaryota; kingdom Metazoa; phylum Chordata; class Actinopteri; order Stomiiformes; family Stomiidae; genus Borostomias; species Borostomias antarcticus. The sequence goes on along the minus strand of NC_140234.1, from coordinate 47,588,166 downwards.
GTCTGGAAGTGCAACCATTATGAAATTGTATACAGTAAGTGCTCGGTTTCAACATTAGCAATAAAAAAAAAGAAGCATAATCACGGTTTAAAAAAATTATTGCAATTATGTCACATAATTGCGGTTTGGCGATTATTTAATAATTGTTACAGGTCTACCTATAGGATAACAAAAACCCACTGGTTTACACTATACTACAAAATATGTATATCAATCAGTAACAAAGAGTTCATAGCATGTTAATGATAACATATTTGAATCAATAATCAATTTTACTCACCAGTCCTTCACTAGAGCGCAGTAGAACATCCATGTTAGATGCAGCTTCGATGTTCCCGGCCAGAGCCTTGACATAGACCCCCCGTGGTGCTTCCATGCTGAGAGAGCGTGTTGGAGACTCCAGTCTAAAACACACAGGATGTCAAATGCTACAACTAATTAACCTCACACATGACTGTGTGTATCATTCCACCTCCAGTGTCACTGAAAATCAATTTGCACACTTGTACAGGGCCAGTTCAAGGATGATATTTTTAAATGGGCAGTAATACCTTTTGGGGCAGTTTTGAAATAAATCTTGATGCAATTTTGCAACATGGCCGACACATATTACAATGCCTAACCCTGTACTACCCTAGAGCCAGCCCTGATGCTGTACATGTGATGTATTCCTACGTAGAGATTTACTGTAACGATTGGGCTGACACTCACTTCAAGTCTTTGAGAGGCTCAGATCTAACCAGGGGCGTCTCCACCGAGTGCTGGAACAGAGCCCCTTCTGGGCCTGAGAGTAAAGAAGGAAGAGAGGGGTCAAATGCCGTTCATCATCAACCAAACTTCATGAATGCCTGCATTTTATGTGTAGACCATACTACAGCTGGTTTTACATGTCTCAGGAGCTAACTGTTTCCCCGGATGGATGTCAGCTGGTGTTAGTGGGAGGGTTACTGTACATGAGTACTGCCTCAAAGCCACATCCAACCAGCAGGCTTGAAGGACAGAATAATATTTATAAGGTTACATTTACAACAGTTGTGCCGAGTGTTATCCGTATACCACGTAGGCCTACAGTATGCAAGGATTTCTGTCTACTGCTCTAGAATGAGCAGGTTCTGTTTCTTTTCAGAGCTTCAGCGCTTTGCAACTGAAAAGTGACCTTTACTGTCAATCAGTCACTGGGGTCCTAAACGACCCTGACATAACTGAAGCTATCAGCTGACACTCTATTCAGCTAATTAGCCCTCACAGCATGGCCTCCCATCCATTCAAAAACTAGACACAGAGAAACATTAAGGTGGGGAAAAAAGGCAACATGGGCATGGTAGAATAACTATGGTGTAAGATGATCATTTAGCCTAACCTAATATAGCATATTTCAGCACTTGGTTAGAATGAATCAGATCAGAATTAGTTGATTGCCATATAGTTTTACTAGGAATTTGTTTCAGTCAATGGTGTATAACATGGAGACAACATTGGACAGGGTGCAGGGACAAGACGGGACAGTGCAAAGACAGGACAGTGCAAATGAATGATTACAATTACAAGGAGGATTAAGGTTCCTCATTCGTATCCAAGAGAGCTCATAAAAACCACACACATTAAAATCACTCTATAAATACATGGTGGCAGATATACCTGTGACACGTAATTTCTCATTCCCGCCAACAACCACCTCTTTGGCATCTGCAGAGAACAGCATCTTGTTGTTGTTGGAGCTGATGACCAAATTCTGTGCGTGTCCCTGAGCCTCACCAGGACCTGCAATCACAACCAACACTGTCAGAAAGTGTCCATCCTGGCGGACTGTGAGGCCACTGCATGATTACAATTTCATATAACACTAATAAACATGTAAGGGTAGCTTAAAAATTAAACACCAGAGGGGCGATTGAGGAGTCTGTGAAATCTTTATATTGATATTAATCCTAGTGTGGGGGAGACAGGCCACTCCAGTGGACATGGAACACAATGGGTTGAGATCAGTTTGCTGGTCAACAGCAACCTTGTTCACATCAGGTTTGGGCTACTAGCAGGAGTAAGCTACAATCGTTGCTCCTGGTCATTCTAGCAAACAACCACCGTTTTCTGTGATACTTAATTATAATTATTATTATTATTATTATTATTATTATTATTATTATTATTATTATTATTATTATTATTATTATTATTATTATTATTATGCAATAAATTAATACCTCACAATTAAGCTTTCCACTTAATGATAAACCCGCCCACAATCTGTAGCCTGTCTCTTTTCGCACCACTCCTTTCACACAAAACAGACAAAGTAGCGACCTTGCTAGAAATAGGCCACTGAGATATCTAATACACTTCAACATCGAGTTCTCTATAGAGGGGCAGGACAAGATGTTCTTTCTAAACAACCACTGCCTAAGGAGAAAACAGTCCATGTACCTGGTCTGGTCGAGTCACTCATGGAACGACTTATACAGTGCCTTTATATGGGCTAGTGGCCAAAAATACATAACAGCCTTGTTAAACACGGTCATTAGTTTGGTCATCTGTTAACTGTCTAATTATGGCACACCCCTGTTAAAACCGTGATGAAATGTGGTAAAGGTGCACAGATAACAGTCCTGGTAAGCCTTAGGGACTTTACATAAGGCCATAATTGAATTAATGGTAGAACGTACAGTGTTTGATGAAATTTAGTTTTAATGGGAATCTGACAGATAATGAAATGAGTGATGTGTTTTTAATATTGGATTAGGAATTGCTGCAGGACAAGTCCATGGGTTACATTGTTTTAGACCTCATATATCAGTGGATCAGTATTGTCATTTAGGTTCGCATTCTCCCTTTATTCCTTTCATGAACATCACTTCTGTGTGTGTGTGTGTGTGTGTGTGTGTGTGTGTGTGTGTGTGTGTGTGTGTGTGTGTGCGTGTGTGTGTTCTTACCCACAGATAGGCTTCCTGTAACATCCCCATTGTCATTGCGGGCATTGAGAGAGACATTTTCGGATGAGTGCACTAGAAGAGATGAGTCCTGCAAAAGAGGGTGTTAGGATCATCACAGAAACACTGCACATCATCATTAGACATCAAATGGAAAAACTGAGCAAGGGATGAAATGGGAAGCGACATATGGTAATGTACACTTCACAATCTACCACTGTCCAAGGCTTCAGTACCTTCCAGGTAACATTCCTAAAAGCACAGTTTGGACCTGAGAGGTATACTTTAGCATTGAGATGCAGGTTGTGCATCCATAAAGCCTGAATCTCATTAGAAACTGAATCAGTGATGAAAGTGTCGGTCCATAACTGATGAACACACTGCATTTTTAATGAAGCCCATAAACAAAGAGTGGGAGGAAAATGCGGCACTATGGCGGGAAACCGTAACATGTAAACAACTGAGGCAAAGTGGTAACATCTGCTGCGGGAGGGAGCATCATAAACTGTTTTCCACCAAAATATCCAGGAGGTAAATAAGGAACTTGCTGTACTGTGTGCACACAGAAGGACTGCCAGAGCTGATTGACTCAAACACAATTCTCAGCTTAGCCAGGGGAATGCTTGTCAAAATGTACTGCTTCAAAACCTTCCACTTCCTTTCCACCTCGGGGAAAGTTGTTTGGATGAACTGTATGCAATTACCTCAAGTATTCACAAAAAGAGGTTGGCCTATGGGACTATTGAACTCAGCGTCAAACCTAGTGTAAGGGTTTGAGGAGTGGAAGTTTGTGTGTGTGTGTGTGTGTGTGTGTGTGTGTGTGTGTGTGTGTGTGTGTGTGTGTGTGTGTGTGTGTTTACAGTACCTCTCTGGAGTGGATCTCTTGGGCATAGAGAGGATGGAGGAACTCAGACTCTTTCTCCTCAAGCCTCACCCCTTCCGCTGTTACTTTCAGGTGTCCCATCCCTTCCTGCAATGAAAACCACAGCAGACTGAGCAGAGAAATCGCCACAAGTAATCAGACAATCGGATATTGTACTGGCCATCAATCCTACATGAAAAACACTGCGAGATGATGTCCCAGACATAGACACCGATGAAGCTTTGTTTGGATCTAAGAAACCTTTTCAATCTCCATTTACATGTTTATTTATCCAAGGCATCTCTGTCAGGGAAATAAGACCTGCATCTTTTTCATTCTCAACTCCACAAATTGAACTCCGAAGTTACAGACATGGGTAATAATAGTCTACTGCGGTGAAAACAAATCCTGAATTCCTTCCTGTCCAAAAGCTAAAAGTAACTTCCTTAAAGTGGAGATGTATTGAAAAATGTGTGTTAACTACGTTTTGCATGCCTCATGGGTGGTGGTGGTGGTGGTGGGTATGATATATCACAGTACAGATATGATATATGATATCACCCAACTTGGCCCTCAGGGTATTGTGAAAGTACTGGATGGCAACTGTAGGCAGCATCTCCTCTTGGAACCCACGCTTTGGGCAACCTAAACAGTTGTAATTAGTATGCGTGTAAAAAAAAATTGACTATGACTATGACTATGTGGCCGTGCGTTCCATGGCTGAGGGAACTAACCTAAACCTGCCAGGATGTACTGGACTGTACTGGGCTGTGTTTGCTCCTCCAGCATCATGCATTATTTTACACAGGGGTTCAATTGAGATAATTGTGCAGCAGGAAAAATCGCTCCTCAAAATAGTTTCCAAATGTTTTTTTTCTCTGTATGATCTGATACTGCATTTTTACTGCATGTTCAAACAGAACATCCTTACTTTTCATTAAAAAATAAATAAATAAATGGATACACCTGTTTAAAATATTCATACTGGGAAACACGCCAACAACTAGAGAGATACTGTTCTATCTGGTCTGTACTGCTGCTGCTACTGCTGCTCTGGGCTCTTTGTGCATATAGCCACCTCCATTGTACAATATATTGAAAAGATATTACTTGTTGTTAAAAATTGTGCACCCTTAATAACGTATCTATCTATCCCTGTTTAACAGCCCAGGGCCCAGTTTCCCAAAAGCATATTTTAGAGTTAAGATCATTTTAGTCTCTAATCTCTTAGATCTGATGACCAGATGCTCCTGAAGGTCCTGCGGTCAGGGATGGCGACAAAGCGAGATTGGGCCTTTGCACTGTGGAACAACCTTCCCTCCAACATCAAATCCACCCCCACCCTAGAGACCTTTAACACCATGCTTAAAACCCATAACTTTTTCCGAGGCTAATTCGTGAGGTAGCTACCTGACTCTCAAGCCCCGACACCAGACTCCGACACCAGACAGGGTCGCTGTAGAGCGTTGGACCCTCGCGCTGAAATTAAACTAACCACCCTCGGGAGTGGCGGCCCAATATGTTGTTCTGATCTGGCGAGACCAGGGCATGACGCCCAGTCCCCGGTGGGCAGCTGCACAAGAAGCCGATGCTTAGACCGCTACACCACCGCTGACCCCTGGATATTTCACAAGTCTGACCATAGGAGCAACATGTCTCTAAAATAAACAATGTCCTACCGCGTTGAACCACATGACCCTGAAGATCCAGATGGTCAGCGCGAAGTTGACCACTAGGATGATGAGGAGTAGCAGGACAAACAGGTAGAGGCAGCGCTTCCTCCAGCCGTAGATGCCGATCATGTAGATGTAGTCGACCACGGGGGAGTCACTCCCGGGATCCTGGGTGGTGGTGACATACTGTTCCCGCACCATCTACGGACGACAACACAGGAACACAGGCACAACGGAGAGGCAGTTGTAGTCAATGGACTTGTTTGACTTGATCATGTGCCATCGTCCTGCAATTCATTTACCATAGACAGGGTACCATAGAGAGATACTGTTAATAACACTGTGTTCTATACCATCTCTGTAATAATCTTCTCTGATGCTCATATTTCATCTGACGGATATGCTGTGTCGTGGTGCTATACTGTACACTGACTGTTCTTTAGACAGGCTTCGTCATTTACGAACTGAGCTCATACGCTGATCTGGGGATCGGGCCTGAGGGCCGATGGAAAACTTGAGTATATTTCCAGCTGAGGGTAAGAGAGAGAGAGAGAGAGAGAGAGGGCCCTCTAGTTACAATGAACAAATTGCTTTCTTGGGTCTTATTTGAATGCATGTTTGCAGCGATAAACAATATAGTGAAGGCATTTCTCAGTTTGCACAAACCGATGGTCAGTGAGGCCCTCAAGCTGTTGGAAATCGTTCCACAGTCCTGTATAGATGGATCATATGACACAGAAATAACTTGAAACCACAGCAATAGATTTCACAAAGACACACGGGAGTGAGTGCTGAGCACTCACAGGCTATATAGTTTTCCAGGCCCATAGGCTTAAGAAACAGGCCTAGTGTCACATCTAACTGATGAATAAATGCCAACACTGACCTATTTTAGGAAATGCCTGAAGACAGAACATTAAGTTGTAGGTAGTTAGGAAACAAAAGGTCCTCTACAAATATTGACATTAAAAACCCTTTCTGCAAATAATTCAAATTAAATCTTAAGAAAGTACAGAATCCTGAATGTGCTGGACATAGGGAAAGGAGAACAATAAGGCAGGCTTCTCTATCCAATACCTGCATGTTCATTTGTGTCAGCACAACACCAGCACACCAAACATGGCAGGCACATAGCCTAATGTATCCACTAAGAAAAACAATCATCTACATTCCCCACAATATCCAAGAAACTCTTGAACATCCCCACTGCTGTTCATTTCATACTGTGCTGTGACAACTCTACTTGTCAGAAAGAGAGTTAACAAACATGTCACTCTCTCCCAGTGATGTGTGCTGCGTGCCAGTCTGGAATGGGACTAGCAGCGTGGGTGATTTGCATTGTGGACAGATGCTGCCTCTCCTTGATGGTGTAAACATGGTCTCCATCACGTTTAAGGAGCAACTTTTCATTGTAGACTGTAATTCTTTTCTGACATTAACAGATGTTCAGCCAAGCACACTTCCTCGCAGTAATTTGTCTCTCTTCCATCTAATAATGAGGAGGTTACCTGGAAATGTTTAGCAAAGTGTAATTTGAAGTGTGAGGTACTAATAGTGATTTTCCCCCCAACGTCCACCCCAAACCTCCTGGAGTTTTTTAAAATGAACCTGTAAATGCATGATTAATGAATACCATCATTTTGCTCCCTCAGCACTATATCATGGTAACTACATCAAAGGTAATGGATAAAGAGTACACCAGCCCCATGTTTGGGTCTTCCTGAGGAGATATAACGGAGGGGATGATAAACGCCTAGTCATCGCAGCTCCAAACAGCTCATTTCCTGCTGTTTGTGGTAAACATAAGGAACAAGCGTGTCGGCATAAAGGCTCTGTAGTATCTCTCTCCGGCAGAAGCTGCATCTCCACAGGACCTGTCATGCCAGCTCCATTGCCCAGCCTTGATGAATAGCCCTTATTCCACAATAACACAAATGATGTCGCCTAAAAAGCAAATGCGAGCAGTACCTTTAGGGAGGGGACCTGATAACGTCCACCTTGTTCGGTGAGGGATGGTTAGTTTGTCGTATCGCTGCTCATTTATAGTATCAATCAAACTGGGCAATCAGAAAAAAATCATAATGATAAATTGAATTTCAGCAATTTGCCAAAGCCTGCATAACTGAGTGTTTCCATTCATAGAAAAACAAATTCTGCCTTATATAAACCACGTGCATGGTAGTGTGCAAACAGGGTAGGACCCACAGTCATGCTTAAGAGTGGCATGATTAGAAAAACTTGTGAAATATCTAATATACAAGCTTAAAACCATTACAACTTAATTACAATGCAGTGCTGTTTGGTTAAATGAATAAACACAGTTGAATAACTCTGGATTGGCAATTGAACTGAGGTGTTAATGAATACTCTTCCCCACTCCAATTAATTTAAGGAGATGCAATAAGCAGCGGTCTAATGATAAAACAACAGAAAGAGAGAGAGGGAAAAAGAGAGAGAGAAAGACTGTTTGTGAGAGATAAAAATAGCCTGAGAGACAGGGAGAGAGAGAAAGAGAGAGAGAGAGAGAGAGAGAGAGAGAGAGACAGAGAGAGAGAGGGAGAGAGAGAGAGAGAGAGAGAGAGAGAGAGAAAGACAGGGAGGGATAGAGAAAGAGAGAGAGAGAGAGAGAGAGAGGGAGAGAGAGAGAGAGAGAGAGAGAGAGAGAGAGAGAGAGAGAGACAGAGAGAGAGAGGGAGAGAGAGAGAGAGAGAGAGAAAGACAGGGAGGGATAGAGAAAGAGAGAGAGAGAGAGAGAGAGAGAGGGGGGGAGAGAGAGAGAGAGAGTAGCTTGGGTCTGAATCTTTAAAAGGGCTCCACAGCTCCAGTTTCAAAGTAGCCTATCCCAGCCACAGACCAACCTTGCCATAGCAACCCAAATAAATATTCCCGAAACAAGCTCGCCCCTGCAGTCTGAAAGAAGGAATCCTCCTCTGATGGTCTGTACCAACCTCTGATGGTCTGTACCAACCTCTGATGGTCTGTACCAACCTATGATGGTCTTTACCAACCTATGATGGTCTGTACCAACCTATGATGGTCTTTACCAACCTATGATAGTCTTTACCAACCTATGATGGTCTTTACCAGCCAAATGACTGGCCGTGCCACCTTCACTAAACACATGGTTGAGAAAGTCTTTAGGCAAGGCAAGGCAAGGCAAGATTAATTATATAGCACAATTTCAGCAACACGGCAATTCAAAGTGCTTTACATGAGACCTTAAAAGCATCAGGAAGTGCAAGAAACACATTAAAGGTCATATAAAACTTATGTGCTTATGTGCGTGGCTGGCTTGTCTGACATTAAATAATGTCTGATAAATTAAGATAGGTCTTGTCGCCTGGACACTACAGTTTCAATGCTTTCAATGCTAATCCAGCACAATAAGAGCGGGATAGCCAGTTAGCTCATGAGCTCACAACAACTAGCAGCAGCTTCCATAACAGTGGCTCAAGCAGTTACACTGATGATTCCTGTAACGTTAGCTATTTTGCTGCAATTGGTTCAACTTCTGTTTTTGGACAAAGGTAAGGGATAAAAAGACTGGAGTGAAAGGATGAATGTATGGAGGTTTGGGGTATAGTCCCATAAAGTAATCCCCACCGGTCTCCCGGGTGGGAGTCCTATGCTCTCACCACTACTCTACTTGTGCAGCGGAGATTGCCGGGTTGGTTTTGGTGTCCTTCTTCCAGTCCCTAGTGTGGGTTGGGGCTAGAATAAGGGTTGGGGTTAGAATAAGGGTTGGGGTTGGGACAGGATCTGACCTATAAGGCAAGGGGTAAAGGTCGGAGTGAAAGGATGAACATGTGTAGGTTTGGGGTATAGTCCCATAAAATCATCCCCACCAGGGCCTTGAACCCCGATCTCCCGCATGGGAGTCCATTTGCTACTCAACTTGTGCAGATGAGATCGGCAAAATGTTTTTGGTGTCCTTTATTTTGGTGTGCTGGGACTACTGCCTCGTGTGGTGCCAACAGAGAAATGCAGGTCAACATTCAAAGGAGGGAGGGAGGTAGGGAGTGATAACTTGACAAACGCTATACTAGGTGCGTTGGCTTACAGCCACGCACAAAAAAGGACATTAGAAAGGTTATTGGAAACACATTTAAGCAGCCTTTTACTCCCATAATAATGCCTCTACACTCCTGAGATGAAGTGTATGGGTTTGCCTCATAGACTTTTACCAGAACCAGTGATGCTCCTTTTACTGCTGTCTCTGTGATGACGGTTAGGGCGAGAGAAGATTGCGTGTGCATTCCGCCTGCCAAAACCATAGGGTCTGACTGTAATTGAGATTCCAGGCTTCTCTTCTCGCCTCAGTTTGACCTGATCAAGCGCCAAGCAGTACTTCCAGAGCCTCAAACCAAGTTAGAAAATTACTTTCTCAAATTATTAGCTGGAGGATATGGACTTAGACTGCTGGAAAATAACAATACTCAAAGGAGCTAAGAGGGAGCCAAATCGAAAGCCAAGCCCAGGGTTCTCTCTGCTAAATGTTTGTCTCTCAGTATGCTGTCTTCATGTTTCCCCTCTGCTGTAACGCTTCTAAAAATAGGACATGGTATTGTGTACTAAATTTAAGAAGAGCCACAGGACACAGCATGAGCAAAGACTAATCAACAGAATATGATTCTGTGCAAGGGGAGAAATGAACATAAATCACATGAGGTAGGCCACACGAACTTATTTTTGTCCTTTAATATTATTGACCATATATGGTCAGATAATTAACAACACATGAATCAAAACGAATCAAAATCACAGGGACAATAACTCCACATATTTCCAAAATTCAGGGTTCTCCCCTTACATGCAAAGCACACAAATGAATCAAAGCAAAGTGACAAAACATAGTACAACGAAACAAAGACTAAAAGACTCACAAGTCAAAAAGTTAACATATTAAAGGCTTTATAGAACAATGCCAAAATACTTGTGAGCACAGTATAAACAGAAGCTCTCAACAGATATGATATAACTTAATACTCAGCGCTATATAATGGTAACTACATGAAAATATGAAAAGAGCATGTTACCTACCCTTGTGTAGGCTACTGACGCCAAGCTCCCTCTCCTTTCCTGTGCAGTGACAAACGGAGCTTGTTTGAGGCAACGGCAACAGCAACAGTAGTAACAGGAACAGCAGCAGTGGAGTCCTCGGACGTCTGTCAGCCGTTCAACAGCTGCGAGCCATAAATCTAGATGTGGAAATGTCCCAACTAATCGCCACAAGGAGGCGCTCCCACTCCCTGCATATCCAATGTAGGCCTACCCCCTTTTCTCTCTGCCTTGGATTTCCCTATACTCTGCTCCTTTTAATTACCTCTAAAATCATGTGTCTGTGTATAGCTGCTGCTCAGACTATGGCTTTACACTACAGTGCAGTGCGCTGAAGTGACAGAGAGAAAAACTGTTCAGTCTGGAATCTGGTCTCTGCCCTCTGCTTCCATGCATGCCGATGTGAGTCACTGCCTTGGCATTGGCTCTCTGGTCTAACTTGTCTTCTGACTTTCACGTGGAGTAAGGTGGTGGTCGTCCTGACAGCTTCCCAGTGTGACAGAGACCTGATTGATCTTGAGGGCAGTCAGTGACAGAAGAGTCATGCTACAACTTCACTGTGTATTAATAGTTGAAGAGGTATGCAATTATAGCAACAGTTGAAATGAGAGCAGCAGCTCGGGGTATAGTATAGGTTGTTTAGTCATTCTACGAAACGGGTACCATTTGGGTCCTCAACGTTTGATAAGGTGCAACAAATGTGCCAAAGTGTGTTTCCAAAGCTTAAAGCTAACAATTCAAGTGTTCTTGTTAACATATATGATAAAATACTATTCTTAAAGAAGTAACATACTATAATCATTTTTCATTAGTACATAGCCATTTTCACATGTTCGTATTGACCAGCATGCCATTTGCATCTAAAATATCACCAATTTAATGTTGTATTTTTATCAAACCTTTATACATAAGATATATTTATTCAAAATAAAAACATTATTTTTTGTAAAAGTTGTATGATTTGTGTGCGTCCCTCAGTTTGACTTACCACCCCGTTACACTAACTTGTTTTGTCTGTAAATAATGTACTGTTGCTTTAAATGACATGAAGAAGAGGAAATTATATAATTTGAGCCTTTGGAGGAGCCAGATTCAAAAGTAGTCAAGTTCTTACATTTCTTTACATTGTTTATTTGTTGTTTTTACATGTTAGATGGGGTCCATCAAGGTCAACTCAACCAGCCCGTCAAGCAAAATAGATAGGGAAAACTGTTTTTCTTTTTTTTAATTGCACTATTAATGCAAAGAACATGACATTTCAAATTGAATGCATGTATGCTAGGTCAGGAACTTGACCACATGAAAAGAGTGGGAATTTCTGTATGGAATTGACCACCCCGTCACATATATTTTATTGTAAGGGATGTGATGGGGTGCTTCAGCCTCCTATTTTAATGTGAAAATGTATTCAATTGGTGCCTATACCAATGTATAAAATGTCTGCTTTGAGTAGGAAAGCTCAAGTATGTGTGTTAAAAGATTAGTGTTTCTGATGTAAGCTAATCAGTTTAATGTTTGTTAACTTAACTCTATTTGGTTCACTCACTATATCTTACACTCACTCACTATCTCTTTCATTCACTCTCATCTCTTTCACTCACTCACTACTGTATCTCTTTCACTCACTATCTCTTTCACTCACTCACCATCTCTTTCTTTCACTCACTCACGTCATATTTAAGCGCACACCACTTCCCAATTTACTGCTCCACTTTCCCAAGTGATTGCTTCTGTCGCAGGCACCTTTTGGGCTGGCTTGTTGAAGGGCCCCCTTGCCATGGTTTGCTTCAAAAAAGTTCCATGTGCCACCTTTCAGACCTCGTTTTGCGAGCTCTCTGTGCTAAAAAGGAATAAATTCCCTTTCTGTTTGTACTATGTACATAGTCCATCACTCAGAAAGTGTAGCACAGATACTTTGTTATATGCTTGCAGATAATATGGAATCATGTGTTCCGGCCACGACATACCCGATGCTCATGAGCTATATAAGGCCCTCACAGAAACATCCACAACTGTTAAGTTGTTTTATGTTGCAAGCCAAGCAGTGGAGCAGGCAGTAGAAAGGATGCCAGGCGAGATTCCCTCTGTGCCATCCACAATGAAAACCTACCAAGTGGTCACATTCACTAGAGGAGAGATCCAGTACCTGAAGGTCAGTTGTATGTGCTCCACACAAAAGCAGCTAATGACTACATTAATGAGAACATTACTACATAATGACTACATTAATGAGAATTAAATTCTCTTTAAATCAACATTTGAATGTTTCATATTTGAATTACTGTTGTTTCACATTATTAATGAATAAAGCCACATTCTGATATATTTTGGGTCTTGTATCATTAAGTCATGTCTGCATTTAGATCAAAAGTAAATGTACACAACATATACAACACAATTTTGTAATGTTTTAGTATAATGCTAAAACCAACAGATCATAGTGAGTTTGTCCGTCACATCACAGTGAACCACCCCGTCACATCAGTTACCACCCCCTCACAAGGTCATTTAGTAAAACCAGGCCAGGTCTAGCCTGGCTTATGTGTGTTGGCTGGCTTGTTTCTGTGCGGGACTGGTAGGACGGTAATGTCTGATAAATAAAGATGGGTCTTGTCACCTGGACACATCAGTTCCAATGCTTCCAATGCTAATCCAGCACAATGAGAGCGGGATAGCCAGTGAGCTCATGGGCTCACAACTAGCAGCAGCTTCCATAAAATTAATGGTAGCGGTCAGTGGCTAAAGCAGTTACACTGATGATTCCTGTAATGTTAGCTATTTTGCTGCAATGGGTTCAACTTTTGTTTCTGGATAAAGGTCATGACTTGCTGTTTTGCACTTCCCTTTAGGTGGTGAATAAGTAGACCCAGGACACAGTGGGTTATTTGGATCTACTAGGATCTTGATATTATATTGATATGAAGATATGAAAGTAAAGTATTTGCCCTTAGAAGTAAATTGTAATTAAAATGGTTCTTAGCTAAGTAACCTAAGTGTAGGCAGACTTGAAAGGTCAATTGTAATAATATCATTAATGAACAATTGTAAACATAGTACTCAACAGAATAGGTAATACTCAAGTCTTGATTTAAAATTTTCCTAAATGCTTTATTAAACATACAGACATGCACATTAAAAGTAAATATTAAACATAACTTCTATGACATCCAGTGACAAAATATGTCATGGTACCTTGGTATGTCCACACCAAGGATTGAACTCACAATCTTCACAGTGATAGGCAGCGCACTATCCACTCGGCCACTGCTGACCTGGGTAATCTATGGAGTCTTTTTCTTTTGATGTTCTGGGACCACTGCCTCTTGTGGTAGCAACATAGAACTGCAGGTCAACAACTCGCCGGAAGTTGAGGCAGGGAGGGAGCGACAAAAAGGGATTCCCTCTTCTTGGTGTGTCTGCTTACAGCCAACACACAAAAATGATCGAAAGGAAGTGAAATGCTCCATAAATTAATGCTAAATAACATTCTCGTTTTGTGGACTTATCAAACATACTTTTTATTTGAAATTTTGAGGTGAAATAGTATATTTTGTACAAACAATGAGGCCGTTGGCATGTTGAATTCATATTTCAAGATTAAGAATCTAAAAGTGAGAAAAATGATGAAATTAAATACTTTCTATTGCTAGCAAAAAAGTACATTTTACTAGTAGGAAAACATTAGATTTGTAAATTTAATTTAATGAATTAATACTCAAATAGTTTACATATTGTCTGTGACAGGGTGGTCATGAATGGCTCCCATGCCTGAATAAAAAGGATAATATTAATAAGGATTGTATGCCTGACGAGGGAAAATGTTTTTTGGGAGGATTAACATGTCTTTCATGTTGTGGATCAAAAATAAAATATTTGCTCTTCATGAAAATTGCAAAGTGCAAACGGCACCTGTTTCATAGAATGACTCATTCCTGGGGCTGTGATGAATTTTACAATGAGCAGATAAACCTATTATATTCAGAAGATAAAGGAAATGAGAGCAACAAGCTGCCATGCATGAGTGACATATCTAAACGTAAAAGCCATCACTAAGCTACACGAATGGGAATCTTGGCATGTATCACAATTCTCCTCAACATCCAATTTGTAAAACATACAATAACACAATACTTGTAAAGAGAGGCGTTGCACTCTGGTATTCCAGGAAATGCATATCTTCAAGTTAGGATAATGGCTTTCATGTGAACAAATACCTTTGCCCACTATTAAGTGTTGTGTGGGATATCAGAATGATGACACTAGGGATGTTTTTAATGAGCCAGCACTGTCAGGACGATACCATTCCTCTAGAGACCAGTTGACTGACAGGCTTGCAGTGTAACAATAAATAGCTGTAGATAAAATACTCTGACAGCCAATTCATAAAGGGGAGATGAGGCAGACCATTCCAACAGCACGCATTTCAATGCGACATTTGGCCTATCACAGACAGCCATTCATGAGATTAACCAATAAGTGAGATCTAAAAAAAATTATGGGGAAAGTAATTGTTTTTTTCTTCTCTGGGGCATGATGTCAGAGGACTTCATGGCGGCAGACAGGTTGGGCATCTGTCAGTGTGCACATCCTGCAGGTTGTTTTGCCTTCGCTGCTTGGGGCAGCATTGTGCAATGACAAAAGCGACAGCTGACAGCATCCATCAGAAGGCTTCCCTGCGTCTCGCACGCCGCCAGCTCCAGCCCTGAGCAGAGGAGGATTGTGGAGATGGATTTTATTGAAGGCGATTTCTGGCAAATTACTCAACCCTTCAGCTAGCAGTGACCCTACACAACCTTGACCTGAATGAGCAAGAATTAACTGTGACAATGGAATTAACAGCTACAGCTTGGGTGAAAGCACCAGAATAGGGTTGGAGTTCTATTAGAATTGGAAGCACTGATACCAAGTGAACACAGCACATTAAGGGGTAAAAGCATCCGTAGCAGGGTGTCTCCCCAGGGACACCTTAGCTCGGCCAAGATTGCTCGTCTTCAGTCCCCAATGCAATGTTTTGACAGTGCAACGGCCTCACACCACTCCACACCACTGCTTTTCAAGCTACACCTCATGGCCCATCTACTCTCTCAGGAAATTACCTTTTTTTAAGCGGGTAGGAAGTGAGGGCAGGGCTGCAAAACAACCAATACTTAACAGCCGGGTTTAATGGTGGAAGAAAGTGCTGGCATTTGCAGTGAGCAAGGGAACGCTTAAATTGTAATGTTTTTATGCAGAGAGAACATTGTTCAAGTGACCTTGTAAACGCCATTTGGCTCAGGGGGAAAGAAATACATTTCTGCTAAATAATACAGAACCTCAGAATTCTCATACCGTAACATCTAATGTTGATCTGGAAATATTAAAGAAAACGCATGAAATGAGACCGTTAACTTTTCAGATGTTTATTCACCTTACATTAATTGCAGGACTCATTACAGCACAACCTGAGGAAAGAGAGAGGTTCATATTAGATGCGCATCAAAACTGGTTTCCCAACCTCCCAGTTCCCACAAACATGTGGTACAAGTGATTTTTGAATGAAATTACAAGTCTGCTGACGTACCTGTTCATGCTGCTTTCTCCTCAGCTCCAGCCTCCTCTCCACCCTTGGTATTGCGTGTGTAGATCAACTGTGCTCTGTGCTTGGACACCAGTTTGATCATGCCTAAGATGTAGGAATAAAAACAATCAGTTAATACGGTAAAGCAATAAATGCTACTGCCTGACATTAAAAAGTGCTATAAGATGGACATTAATATAAGCTCTAATCCAAGTGATACATCGATACATATAGGCTGCATACCAGTACACTTGACGTTTGTCAACTGACAGAAGTTGATTCGTTCTGTTGACTGAAGCAGGGAAATGTGTACCGGATGCTTTGGCAATTAAAAGCCAATTTAAAGTAGCCCATCAAATAACATCGGTATTAAATACATTTTTCTGGGTTCTGACCCCTCAGAACAAAGACCAGCTCATGACCAATGTCTGTGTGACGTGAACAACATGGCACAAACTGCATTCAGGGGTTCACCTTTGGTGAGCAGTTCCTGGAGAGCATTTCTTGCCAGAGAACCTCTGATCTTCAGCCTCTCAGACACAACGGCAGGCGTGATGAGCTTGTAGTTGGGCACTTCCTTGTACAGCTTTTCGTAGGTAGCCTTGTCGAAGAGTACCAGGTTGTTGAGCTTATCCCTCACCTTTCCCTTGGACCACTTCTACGCAGGGGGAAACGGGAGAGAACAAATTGTTGTGAGATGTGATTTAAAATTAACATTCTCTCAACTTCCATGACGTTAGACTGAATTAAAAACTTTGTATAGCACCTTTCATAAAAATAAATGCAGCTCAAAGTGCTTTACAATAGAATGTGCATGCACATGAAATGAACAAAAAGCAGTAAAATAAGATGGAAGATGAAACAAGAGAGAAATCAAATAAGTATAAAAATGACAATTTGAAATATTGTACTGGATATATTAGGGCTGGGATGATTCGTCGACGTCATCGATTATACAAATCTGTCGACGCGAAATGTATGCGTCAATGATGTCGGTACTAATGTGACAAGTTTTAAAGTACACGATGCTGCTACACAATGCTCTCATTTTTCTATAGTTTGCTTCATAAGTGATGACTGGCAGCTCAAAAGCTTCTGCCTGACAACCATGCCGCTCGAAGATACACACTGGAGAGAACATAGCTGCATGGATTGAGGAGGCGGTGGTGAAGTTTGATATCCCTCCAAGTAAGATTGTGGCACTGGTG
The DNA here is from genome assembly GCF_949987555.1 of Borostomias antarcticus. Classification (NCBI taxonomy): domain Eukaryota; kingdom Metazoa; phylum Chordata; class Actinopteri; order Stomiiformes; family Stomiidae; genus Borostomias; species Borostomias antarcticus. The sequence goes on along the minus strand of NC_140234.1, from coordinate 47,570,884 downwards.
CATGACAATGGCTCAAATATTGTGGTGGCTGCAAACATCTTGCAGGGAAAACGTGGCTAGGCGTCAATCCGCTGCGCTGGGCATACCTTACAGTTGATCAACCGTGCACTGAAACACCCTCAGATCAGTAAAACACTAGGAGCAGCGCGGTGCCTTGTAGAGCACTTCAAATGAAGTGAGCTGGCTTCAAACAAGTTGAAGACCAAGCAGAAACAGATGGGGACTCCGGAACACAGGCTTATTCAAGATCTATCTACCAGGTGGAACGGCATGTATTACATGGTAACTCACCTGGTGGAACAGAGGTGGCCACTGACCAACTCTCTCCGACCCTGCAGTGCCTCAAAGAGGGAAACAGTACCTGGACCTCAAACCCAATCAGTGGGTCCTGCTAGAGGAACTGACGAAAGCTCTAGAGCCCTTTGAATGTGCTACTGTGTACCTAAGTGGTGAAAATTACACAAGTGTCTGCCTTGCCTCCTCTGGTCAGAGGGCTTATGAAGTCCACCACCAAGACCCATGATACAGCTGTAGTGCAGGCCTTTCAGGAAGCTGCTTTAGAAGAAAACACCACATGCTGGCTAGGAGAGGTCACTGTCAAAGATGATAACCCAAGCAAAGATGATAACCCAAGCAAACAGATTGTTGCAGCTGCACTGGACCCACGATTTAGAAAGCTGAAATTCCTCCAGACACCAGAGGAGAGGATCCTTGTTGAGAGTAAAGTACAAGTGCTGGCCCTTAAGTCCATCGATGAGAGTACTCAGAGAATACAACGCACCGGTGACAACGAAGAAGTGACACATGATCGATTACCTGCTTGGATGTGACACACCAGACAGTGACTGAGCACAGTAATCAGGATGCACACAGCGAAATCAGGAATGAGATCGAGATGTACTTCAGAGAGCAGCCCCTCTCAAATAAAGAAAATATCTTGTTTTGGTGGAAGTCAAACAAGGCAAAGTATCCAAATCTGACATCATTAGCCAAATCATTCGTGTATTCCAGCTACTTCTACTGCCTCTGAACGTCTCTTCTCAGCAGCCGGGAACATCGCCTCAAAAAAGAGAGCCAGCCTCACGCCTGAACACGTTGACATGCTTACCTTCCTGCACTGCAACTCAAAGCATTTGCGAACTCATTGTCATTCCCTGAGATGGGATATTTTTATATTTTACTGAGAGAACCTTATTTCACTTATTTTGAAAACACATTTGAACTTTACATTGAGTGTCCAAGAGGACTCAAATTGACTGAATGTGACTAAAAGCCAGGAGTAGCCATTTGAGGCTTGAAGGTCCAGCAATATTTTTTATTTTTGGATTTTAAAAAAAAAAAAGAAAGAGAAAAAAGTCAACTTAAACCTGCAAGAGGTAAGATGTGCGCGCACACACACACACCAAACAAAATACTTTGTGTGATTAACTCCTCTCCTTCATTCCCTTCTCTCCCCTTACAGGTGTTAAAGATGGTTAAGATAGCTGAAAAGGAACCCTGGGGCTGCTATTTTTAGTTAATTTTAATTCATTTTTGTCATTTATTTTTTGATACAAATGTGTATAATGATGCAGCATTGCAGGCAAAAATATATTGTAAAAAAAAAAAGTTACATGTCATTATTTTAAATTGGTACGAGAAGTATCTTGAAGGCAGAGATTGGACAACAGGGTGACATTTCCAGAGCTGCAGACTTCAGTGGGTGAGTTAAAAAACAAGCACTAGAGGCCGGAAGAGGAGCCGTGCCTACAGAAAGCCGAGATTAAAGGCATGACCGGAACAAATGACTAATCGTGACTATAAATGTCAGAAGCAAGGCTTTTTACCACTTAAAAAAACAACAAACACACAAAAAATATTGCTAAAATTAAACCTCCCTTTCCCGTAGCGATGCAGAGAAACTAGTACACGCCTTCATAATCAGTCATCTAGACTACTGCAACTCACTATTCACTAGACTCTCCAGTAAAGCAATAAATAGACTGAGGGTGGTACAAAATGCTGCCGCTAGGGTTCTCATGAACACCGAAAAATATGAGCACATTACCCCTGTCCTGACATCACTACACTGGCTCTCTATAGATTTTAGAGTTCAGTTTAAAGTGCTGTTGTTGGTTTTTAAAGCTTTACATGGTCTCGCTACAGTTTACATCAGTGATATTTTAGTATGTTATGTTCTGCCCGAGCCCTTAGGTCCTCAGATTCACTGCAATTGACCATTCCTCGCACCAGAACTAAAACCTATGGCAGGGTTTCCGTTAGAGAAAATCGGTACCGGTCAATGTGTCCGGGAAGATTAGACTTCTCCGGACAAACTGGAGAAATTCCGGTCATTATATTATAATATGATATTAGGCCTATTATAGGTGTTTGTCGCGGTGATTGGCCGTTGTGTAGCTTATGCCATTTATTGTCTTATTTCGCATCCGTATGATTAAATGTGTGATAGGCTGTCATGATTCCATGCGCTAAGCCTATATGTAATTGCACAGCCACAAAAATAGTGAGCTTTGAATTGCGACTGTAGGCTAGAACATGAATGTTTATTTCAATTGCATGAATCGGATTTGAGGATGTAGGCCAATTGGTTTGGGATTCGCGACAGTAATATGCGTTTAATATGTGTTTACTAATTTCTCTTTCCAGTTTTAGCCTACCCTTTTTATCAATAAAACAGCGTCATTATAACCATGGACATTGCAGTAGGCTATGAGGATGAGGAGGACATAACTGTTGAGAAACAACTGATAGGCGGGCTGGGCTAAATAAAGAAATGCCACAATGCATGTCTAGATATATAACATTTGTATTTAAAAGTGCGACATGTAGGCTTCTCGTAACTGCGCTGATTGGAATTCATAGGCTAGGCCTATAGCCTAATTTCGGCCTTTTATCAGATAGGCTAAAATAGAACAAAACTCTTTGAAAATAAATATAGCCTCCTTAAATAAAGTGTAAGAACTTACGTGCATAGGCTAATTTCCATTCGATATTAATGGGCCTATGCATTTTCGCTTCAAGCTCCGTACCTCGATCGGGCTCCCTCTCGCTTGCTATGGTGGCCCGCTAGCCTATAGGCAGATTTATCGGCTATTTTTTCATCGCATGTGCAGTAGACTAAACATCAACGGAACAAAATGAATAGGCCTATTCGTTTTTTTTATATTCAAAAGGAATCATAATAAATGGAAATTTTATTTTAGCCTATTGTACGCCTAATACAATTAGGGGGAATTATTGTGTCCGGACATTATGACCGGAGAGATTTTAATATCGGACTTCCAACAGATTTTTCCGGACAAAAACCGGTAATTACCAGCTAACGGAAACCCTGACCTATGGTGAAGCTGCCTTCTCCTCAAATGCCCCCGGATTATGGTTCAACGAGCTTCCGCTACACAAACTCTGGCACCGTGGATACATTTATGAAAAATCTTAAGACCTACCTGTTCAAAAGAGCATTTTCCATCGAACAATAACAATGCAGGTTTTTAATTTTGTTAGCATAATGTCATTCCTCTATTTTACATAGTTTTCTTGTCAGAATTTGTGTTTGTTTTTATGTTTATTGTACATGCCTTCTGTATTTATGTTGTGTAAAGCACATTGAGGCACGTTGTGTCTGAATGCTCTATAAATAAAGATTATAATAATTGAAAAATTAATCGTTAGATTAGTCGATGAATAATAGTTTATCCCAGCCCTAATATATATATTAAAAAATAAAGGTGCAGTAGACTGCAAGTGCAAAGGAGCTAGTTAAAAGCTTAAAAAGGTGCTCTGTTCGATTTACTGCACGTTTTGTAAAAAAAATCAACCAATATATGCTATAAATAGGTCACGGGAGTCAATTATCTGTACAGAAAATATAGCCAACGGTGTAGTGCCTGTGGAGCAAATGCAGAATTTCCTTTTATTATGAGCAAGCTGGCCAGGCGCTGAGCCCTAACCCCTGAACGGCACCGATATGGAGTGAAAACGCCCACTTGTTTATATCCAATACGCTGCACCACTGCCCCATCTAGTGGCTGGAAAAAATCGAACAGCGCACCTTTAAGTGAAGAGATATGTTTTTAGCTTTCTTTTAAAACTATTCAGTGAGCTGGATATCTATAGATATTTTATTCCATAGCTTTGGGCTATAATTGACAAAGCCTGCACTTTTTTTCCCTTCTGACTGTTGCTGAGAATTTCTAGTAAAGCAGCAGTGGATGATTGCAGTATTCTTGAGGGCAGATAGTTGACAAGGGGGTTAGCAATAATTGCATGACTTAAAACTTATTCTAATATCAGACTTTACCTTCTTCTTTGCCTTGCCTCCAGATTTGTTGGCTGGATCCTTGTCTTTTTTGGACTTCCCAGAGTCCTTCTTCTTGTCGGTCTTGGGAGGCTTGAGGACAAAAAACAATCAATAATAATCAATCCCAAACAAATCTCACTCGCAATACCCAGCATGTATCTGGAGGACCTAAACTGCGCTCACCTAGCCAGAAGGAGGCACTGTCACTAATATTTACTGCCAGACATGCTAGTTTAGCCACCTAGCTTGTAACAGCAGTCCCCCACCCTCAACATCAAGACCCACAGACATGTAAGACAATATAGGTATATTAATGCTTTACGGCACTGTAAATGAAACATGGAGCCATTGGCATGGCTAGCTAAATGTTCTAACTTGGTTGGCTTATTTCCAAGATGAGCACCATGTGGCAGAGGAAGCATGGGTACAAACTAGCTCTACAACGCTAGTTTTGCTAACATGCTAGCTATGCATGCTAGCTAGCTTAGTTAAAAATGTGGCCTGTTCTAATTCGTTTTCCGTCTTCAGACGGTTGCTGAATAATAGCAATGACCAAGACAAGCGTCTAGGTCAATCCAGAGTGTGTAGTATTATGACCAGAACCATGTATTCGTAGTTTAATTCAAAGAAAATCTATTCTAAAATCTCACCATGTCTCCTCGTCAAGATGTGGGAGCAAAAGGAAGTCTGAGCCGCACGGGCAGCTAAGAGACCCCGTACAACAGGATGCTGGATTATTTGTTCATGGGAAATTGAGTTCGATTTCGTTTTTGCTTATCTAATCGCTCTTCTTTTACTCAACATTGTTAATAACAGAAACAGCGCATGTGGCATAATGGGGTGAACAAGTGAACATTACATAAAGAAAGGACTAAAACTTGCAATTTGTCTCGTATTTTAAAATTAACATTCCGCAATTTTCACGACGTTATCTTGCGTCACGTGACACGTATGTCAGCTGTGCGGAAGAGGGAGACAATGGCGATATTCAGTGTGTATATTGTCAATAAGGCTGGTGGATTAATATACCAATATGACAACTATGTTCCCAGAGCAGAGGCAGAGAAAACATTCAGCTATCCTTTAGATTTGGTGCTCAAGATCCATGACGAGAAAGCTATTGTATCATTTGGCCAACGTGATGGTATCAGAGGTAACGTTAGGCTACGTTTACTGTACGCTCTGTATCAGATCTTGATTTAACATGTTTGGTGGACGCTGGAATTGTACAATTATTCGAGTAGCCTACTTACTGTTAATATTGTTTGTCAACACCATGTTTATTCAGTGGGCCATGCAGTGCTATCCATCAATGGAGTGGACGTAAATGGCAAGCACACGGCGGAGGGAAAGGAGATCATCGAGTACTTGAAAGACGTCGCAAATTATCCAGTGTCCATTCGATTTGGAAGGGCCCGTTTGAGTTCTAATGAAAAGCTGATGCTGGCTTCAATGTTTCATTCGTAAGTAGTGTTATGACAACATGGGTAGCTGACATGGGCTACTACACCCACAGACATCAAGCATGGGCTGATGTCACCGCCTACTTTGTGTTTCAGTTTCCAAACTTATCTATTATTGAGAACCCTGGCTACTTTGCTTTTGTCCTTTACCCCAGGTTGTTTGCCATTGGCTCACAGCTGTCTCCTGAAGTCGGCAGTTCTGGGATTGAGATGCTGGAGACGGATGTCTTCAAACTCCACTGCTTCCAGACACTCACAGGTAAAGATACCCTTGCTATGCTTTTTGACACTATTATTTGCCCATGAAAACTCTTGACTTAAAAGTGACACCTGACCACTGTGAATCCTCTCCTCCAGGTATAAAGTTCATAGTGCTGGCAGACCCTCGCCAGACTGGAATCGATTCGCTGCTGAGGAAGATTTATGAGATCTATTCAGATTTTGCCCTCAAGAACCCATTCTACTCTCTGGAGATGCCCATCAGGTACACAGTCACACAGCAAACATCTACCTCTGTTCTCTATCAACTGAGCACGTATCACACTGAAAGCCTGTGCACTTTACTGAAATGCGTTACTGCTGTGTGTTCCAGATGTGAACTGTTTGATCAGAACTTGAAGAGTGCATTAGAGGTTGCAGAGAAAGCCGGTAACTTCGGGCCCGGATCGTGAACCTGGACAAGTGAGACATGCATCCAGGCAAACTTACTTGATCAACTGTTTGGAGAACCTACAATATCGGTCAAAATGTTTCCAGACAGTGCTGATGAGGTATAAGAAAACTGATGTTGATCTCGTAAAGGAGGTGCTTACTGTGGGTGATGCTGGGATACATGTGTAAATGTTTGCTTTTGTACATAATATAACAATAAACACAGCTACGTAACATGCAGGGAAGTTCAATGGCACATGAATCTGGACTATTTCAAACTTATTTGTTTGATAACATGATGAAAAACAACTCATTGAAATAATTTGAGTAAAGAATATATATTTATTTATATATAAGTGCATATAGGTTTTAACAGCAGGTGGGATCTGTCATCAGTGCCAAGCTTAAAAGTACTTTGTACTTTATAAATGGCAAAATATACACAGTGACAAATCTAAGTTAAAACCTACAATCCAGTTTTGTGCGTTGAGCATCATTAAGTTCTTATTGTAACATGTATATCTGGATACATAGATATTTTTGAATCCCACGTGTATATGAAAGTGTTCAGTTTATTTGAAAAATTAGGGCTAACAATTTTTATCTCTATATACTCCAGTACCTTTATACCAAATATATGTGGGGTGTAGCATGGCCCAACATGGAACCCTTCGAATTTTGGAGTGGATCTGAATCACTGTGTGGATCCACAAATTAAAGCAAAACTTAAGAGTGAAGCCAGTTCCCCATGTGGGGGGCACTAAGAGACACGGGTTTGGACTTGGGTGTGCGGGGGAGAGCCCAGAGTGCACGACACCAGTACGCTGCCAGCTGTGACCCGAGGGGGGTGCCACAGAGCTGCCCAAACACTGCCACCAATTTACCAAATCTGCACTCTCAAATAAGTTTATCTGCTTTGGAGGCATAGGATCAGCAGATAACTAACACGTTTCAGCCCTCCGGCCAGGGGATTGAAACGGCCATATCTCGATGGGGAAGGTTACAGAGACACGGGTTTGGACTGGTATAAAGCTCTCAACCTAATGAATGCAGCAATTCCAAACATGTCCTGTCTGAATGTTTGGAGTTTAGAGTATAATACTATTTGCAAACACAGGAAAAGACAAAAACACAGGCATTGACTATTGATTTGTGTACAGTACATATTTATCTCATGGTTTCCACATTGGCAGCAGAGGGTTGGGTATCCTGCCGATCAGTCAGCCTTCTTATGGACGTGACCCATCTTGGTTCTGACATTACGCATCATGAAGAAACCAACGGTTGCGGCAGCGCAGACAATCTCCGCTACCCAGAATGCAATTTCCCAGCCGTAGTGCTTGGCGATGGTGCTGAACGGCAGTCCAGAGAGGAACCCGCCAACTGATAAAAAAACCAATGGGTTATTCAGTCTGGTTCTTATCATGACAAAACCAAGTTATTAAACAACTTGTCAAATACCCTAACTTACTGTTGGCCATCAGAGCAACTATGGCATGTGACGTCCCACAGTAGTTGGAAGGAGCACTCTCATTGGCTATGACCCCAAACAGTGCTATTGGTCCATATGAGGAGAAGCCAAAGGCAGCGCCCAAGGTCAGGATCCACACCTGAATTCATTAGGCAAAAAGACAATTATAATAACACACACAGATAGCATTTTTTCATACCTCCTTGTTCAAGGCTTAAAAATACAATCTAACTCACCTTAGGGCTCTCTGGAGTGACAGTGACTCGGAAGAGATACATGGAAACACACATCCCAGCCATCATCAAGATCAACAGAAAATGACGGGGGTTGCCATGGCTTCGGATGCCTTGCTGTATAATAAATATAATACCGTGATATAAACAGAACCTTCAACAACAAAAGAGAGGTAAAGCCTCAGAGCTATTGTGCATAGAACAATGAAATATATAAAATAAAAATTTTCTTGCACCGCCAAGAGCTGTTCTTACAGATGACAGGTGACACTCTACCAGTCCATAAACGTAGTATGTCAACTTACCTGTGCCACAGCCTTGTCAGTGAAATATCCTGCTGCCAGACTGCCCACCAGGCCGCCCACTTCAAGAGCACTCATGTAGGAGCTGCCTGTGGGAAACAAAGTGACTCTAATCTGATGCTTTCTAGTCTGGTCTAAAACTGGGCAATTTACATTTTAATTGGGAGCTACAAATGAGATGTGGCAGCACGTTTTAGAGTACAGAGGCAATACTAAGTCTCTATGGTGAGTAACTTCCATACCCATGAGAGGAGACTGTCCCATGTCCTGGATGAGGAAAAGCTGTCCCCAGTCAGTGCAGGCTGTCTTCACCCCAAAGACCACCAGGTAGCTCAGGGACAGCAACCACAGGTAGGGGGACAGGAGGAACTCTTTCAGGGTACTTTCATCACTGGAGACGCCTGGGAAAGAGGAAGGTGTTAGGGGCTGAGGCCTTCAGTGTTCAGTCAAGCTAGCAGGTCACTTGGATTGTATAATCTAGATGTGGTTCACGCTAGTGGCATGTGAGGGGCACTCTGGGTACAGAGTCCATCAGCACAGAGTGCGACTGACCTAATACACAAAGGCACATGCAATCACAAACACGCATACAGACAATGCAATGCCAGGCAAATGGGCATGCATTCAAATGTTCACACACACACACATGCATTAATGTTCACACACACACGCGCAAACTTCATACATCTGAGGCGATTGATCTAGAATTCCCTTACCTGCTTTGCCCTTCTTGGCCCCAGCCTCAATGTTGGGTAGGCCCACATCCTTGGGTTCGTTCTTAATGACCAATAGACATAGGAAGGAGACCGCCATGCAGGACAGGCCAGACATCGACAGGATAGACCTCCAGCTGTAGCTCTCGGCCATCAACGTGGCGATGATGGGGCCGAGACTCCCTGCCAGGTTCATGCTGCAGGAGAGCACCGCCCACCAGGTCCCGAACTGAGAGGGCTCGAACCACTGAGGACCCGGGGGACACCACACATGTCATCATGATAGACTTATGATGTGACACAAGGCTTGATGTGATAAAAGGAGTTGAATGGACAAGAATAATGTGCTGAATTGTCAATCTTACTTGACATACCGTACTGTGCAGCAGTGGGAATCAGTGGCAAGCATTGTCTATTGTCACCAACTGACACTTTTGTCACCCCAGAGCCTTGTGCGTTATTGCTAATAGCCATATCATATAGGTTAAGACAAACAGCATCACAGCAGCTAGTTGGCTAAGCATGTAGGTACAGTTGTGGAGCCAGGCTTGCTGTTAGCCCCGAGGTCCTACCTTGCGCAGCACCCTGCCACAGGGAGGCCAGCCCAGGCCCTGACCAAGGCCGTTGAGGAACCAGAGGCCAGAGAAGACAGCCACAGTGGAGGACCAGGAGAAGATCACATTGATGCCACCCACCATGAACAGGCCAATGGAGAAGAGCCAGCGTGCACTAATCTGATCTGACAGCACGCCGCTGATGAACTTGCTGATAGCATAGGCCAGAGACTGGCTGCTGGTGATCATGCCTGTGGGCGGGTGGGGCACAAGAAAGAAGGACACATGGTTCCAATACAAAACATGGGCATTAGATAAGTACAATTTGGGAACTCGAACTCACAGCAACGCAGAATGCAGTGTTCAAGATACTGTAAGTGAATTCATCAGTCTCGAGATACAGCTTAGACAGGTGTTGTAATCAGTCAGGCCTCTGTATGCTGTGCTTGGCATTGGTTAAGGTCATGCAGATTCAGTTTAGGCATAATATAACTCAGAGTACTGTCTGACTGCAATGCAAAAACTGAAGAAAAGGCAGACTTTTCATACCCAGGTCATCTTTGTCCAGCTTGATCTCCTGCATCAAAGAGGGCATGACGAACGAGAATGTCTTCCTATTGAAGTAGTAGAGTGTGTAGCCAACAAACATGGCCAAGAAGATCGTGGTCCTGTAGTATCCATAACCGGAGGTCGCCATGGTTTTACACTTCAGTAATAAAGGCTAAAACTGCAATTGTATGACAAAACTACAGAGAGGAAAATACTTCTCTTGTTCACTAGGCTGAGACTTCTCCGGTGCCAATGACTGCAAACTTTGTTTTAGGATCCAGTGTGCAGACCAGAGCTGTTAGATGAGGAGAAGCCAGCTGTAATCAATCGTGGGGTTAATGGTCAACTTCTCCACACAAGAACTGATTTTAGTCTTGGTCCTCTCCGGCACACAACGGGTAAAAGTAAAGGCAAAATGTTGATGATGCAATTAGTCTGGTCCACTGGTGCTAGAATAACATTTACATGTTTGGTTTGTTCTGGAAAACAAAAGAAAAAACAAAACAAAACAGGGTCGTTCGTCTTGGCCTTGTTTATCTGCCCCTCTTGCTGGTCCTGACTGTGCACCTGTAGGATGTTATTGAGAGTGTTCTCTTAGCCTGAATCAGTTAATGATTCATTGGTAAGTCCAATGGTGACTTCAGGCCCAGAGAGACTCAAGGGGGTGTGTGAAGTTTGTGAACACTGGTCCCTACAACAACTGTCATTAGGAAAAACACAGTGACTGTCACTGAAATATTTGAAACACTGAAATATATCAGAAATGTATACAGTTTTGTAAACAAAACTTTTTGGTTCATATCATATTATGTTGAAGCGATATAAAACTGTACTGTTAATATAACTGGAAAAGACACATCCATATGGATTTTGAATATGGAATTAATTGTAGAAACAGTAATGACCATTTCAATGGAAAGTTCATATTCAAAACATTAATACCTCAGTTACAGCGCCGTTTACTTGGACAAAGAAGTCGTTGCACGCAAGTTTCATTGGTTCCATTGAAAGGGTCTATTCCACATGTGCATACTGTAGGTCTACTGAATGCCATCCAAATGTCAAGGGTTAAAATTATTTGAGTACCCGTGGTTGAGCAATATGGGCGTCATGAGAGTGCATTCGTGCGGCCATGTCCTGGAAATTACATGGCACATGGAAAAATAATCCAAACCCTCTAAAAGGTGAGTCAAAACGAGAATAGGAATAGGAGAAAGTGCAATGCTCACATGACAAAAAAAAGACTGCGGTACATTGCATATTACCCACGCTCAAATGTGACAAATTTAGAGTATTTCAACAACCTTTTACCTCAACACCTTCCATATGTCCCGTAAAAATAATGTGTATATCGGTTATTCCGGTTTTGTGTTTCCTGCATCACGACGTGCGTTGCAAAATCCCACTTCCAAATTGAATAATCAGTCCTTGCCTGCTACAAATAATTGTTGGCAAATAGCGCAAACTAGTGCCACTAAAGAGTACTGAAGCACAGTGGAATACTTTATTGCAAGCATGGAACTGTGTAACAGTTATCCTATGTGGTCAGTAGCGCATTGTATCCTCTTTGATATACCAATGCAACTCCCCGATTCGGAGGCCACGTGGGCTGGTGGACCTGTCAAAGGTATCCTCCCTGTACAATTATGTTTCCATGGAGACACAATAACAAAACACTTCGTGTTCCAGGAATGAACGAAGCACGTATCCATTGATCAAGATATTGGCACTTCACAAACTTCATCCTCAAAACGTATTGCATCGTAATGGTAAACGCCGGTTTAACATCTTAGCTGATATTTAATTTTGGTTGGTGATACGATTTGGGGATCATGGTAAGTGGAGAACTTTAAACAATTGTTCTTGGTTCTGACATTTTAGCTAACATTAGCTAACGTTAATTTTAGGATAGCACTGGATTTAGCATAAATTAGCAAACGTTATAGCTATAACTCGGTCTATCCCATGAATGTATTAATAGAACGGTCTATCCAGATGGCTGCATACCCTTTCAAATAGTAGCCTTTACCTTTTTACCACCCAGCCACAAAGTGTGGGGTCTTCATCATCGCGGCTCTCTGTCAACTCACATTCACGTCGCTACCGAACCCGTGCCCTCACCTCTCATGTGGACGAAAGCCTCTTTGGAACCCCAAAACCGGTACTGTGTGTGTGTGTGTGTGTGTGTGTGTGTGTGTGTGTGTGTGTGTGTGTGTGTGTGTGCGTGTGTGTGTCTCTGAGAGAGAAATAATATATTTTTTCTCGCCTGATGTCAAGGACGGTCAGAGATGCGGTCTGTCAAGACCCAGGGGTCAGTCCCACTCTGATCCCATGGAGAAGTCTCCAAAACCCGACACAGTCCGCATCATCACCAAGGACCTAATCCGTGACCTAAAGTAAGCAAGCATCCAATCAGTCACTAACAAATTCAATGCCATACTCCAAAGTATTTAGTATGCGCTTTTTGACTTTTGCTCCATGATTATAAGAGTACAAATAGTATGCCACTCTGCTCAATAAACCAAGATTACACCCATATAGACATGAAGTCACATTTTACCAATGGCGAATTACAATTGGAACCTTGGAACCTACCCAGGATTCCAAGTAAGGATCCCTCTGGGCTATCCATCATCCTGCCGCCCACTGAGATCCAGCGGATCACCTCGGCAGCTCGAGTCCCCACCAAGGAGGAACAGGAGGCCATGATGGAAGCATATCGCAAGGAGAGGGAAGAAGCCATGGTGAGAAAGGAATAAAATATAAAATCCATTCATATTCCCTCCCATAAGACAGCTGTAGTAGAGACATGCAGAGTAATCTACATGCTCTAGAACCAGCTTTCTGTTCCTCAGTCTCAACCCTAACCACACTGGATGAACTGACCTTAGATCAGTATTAATAGTAATCACCACCCCATCCAGGATGCTGCGGAGGAGAGGAAGGCCCACATTCGCCAGGCGGACCTGTCCCGTCAGAAGAACCAGGGGCTGAGTGAACTGGAGGCCGAGGCCAGGGACAGGGCCCAGTACCTGCTGGAGAGGGCCAATGCCATGAGAATGGAACAGGAGGATGAGGTCAAGAAACTCAATGAGGTAAGGGGAAGTAAAAGACCAGTCACTATAGCACTTTTCTCTTATGGCTCTTATATGGTCTGTAATGTGGCCACTGAAAACAGGCAAGTTGGAATCACTGCACATGCAGCAGGTGTCACCGCTGCATCCTCGTCAGTATCACTTCCACCCTCTCGGGTCCTCAGACTTGCCAAGGCGTGACCATCTTTCATAAACACCGTTTTAGCCAGCAACGCCACCGAAAAAGCTAGCGATTCAATGGCACGGGTGAGCAGTGTTTATACCGAGGAGTACGTTTAATTCAACTCGGTAACAGACACACATTCTGTAATCATAGCTTATACCCTGACCAAATTCCTATGTTTGTGTGTGTGTGTGTATACCCCCTCCCTCTTGGTCCTCAGCTGATCCTGGGTGCCCAGTGCCACGCCGTGCGTGACGCCCAGATCCTTGAGAGGAGGCAGATTCTGGAGGAGCTGCAGGAGGAGGAAAGGCGTCTGGACACCATGATGGAGCTGGACCGCAGGAGGGCTCTGGAGGCCCAGGAGCAGATCGATGAGCTCCGCAAGCAGCAGAGGATCCAGTGAGGGCTCCGTCGTCATCATATACACTCACACACACACACACACACACACACTAGGGCTGCACAATTAATCGTGAATTAATCGGAATCGCGATTATGACCTCTGCGATTAACTAATCGCAAAAGGCCGCATTTAATGTGATTAACACACACACACACACACACACACACACAGTCTCATAGCTGTACATTAGGCAGCATATACCATCATGCTATAACACTGATTCTTGTGTGTGCGGACCAGGGGAAAACAGCAGATTGTGAACCAGATTGAGGACCGTCTGGAGGACAGGATGCTGCATGACGAGTTGAAGGAGCAGGAGGGCCAGCAGATGCTGGAGAACCTGGAGAAGATGCAGATGGACGAGCTAGAGGTACTGTGTGTGTGTGTGTGTGTGTCTGTGTGTGTGTCTGTGTGTGTGTCCGGGTGTGTGTCCGGGTGTGTTTGTGACTGACTTGGTCCATGGCTGTTGCCTCCAGGCTCTGGAGAGGAAGAAGGAGGATCAGCGGAGGCTACAGCAGGAGATCATGCGCATCAACGAGGAGAGCCTGCTGGCTAAGGAACGCAAGCAAGAGGAGGAGAGACTGGCCGACCTCAGGGCCCTGGAGTACACCCGCCAAAAAATGGTTCTCAGAGCAAATCCACTTACTTATCCCGCCGCGCACCTTTTTATGCGTTTGCCTCCGCGTTGTGGCACTCTGGGGCCGTGATCTTCTGACTCTTAACAGGAGCGCGAGGCGGAGTACGAGGCCGAGCAGAGACGCATCAAGAGGGAGAAGGAGAAGGAGGTGGCCAGACTCAGGGCCCTGCAGGAGAGGGACCGGGACCACAAGGCTGAACAGGTCAGCGTCAGGGGAGATCAATAACCTACGTACCGTAATGCTGACGACAAACACACACACACACACACACGACAGCCACACTGTCCATAGGATAGAGCAAAATTGCGCACAGCGGAATGTTGCTGTCCCAGCCGGTCTTGATACGATCTCGCGTCCGTTAGGACGAGCTCCGGGCCCGGAGGAACCAGGAGGCCGCCGAGCGGGAGTGGAGGAAGAAGGAGAAGGAGCAGGCCAAGAAGAAAGTAGAGGTGGAGGACAGGCTGAAGGCGGCCCGTCTGGAGCAGGTCGTCCACAAAGAGCACCTCCTGTCCATCGAAGCGGGGCGCGAGCGGGCCGAGTTCGAGAGGGTGCTGAGGTAGGCGGGGACGGCATCCTTTAGTCTTTGGAGCAGCTTGAACCTCGGGCCGTAGCTGACGTGCACGCCGCGGCTCCTTCGGTGCGCAGCACTAGGGCTGGGTATCGATTCGAATTTCAAGAATCGATTCGATTCCGATTCACAAGGTTCAGAATCGATTATCCCGATTCAATTCGATTCGATATCGATTCGGTTAGTGTTACTAAAAACTTTTTTGTTTCTGTAACTTTCTGTTTCTGGCGATTTTGGGATTCATGAATCTATTCTGAATCGATTTTTTTAACCCAGCCCTACGCAGCACTGTGTTGATCTCTACGGTCTAACCGGCGGGTGAGGCGTGTGCGTTGCGGAGTGTTCAGGTCTCGCCGTCTCATCTAGCCCTCTCGTCCCTCAGAGTCCAGCAGGAGGCCATCGGGAAGGCGAAGGAGAAGGATTCGAGGCACAGGCAGCAGATGCTGCGCCACGCGGACGGCGTGCGCCAGCAGGTGCGTGAGCGCGAGCTGCAGGCCATCGCCCAGCGCAGGGAGATCTTCAGAGAGGGCGACCGCCTGGACGAAGAGGCTCGCCAGCGGCGCGTACGCCTGGACGAGATCAAGACGAAGAAGCTGAGGGAGCTCAAGTAAGTAGAATGGCAGGCCACGGAAATACAAAGGCGTAGAGTTTGTCAAGAGCTCAACCTAATTGTATCTGTAAAATAGACTTGGTCTCAGTAGGTTCTTCCCTGTCTAAATAAAGGCTTCTGTCTATTGTTGTAAGTGGATTTTGAATGGGCTTGAACCTGTTAAACAGAAAATGATCTGTCTGTAGGGCTGCTGGACTTCCGGAAAAATACTGCAATGAAGTGGAGAGGAAGGTCCATGCTCGGCCAACTCTGGCTCACTAGCTCCAACTGATGAACCGCAACCCTCATCGTCAACCTCGGCTACCCCACTAGATCCCCATCAGAGATTTCAAAATGGAGAATAAATGCCACCTCCATCACGACTTGACATACTGTAAGAGTTGCTTGTTACATGAACTGATATAGAATGATCTTTAAGCCCACATCATTTCCATGCTGTGAATGTGTTGTATGTGTTTCAGTTGAGCATTGTAACTAGGGACTGAAGAATAAAAATAGTTGTGGGATTATTATTCATATTTTATTTCACTGAGTATTTCCCTTTCAGCAAAGTATTTCATTTATTAGTGACAGATCTTAATATTAATGTCATGACAACATAACATAATAGTTCCAACTGGTATTATTAAGGTGCCTGTACACTGCTCCAACCAATGCCAACCAACACTAACCTTGGATCGGTGTGCCATGTTTGTTGGTGACTGCTGGCGTTGGTTGGATGGATTTTTTGTTGGTAAACATGTTGAATTTTAAACGTCCAACATTCCAACTGACAACTTTAGAATGTTGGTAGTTGGTGGTTGTTGGTTGGGGCAGTGTGCAGGCACGTAACGGTGACACTACACACAGCTCGAAGCATTTAGGGAATACATCGAGGTAAATACAGGCTTTTATTTCAGACCAACAAAGTGTAATGATGTACTGAGATAAATTTCTTCATAACCATCTAAATACATTAAACCTACAGGAGTGTTACTGATCTAATCAAGTTGACATTAGGACACCAAAGGACCCACCGTCCTATCATCTAGTTCCCGATTGGTTCACAGTGCCAAGTGCACTGGACCAATCAGGAAAGGAGTGGAGGAGGAGGGGGAGGGTCTCCACATTTTTTTTTCTCTTCTTCTAATGGTCAATTCATTATCTGTACACGCAAACATATGGTGACCTGGAAACACCACAACACCTGGCTTACACAGACCTCAGCACAAGGAGGGTTGGTGAGTAAATACACACATACCGGGTCCTGGGAGTCAACCTGCCCCCCCCCCCCCCGCACATACTGTACACAGACACGGTCTCACACACGAGCACTGCACATGGCACAACAGAAGGTCACCTAGAACACACAGATCCAACGAAGGAGGACTAACAGCTACTGGGGTGGACTGGAGAGCCGGTAAAGGCCAGGGAGAGAGAGAGGGATTCAAATTCTTATTTAGATCATCACACACACGCACACATCAAACATACACGCATACACATTCACTCACATACATATTAAGTCTGTATGCATTTAAAACTCCATAAAGCTACACGCCTGTGCAGTATATACTATCATTACTTAGTGTTGCTAGCTATAGCCATTGAAGTGGCAATATATGTTCAAATATTATATGTAACCTTTTCCAGAATATACAATAATGAAATGCATTATACAGACAAATGAGACAATGTAAGCTGTTCACATATTCAGTACATCAAAAGAGATCTCTATATTAGTTTCTTCTCACGACAGAGTGCAAATCGGATGCTTCTCCACCCTACTTCAAAAAGGTTAATTGCTTCGTTCGCAAGTCCACTTCCATACAGAACATAAAAAAAGAACATTATTACACATAAAAATCTGCAGCCTAGTCATAAGTAGTCATAAATATGGAATGTGAAAAACAGAACAAAAAACAAAACACATGGTCCAATTTCTCGTTTCAAACCAAACAAATAAAAGTCCTTCATTGTTTTTTTGTTTTTTTTGGTAAGGAAAGAACATAGTAAAAAATAATAATTTAGTGAGCACAGGTTTGCTTGTTTGTATCGGCTGTTGTGAGTAGAAGACCATGGGAGGTTGGGGGTGAGGAACACGAGGACAGCCAGACTGGTGAGGTGGAGGTCAGCGTTCTGGGGGTTCACATGCCGTAGCTGAAGCCAGGCTGGGGGGTCTGGCCGTAGCCGGCCGGTGCTGTGTAGCCGTAGCCGTAGGGCTGCTGGGGGGGCACGGCCACGTTAGGGCCCGCCGTGAGCATGAGCTGGGGCGTGCCTGGAAATACAAGCACAGGAAACACACACACACACACGAGCGTATGCACCGCAACAAACACACACACATCAGGCTTGTTAAAGAGTCTGGCTGCCAAGGAGCAAGCAAACAGAAAAGAGAAGCTCTACTGCCAATTCTTAGCATGAGAGATACAGGTTGCAGGCTGCATGACAAATGTTCATGGGAAACATTCTCTTTCATAGCAAACAAGCAACCATATAGTCCATTCAGAATTCATGAAAGGAGTCCTTGTTTGTGGCTCCTACCATAAACGATGGGCTGGGACTCCGTGGCCTGCTCCTCTTGTTTCCTCAGGGACTCGGAGGCTTCAAGCTTGTCGACCTGTGGGGGGGCAGTCAAGAGAGAGGTGAGACACGTTAGACTCCGACTCCAGCCAGCAGGGAGAGCTCTCATATAGCGAGGCTGAGACTAAAAACGCTGTTACAACTGACCTCGGGGTTATTTCACTGGCTGACGGATGGGACCATTCCTGACAGGCAGAGATGAATAGTCAATATTGAAATGGGCTGCGGGAGGCGGGCTTTGCTTCCGGGTGGGAGGGGCTTTTGAAAGGCAGGGGCTGTGACTAGAGGGGGCTATTATTGACTACTCTACCAAGCTTGACTAAGTCAGTCCAGCGTTTGGGTTGTTAGGGGGTCTAATTTTGGATTAGAAACATTAAGCAAAACTACAACAAAAGCTAAATACACGTTAATGGTCCCACCATCCAGCCACCAGGTTCATCTATTCATTCATCTATGAGTATTTTCAGGTGTTTAAACTATATGTAGAGAACCAAACCCTTTTCGACAATTCAAACATGGGGAGGCTTACATTGCCGAATCTGAGCTAGCAGGGAATACAAACATTAGCTTATTCTACTGTGACACAGAACTGACACAAACATTATACAATCCACAACAAAGACAACACTCACATGGGAGAAAAAGGTTTAAAACTGACTAATAAACCAATATGTTTGTCCACTTGATTAGTTGCTTAGCGGTTCAAAGCATAATATGCAAAGGATAAAAGATAGGGCTGCTAAAATTCACAGCATTAAGCAAGCAGCAAGGAGGCTAAAAGGGAATATGACCTACTCTGCATCGCCAAATCTTCATTTTAAAACACAGCTACATGAGAACAACTTTCTGTCCATGGCAGACTCATCACAGTGTAGGGTTCAGTTCTCTACATAGTTGTCTGTCTACAGCTACTGAGTCAGTATGGAATATTTGGTTAAAGCAGGCTTGTGGTCAAGACCAACGACAGGTCAACAGGCTGCAGTCGTCATTTGAGACAGAGGGAAAGAAACATGCTGAAGCGGCAGTTTGGTTATTTCTCTGTTAAAAGAGAGAGTGCATGTGAGAGAGAGAGAGAGAGAGAGAGAGAGAGGAGGGAGTGAGAGAGAGAGGAGGGAGTGAGAGAGGTGGAGGGATGGTTCATACAGCCAGTCAAGGTGTCCAGAAGCAGCACAGCCAACAACCACGTCTCCTAGCCTGTCAGACAGACTGATGCTGATGCTACTGGAGACGGGGGACGGGGGCACACACGCATGCTCACCCTGGATCTCATGGCTAGGGTTGCAACAAGGGTTGCAAAATTCCGGGAATATTCACAAACTTCCCATGGGAATTTATGGGAATTAACGGGAATAAACTGGAAAACAGAATTTATTCCCGTCAATTCCCATTAATGAGAGGTTGGTGAATACTCCCAGAATTTTTCAACCCTATGGCTAACAAACACGACACGCTTTTTTCACAACCTACGCAAACTATCTGCTTCTCACTGAAGAGACCACACTTTACTGTTTTTGTGTAGCAATGAGGATTACATGCATGGAAGTAAAATTACAATATTAAATACAATTGGTATAAGTAAAAGTATATTTTTACAGTTCAAACTTCTGTCTGTCACTTGAGTTTAAATCAAATAAAACGATAAATATGTGAAATAATATTTTTTACAGTTGAAACTACTGTTCGTCACCTGAGTGTGTAAATCAAATAAAACAGACCTAAAATCAAAGATGAGAGGGAACTGAAAGAATGGTCACTTCATATTAAACTGGATCTCTTATTTTATGAATTAGCCTAAGAATCACATTTGGCAGCAGTCTACACCTGGTGAACTGTCCAGAAGTGATGGCACTGACTTTACATTATCAAACGAGCCATATAGCCTGTAACCATTCAATGTTGGTTTGTTTGATGTTTTTTTGTACGATCAGCATCCCTGAAACTAGAAGTCAAATCCCAGCCATGCCCATCTAAGTACATTCAAAGGTAGTAAAGGTCTAAACTCAGGACCGAGGGCCAGTTGCAGACTGTGGCTGAGTGATGTTACAGTTGGACATTAGTGTGTACAGGACTGGGTCTAAAGGAGAGCTCACTACAGTACAGGCCAGTTGTCCAGAGCAGAGCTCTTTGGTTACACTCCTGGACAGTCACTGGATTTGCTGGTTTGTGTGGACGGCCTAGGGGAAGAAATGGGATTGAGTATCCCTTTATGTGGGTGATGCTGGGATGAATGAGTTCCTGACTGAAGGAACGTCCTCCTCAATCATGTATTCAAACCAAACCAGGGCTATAGAGCCAGATCGGATAGTGGTCTCAGACACCAGCAGACCCAGTGGCTGCCCAAAGGCAGACCTGTGAGAGCCCAGCTCTGGACCTCTCTGTGTGGGAGTGACTAGCTATGGTGGGGAGGTGTGGAGTGTGGACTCAGAAGCAGCAGAGTGACATGGGGGAGGAGACAGACTCATGCAGTTTTTCTCTAGTTTTACGCCTCCAAAGGCTACGGGGGAGGGTCAAAAAGGATGATTGGAAAATGGATTCAACTTTCACCTTTTCCTTAATCGCATCAACCTGAAAAGGAATTCAGAGAGGCAACTTGAGGAAAAACAGAATTCTCCAAAAGTGAGAAAGAACAAATAGTGGGAATCATCAGGGTTCAACAGAAAACGCAAGAAAATCATCAGAGTGAGATAGATGGAATAAGCTACTTTTGATACAAATGCGATTTATCAGAATAGTGTTCATGTTTTACATCATTAATGTAACACTTATTTCAGTAAAATAATGTACATTTGGTAAAGTGTATGCATACATTTGCAGTACATTTAGTTGCAACCCACTTGTTTTTGAAAAGGTACAGTAGGTACAGTAAGTACTTTATTGATCCCCAGGGGAAAATTGCAATTGAAACATGTGTTTCTGTTAGTTCTAGGACTAGGCCTATATGTGACACATGAGATTTACACAGGACTATGAATCTCTTCAGAAAACACATTTGTATGAAAAAGTAGCAGAAATGAAAACCTAAATCAAATAGAAAACATGATTAACACTGACTGACAGACAGAAACAGAACGGGTTGAGTGTGCGGAGGGAGTAGAAACTGTAGAAGTTTTCCCTTTTAAACATTTAAAGAGTAATGCAAATAAAAAATAAACATCACTGCTGCTGCTTTTAGGACTGACCATTTCAATGGGTCAACTACCTGACAACTGTCACTTGTTAACTGAAGCATAATTATCACTGAGCATCCACATATCTGGAGTTTGCCTAACCCGCACCCTGACCCAGACCTGCGTTCCTAAGCCCATCTGGGGCTGACTGCAGCCTGGCCGGGCCCGGCCCACCCACCTTGGACAGGTACTCCCTCATGACCTGGATGAAGTAGGGCATGGAGAAGTCCATGAGGTTGTGCCTCCAGGCCGTCTCCAGCACCACGTCGGGTCGCAGCAGGTCGTAGCAGGTGAAGAGGCAGGCGGCGAAGCACTCCTTCTTGTCCTCCTCCAGGAACCAGGCCAGCAGCTCCTCGGCCAGCTCCACGTCCTTGGACTCGGACGCATACTGCATGGCATCCTGGAGGTGGGAACACATCATTAAATATAGGTATGACATCTGTTACTGTTGGGACAGCCACAATACCCGGACAGAGAACAGTTGAAGCAGATGGAACTAGAATGCTAGGAAAGGGCACGCGGGTGTCAGTGAGGGAGTCTAGTCTCTGTTTTATGTGTCAATAGGCGTAAAGAGAATTAACGTAGAAATGTTACTGTCGCCAATTGTGTGCTGTATAAGATCAATGGCGCATGTGGGGTCAATGGCGCATGGGTTGTAGGTTTGATTCCCTAATGAGTTAGGTCCATGAGACCAAGTTAAAATGGCCACCTACAAATAAACACAAGTGTTGGCATTTGAAGCAGACCTTGTAGAGCTTGTCTGCCTTGCAGAGCTCCACGCTCTGCTTCCAGCGGTTGTTGCCCTTGAAGAGGTAGGCGGCGATCCTCCTGAACTCGATCAGCTCGTGCTTCTCCAGCCCCTGCGCCAGGGAGATGTTGTCAAAGTTGTCGTAGGCGTCGATGGAGGTGCGCAGAGCCTGGAGAGAGGAGCAACAGAGGGGGGGAGTGGAGATGGGGGCTGTGATTTCTGCATCAATCAAATGAAACAGGAAAAGTGTTCACAGTCTCCCAGTCTCACATAGGGGGCCTTCAGAATTGTTGACGTTGCATCACTGCATTCAGCACAAAAACAAATTCAAATCTTACCGCATAGTCTTCCTCTGTGATGAAGAGGTTGTTGAGTGCTTCGTTGACCGACTTGTTGTTGTGGTTCTGCACTGACCGCAGATATGGTTTGATCAGTGATAGCTGCTTGACCTGGACAGAGAGGAAGAATTTTCCATGTAACACTGAGGACATTTTTCCAAAGCATCGTTGACAAAAAAAAAAGTGAAGCATTCTAACACCTTGCTGAAGTAGTTGACAGCACGCGTGTGGTCCAGTCGAGGTGACAGCACTATGAGGAGGTCGTTCAGTAACAACGGTTTGAACTCCAGGTAGAACTGGGTGGCTTTGTAGTACAACTCCACATTGGCCACCTGCAACCAAACAAGTACAACTCATTCAAATTCATTCTATAGTAATTCCAAAGTAATTCAGAGGTACACATTCAATAGCGTGACCGATTTTTATTTAGTGTTTGTGTTTGACAAACTGCTGCATTACCTTAGAGACTAATGTAATGTTTAGTCTTGTTTACTAAGAGAGACCTGTGATAAAACCATAACAACCTTGACATTGGTTATATCACCCCAAACCAATTCAAAGATGCTTTAGCTACCTTGGTGACGATGTCCTTGAACTGACCCTCCTTCCAGGCGTTGGCGGGGTGGTTCATCATGGTGATGATGGCGTTGTCATACTCCTCGTACTTGTCGTACAGGAAGACCAGCTCCGCCCACAGGTGGGCCTGCTCAGCAGCCCTCAGGACCTGCAGAAGCGTACATGGACACGAGTTAGCACACTAGAATGCCTCAGAACCCGCAGAAGCGTACATGGATGCGAGTTAGCACACTAGAACGCCTCAGAACCTGCAGAAGCGTACATGGACGCGAGTTAGCACACTAGAACGCCTCAGAACCTGCAGAAGCGTACATAGATGTGAGTTAGCACACTAGAACGCCTAAGAACCTGCAGAAGCGTACATGGACTTGAGTTAGCACACTAGAACGCCTAAGAACCTGCAGAAGCGTACATGGACACGAGTTAGCACACTAGAACGCCTCAGATCTCACAGAAGCGTACATAGACGCGAGATAGCACACTAGAATGCCTCAGATCCCGCAGAAGCGTACATGGACGCAAGTTAGCACACTAGAACGCCTCAGATCCCACAGAAGCGTACATGGATGCGAGTTAGCACACTAGAACGCCTCAGAACCCGCAGAAGCGTACATGGACACGAGTTAGCACACTAGAATGCCTCAGACAGTCCAATTCACTGCTGCCAAACACCTACCCACAAGTGAAAACAGACTTGCAGAATACAGAGCAAAAGTGGACTGTTGTACTACATAGACTGTGAAGCATTTTTCTGAAAGGTACTGTAGGTCTCCTCTCACCTTTGGAATGTTGACTCTGGACCAGAAGAGCTCCAGGTGCTCCCTCATCTTCTGGGGCTTGAACTTCGAGTAGAGGATGGCCAGCTCGGTGAACATGCCCATGTGGGCGCGCTCCAGACCCAGGGCCGCCTCCAGCATGGTGATCAGCTCCTCAAAGTAGCCACGGTCCTGGACACACACACACAGACACACAGACACACACAGACACAGACACAGACACAGACACAGACACAGACACAGACACAGACACAGACACAGACACACACACACACACACACACACACACACACACACACACACACACACACACACACACACACACACACACACACACACACAATAAACATCCTCACACTCCTGAAATATCCAAGTCCTAGCCTGAGTCCTATAGCCTGGCTAATCGGAGTCCTAGCCTGGCCAAATCCTTTTGTCTATAAGGCAAAGCTGAATTGACTCCTGGTAAATATGAACCTTGCTTACAAGCTATCCTGTATGTTAGAATGGATGGTTTTGAGTGAACAGGTGTGGGTAGTGCAAGTTAGATGTTGTTGATGTTCACTGTGTCCTACCATGACAGTGATAGTGTCTGACAGGGTGCTACTGTAGCACATGGCACAGTGCCGTTTCAAGCCTTGCCTGGTAGTAGTTGATGAGCTCCTCCAGTTCGTCAGCGTGGACCACAATGTGCAGGCCGCACATCTGGGCCAGGCGGAACTCCTTGCCGTCCACACAGGCAAAGCACACCTGGGGGAGAGGCAGATGAGCACTGTTACACTACTACAACCCAAACCAGACATCTAGAAACCACTTTTGCTCCTGCAGAAAGTAATGATTGCGCATTGACGTGAATCCGGACCTCCTTCCAGGTCCTGGTGCTGTTGGCCTTGCGCGCCCCGTCCACAGCGGCCTGGTACTCTCCCAGGTGCACCAGCGTGGACGCCAGGCGGCCGAAGTTAGACACGTTGTTGTAGAGGAGCTTGGCGGCGTCGTACATCTTGTCATCGTAGCATCTGTCGCCCACCTGGGGTACAGAGACAAGGTGAGAAGTGGTGAGATACTAGTCTGCAGAGAGAAGCATGGTTACTAGTATACTGTATGTGTGTGTGTGTGTGTGTGTGTGTGTGTGTGTGTGTGTGACCAAATTGTGCGCCGTACCTGCTGGATGTGGGCGTTGTTGGGTCCGTTGATGAACTCCTCCAGCTCAGCCAGGCGGTTGGTCTTGGCCAGGGCGAAGATCAGCTCCGTCTCCACGTAGGACTCGCGGGACTTCTTACGAGCCATCTGCAGGAACTTCACCAGGTCCTCCCAGTTACCTGACGCCAGCATAGAAACCCACTCATAAGCACGGTCCGAATTAAACTCTAATTAAGTTTGAATGTTGATCCACATGGATGCGACAGAAACACCTCAGGAAGCCCTTTTCACACGCAAACAAACCCTCCCCGGAAAACCAATGGTCCATATATTCATATTTCATGTTCCATACTGTATTTCCAAATACAGAAATGACACAAAGTGATGGCAGATGATAAAAGCTGTTCTAGAAGATGATGTGGGCGTGCCCCTTACCGCTCTGGGCTGCGGCGTTGCCCACCTCCATGTAGGCGGAGGGGTCGTCAGCCTTGATGTAGGAGTCGATGGCCTCCTTCACCAGCCCCTTGTGCAGCTGGGCCTTGGCCAGCTGGCTCCACACTGGCGGCTCGTTACAGCGCTCCGCAAACTCATAGGCCCGGTCCAGGTTACCGATGTGCTCGATCAGGACCTACGAGTACACGGCCACGCAAACAAACAGGCAGGAAGAGACCGGCAGGAAGTTCCAATATTTATTAAAGGCCCTACAAGGAGTTTCGGGAAGCGGAAGTGTTTTCCGCCCCAAAAAGACCACATTTCCCATGAGCCTCCCCGCGCAGGTCGTAAACCTTAGCTACCTGAGCCGGGTGTTTTGAAGACGGAACGATCGCCACCGACGAGGTAATTACATAGGTCTTACTAGTAACGTTACTTTTGACAATATATAACGGTCATATTTAAATTATTCTTCGTCTTGTCGGCGGCGTAGGCTACTGCAGTAAATCGTTTCGTCATTCCAAGGAAGTTCTGGACGACCCGACCACAAAATAATAATCTAAAAATAAACTACATACAAGAAACGACATTTGTCGAAAATGGACACATAAACAAGTGTGGGTAATGTAGATTCAGATTTCGTAACCAAAAATAAACTCTTCGGGGTACCTTTAAGCCATTTCGACCTTGAAATATCCAAATGAGGAGACCGCCGATTCCCTCGTCCAAACTACATTTCCCAAAGCCCCGAGGAGCTGCCACTGACCTGCACAGCGGAGGTGTTGACGTCAAACTTCCTGAAGATGGCGAAGGCCTCCTCGAAGAGCTCGTTGCTGATGGCGATGTTGGCGATGTCGGGGGCGTCATAGTTGTCCAGGCGGTTGATGTACTCCATCACGCGAGTGCGGTCTGCCTTGATGGCCGTCAAGATCAGCAGGTTCTGCAGGTTTCTGACAACAAACAAAAATGATCCCTCTCGGTATTTGCGTGGTGCGATGAAGAATTTATACACTGCAAAAAACTTTAAAAAAAAGTTTAAATACAAGAAATAAATACTGAATTTGGGGAGACATTACTTAATTCTAGTGAAATTATCTGTCCATGCAGGAAGATAATTTTACTTGATAAGAAATCTTAAAATAAGCTGCTTCGAGTCTAGAAATAAGATAGAAACTAGGAAATAACTTTTAAAACAAGAAAATTCATCTCATATTTCCAAATCTAAGATTTGAAATCTTGGCAAGTGCAGAACAATTTGCAGTGTATCATCACTGTAAATATACCACTTAGTGGTCAACGGGTCTGTTCTGTTACCTGTGCTCGCTGAAGACGGAGTTGTCCAGAACGATCTTCTCCAGCAGCTCGATGAGCTCGTTGGGCAGGTCGGCGGTCATGAAGGCCTTGACGGTGACCGACACCTCCTCGGGGTCCTGGGTTTCAGACAGGGCTGTCTGCACCACCTGCACCAGACACTCAGTTATATCTACCCCTAATGTCAGGAGGATAGAAAGGTTGATTCCTCTCCGTCGTTTCATTTTCACCCCGTATGAAAAACCTAGTCAGAGAACGCCGGAGGTAAGGTGAGGTGAGGGTTCCGCACGGAGAGAGTGCCAGGGCGCCCACCTGGTCGATGAGGGGTCTCCTGTAGGGGTTGCTCTCCAGCAGCACGCTGGCCCACAGCTCGGCGTCCTTGCGACGGACCAGGTAGCGAGACAGGCTCTTGAACAGGGAGTTCTCGTTGCACACCTGGGTTCGGACACACAAAGAGGGTCAAACTCTCAGGGATAGATTCTCAAGCGGCGCAGTACACCGAGCACTTTTTTTGCTTTTGAATGTTATGAGGTACGGCAAAACCTCATATACAACGAAAGCCACTAAACAGTAGTCATGGGTTAGAAGAGATGAATGACACGTACAATATACGCCATTACAAGTAAGACAATCTTGTCCGGTCCCTTCCCCACTCACGTGGATGAGCTCCTGGTCACACTGTCCCCTCTCGTAGGCCACGCAGGCCAGGTGGGGGTCTCTCTTCTCGCAGTACTTGCCCACCACGCGGCTGTCGTAGAAGGGGTTCTCGCGCAGGAAGCGCTCCGGGTTGTTGTTGCTGTCGATGTAGATCTTGGCCAGGGCGTTGTGGGTGGCGGGCTCCTCCAGGCCATCGTGGATACGGGCCTCCAGCCACGGCAGCAGCAGCTTCAGCCTGGGAAACACGCACACATTTGAATTCTTAATTTTAGGTCCGCATTTTCAAAATACATTGCGGGAGCCCAAGTATATTTCCATTGCTGTCGTGTAGTTTTAACATGTGTCCACATTTCATAGCGGGTTTCTAGGATGTACACAATATATGCTTACTGTACATGCACATGCATACACACACATGCATATCTTGATGGTATAATATACATAATAATGATGTACAGTGAACATACAGAAAATACCACTAACACCAGGGGAGTTATGGGTACAGAAAACATCCAAATGCAGCGGCTGCCAATAAGTGAGGAGATACAGCAATATTTAGCAGTCTGCTTTGCTTCAGACTTGACCAACCCCATAATCCTCAGGCCTCTGACTACTAACCTATGGACATGGCCAGGCTGCCAAACACAAACACAATTAGCTGACACTTGTAGCCTAGTTGTATACTGGCTTATACCAGTGGCTGGTACTTTAGTTGTTAAGAGCGAGACGCTTCACATCTTCCAAGGCTTCTCCTGTCTGTTGTCCAGTCTATTCAACAACAAAGCTCTCTCAGTCTCCGTCCCTCCATCGTCCTCACCTGTTCCTCTTCTCCACCTCGGCCACCAGCTCGTCGGTGGAGAACTGTCCCCTCACCACCATGATGAGGTTCTTGATCACATCCTCAGCACAGTCCACGTCCAGCAGCCCTCCGATCACCACGGGCAGGCGGCTGGGGTTAACCTGGAGCACACACACACACGGCTCCTGGTTACAGCAACACTCATGTATCTTGTGACAGCAACACTTGTGTATCTTGGTCACAGTACAGGTGCATTGCCTTCAAACGTTCTGATGATCCTCCTATTCACCTGGCTCCAGCCCCTGAATCTGAACTTTAAAAAGGCGATTCAGGATCTGGAAAGGCTCTCGTTCAGTGATCACTTGGTTGGAATTCCAACCAGGCCTATCAGCGTCCTTTGAATGGGCCCTTTAAATTAAACTGGGCAACGTGATTGGTTAGGGGATGAACTAATCGCTGAGGACTCCTTCAGCAACGCCCATCTTTTGAAAACGGCCGCAATAGGAGCCTGTTCAGACTGAATAATGAACTGAAACGAAAGGAGAATTCAGCCTGAATGTCAGGCTATCTATGATGTTTCATTCATCACACAAACATTTATCTGGCTGTTACTATTTAGGCAGACAGTGAATATCTGCATATAACTATTAGCCTCAAGAATGACATTTCTAGTAAGCAAAAGACACACAGTCCAATAACTTGAGCTGGTGATCAATGCGAGGCCGTGTACCTTCTGAACGTAGATCTCTATGTACTTCTGCAGGCTGTTGCGGTAGAGGTACAGCACCAGGTCATGGACAAAGTCAAAGCGGTCGCACACGATGATCAGGGGCAGCTGGTCCGTCAGCTTGGCTTCCTGTGGGGAGGGGAACAGATTCCCATCGGCTCATGGAATAACCCGGAGTCAAATCTTGCCACAAATGGCAAAAAGAAAACCAGGCTTGGCCTCGCTGATCCGTGGCGGTTCATTTAAGACAGAGGGACTCGTTGGTATTTCTTACCTTGAGGAAGTTCTTGACGCGTTCGGGGTCGTAGCAGTTGCTCTCCCGGCAGATCCTCTCCACCTCCTTGATCTGACCAGTTTTGCAGGCGGCCTGGATGTACTTGAAATGGACCTCTGGATCCTGGCTGAAGTTCACGATGGAGCCCAGGAAGTAGAAGAGACCTGGGGCACACACGCACGCACACACACACACACGCACGCACACGCACACACACACAGAAGACTTAGATAATTTGTAACGGATATAGATCATTCGTAATGGATATAGAGCCAGGAAGAAGAGCTAGGCTTTCCTTCAAAACGTCGGTGGAAGGACTTTTCAGACTGGGTTAGTCACACAAATAAAGCTAGACTACAGTACATCTCAATGGAGAATCTTCGTTAGTTCTCAACGTGGCTTCATGTGTGTTTGAGAAACCAGCCCATGACGACCCCCGTCAGAGATGGTTAGAGTTCAGCTCACCCTCGAAGCTCTTGAAGGACTCGAAGAGCTCGGTGAGGGACTGCGTGGAGAGCTGCTCGTGGTACTTGGACGCCACCTGGACGCAGATCTGCAGGTTCTGGCGGATGTTGGCCGACAGCATGGCCCGCAGACACTCCAGAGAGTCCTCCACCGACAGAGAGCCAAAGAAGTTCACCAGCCACTGGAGGAGAGAGAGAGAGAGAGACAGAGAGAGATACAGAGACAGAGAGAGAGAGTAATTTTCAAACAAGTATTTCAAACCAAGACAACTTCTTTGTCATATGGGTAGGTTGGTTTTGTCCTCTCCTCCCAGGCTCGGGGCCGAGGGGCTATCCTTTTCCCTCCCCGAGCCTGGGTGAGGGGGTCACCCGGGCTATATATTCGGGCACACCTCCAGGTGCCACGTCACCGTTTCGTCATCCACGGCCATCGAGCCACGCATTTCATTGGGTGTCCAATAAATCGGACAGTCCTGGTGTTTGTTCCTCGGCGCCACACTCGCACACCGCACAGGATGCCAAGCCCCATCTGTGCATCGATGAGCGGAAGCGTCCGACGCCGGTCTGGAGACGATTAAGCCTCACCCACGCCGGTCTGGGTAAGTCCATCCCGGTAGGAGAAGGAGTCTGGAGGTGTTCGCCTCCCAGTCCGCACGCCAGGTGTAGTCCGCCCATCCTGCCCCACTGATGTTAAGATCTCTGCATTGCTGCAGGAGATCCCGTGCTGCAGACACAAAAGGGTGTCTCAACTTGAGACGCCGGGGAGGCTCCACTGTTGCAGTGAGCCTGTCGTGGAGCAGGTGGTTAGGCTCCACGGCCCGGCAGGCGAGACGTGCTGTGGTTCCTGTGTGACGGAGGCCAGCGGGCTGGATGCCTGCGAGGATGAGAAGGTTGTCCACAGGAGTGGGACGCAGGCATGCTGTCACGATGCCCAAGGCTTCGCTGATAGGCGGATTGATGAGGCGGGTGTGAGCGTGAGTGTGTGTGTGTTGGGGTACTGTACCTCGGGGTTGAGCAGGTGTGTGTGTGTTGGGGTACTGTACCTCGGTGTTGAGCAGGTGTGTGTGTGTTGGGGTACTGTACCTCGGGGTTGAGCAGGTGTGTGTGTGTTGGGGTACTGTACCTCGGGGTTGAGCAGGTGTGTGTGTGTTGGGGTACTGTACCTCGGGGTTGAGCAGGTGTGTGTGTGTTGGGGTACTGTACCTCGGTGTTGAGCAGGTGTGTGTGTGTTGGGGTACTGTACCTCGGGGTTGAGCAGGTGTGTGTGCACCACGGCGCGTTTGATGTCGTACAGGTCGGTGTAGTGCTCCAGTGCCCTCTGCAGGAGGCCGGCCTTCTCGCACAGCTGGGCCACGTGGGCGCGGTCGTAGTGGGTGAACATCTGGTTGCCCAGGATGGCATCGGCTACCTGAGAAAGCACGGACCAGACCAGACGCTTAGAAACAGTGGCTTCAAAAGCAGAGGAAGCTCTGTGAAGTGTAAGGAGGAAAATAAATAAATGCATGTGTGTGTGTGTGTGTGTTTACCTGCGGGGCGTGGACCAGGTTCATCTCCAGCAGGCGTGTCTGCAGGGGTCCCTCCATGGGCCGGTTGTTCTTGAGGGCGTCCAGCAGGAAGGAGGTGCACTGCTGGATCAGGTTGTACTCCATGAACACGTCAACAATCTGAGCAGGGAGACAGAGAAAGGTGGACGTTAGCAACAGCAGGCCAGTGGCTGTACCAGAGAGCTCTTAACCACCCCAAACTGCAGTGATCCGAAGTCTAAGCATGCATCACAAAAGCCAAAGCTAAATATAAGACCAGAGAATACCAAGAATACCAGAGAGATAGCTACAGTACAGACATGGTCTTGCATGGTCATAAACTTCTATAATAATACTTGCATTTCTGTACTTCCATCTACATATCGGTGAATTCAACCACAACTCTATGCAAGCGTAGCTCCTTTGACCTCTGACCTGTGTGATGTCAGCCAGGGGCTCCTCGTCCTGGACCAGCATCTGGGAGAACTGCAGGCCCTGCTCCGGACTGACGCGCATCACGTTCCTCAGCAGGAAGATCCAGTCTGGAGCGTAGCCCACCTAAGGAGGGAATAAACAGAGGAACACTCCTTTAAGACACCAGGGCATCATCCTCACTTACCATGACAGTATCCAGTGATGGCGGTTCGAATCCCGCCTCCTCCTGTCCATATGTCGAATTGCTCCCAATGAGCAGCCTAGCACCTTGCATGGCAGCTGCCGCCATTGGTGTGTGAATGTGTGTATGAATGGGTGAATGAGAGGTCATTGCGCTTTGGATAAAAGCGCTAACGAAGTGCAGTCCATTTACCATTTGATGTGAGGCGTGCCTATCATGATGTAACCCTAAAGAGGCTTTCAGATCTAAAGACTTGATTTTCTTTTCAATAGATTTGTCCCCCAAATGTTGAATCCATTTGCCTGTCATGTCGGTATAACTCAGAGTCGCTGAGTTGGAAAGAACTCACACAAGAAACAAACCTTTTTGGCGTAGAGGACAATTTTCTGGAACTGTCCGGTCTCAGCGAAGCACTGGATGACCTTGTTGGGGACGTTGGCCCTGAGGTAAACGCTGAGGGCCAGGGTGGGGTCCACAGACTTCACCAGGTCACCCAGCTCCTCAGAGCACTCCAACTACACACACAGCACACACACAGTCACTTAGTTCTCTCATTTGGATAACAAACACCATTTCATTGAAAAACATCAATCACTCTTTTGGATGTGTGGTGTTCATTACTCATGATGTAGGGCCTTGAATAGGGTTACACAATACAATAAAATGTCTATATAATATATTTTTGCTTTGTTTCTATTTAAAGTACTAAAGCATTAATGCAATGTGACCGTGGTAGACGCGAACGCTATCGCAGCCAGCCAATCACTCCCTGCGTTGTTGTATACAGGGTACTTGACTGACAAATAAGCATGATGCTACTTGGGTAAATGGCCCATGACTACCTTGCAGTTGAAAGCGGGGCTGGCAAATTCAATGAGAGGCAAATTTATAGTGAGAGGTAACAGATTGGCGCTAGCCAAGATGCATTCTAAAGCTTGGTTATATTTGTCAAAATTGACAGCAATAGTGTAAAATGATTTTCAGAACGATATGCCACCAATTAGGTTATTCTAGCCAACTAGTGTTCCCAAATAAATGTTAAGTTTATTTGGTTATCTTTTTTTCATCAACTGTTAACACAACAATTTAATTAGCATGTTATCATATCAAAATCATTTGTTTTGTTTATGATAACAGTGTTTCCTGTGGACTTGCTCTCTTGGTGTGGTGGTGCCAAGCTCGAGACCGCCAAAATAGGGAGGATTGCTATATCAAAGCGGGGATCTGGGAGTTCTCCCGCAGAAAAAAAATTGTTTCAGAGACTTTGATCCTGTATTCTGGCGACTTTTAAAGAATTAAAATAACAAAATAGTGAAACGTATACTGAAAAGTATACTGAAACAGCACTTTAATTTTCGAGTTATGGGGTGAGAATAATAAATAGAATGTTTTATTTAATAAAAAATAATGTTCGATGCCCATTGATGCTTAACTGCATGCTCCTACCGTCTAAATCATCAGACTGTCTTTCTAATCTCTCATCTTCACTCTCTCCTGTCTCCTTCCTTCTATTCTCCTGCTCTCCTCTCAACAACCTCTATCCTCTCCTCTCTCACCTGTCCTTCCACTCTGTGCCGGTCCTGTCCCGTCTTCTCCATCCACAATCACTGCCTTTTTACATACCTAAATAATAGACTAGGCTACGCTTAACTGACATTTCGTTGCGTTTGCTGTTGCTTTGACTGGCACTTTTTAGGTGGCTAGAGGAACATTAACGCAAGCCAACGTCGTTAAACTTTCGGTTCCGCCAGGCAAAAAGACGGTCTTTTGAGGCCACAGAAATCAGCATTCATGCAGCGGGCGGCCCAAGCTCTAAAAATGTGGGCACGACATTATCATGGTTTTGAAAGCGCATTTAGGCAGAAATATTTAGAAAGTTTAAGATTTTTATTTAAGACTTTTATATAGCCTAATTTGCATTATCAGTTTAGTTTGCATTATTAAGCAGGTCAAGGTTGCATTTTAGAAGGTTGCATTTCTCAGAACACGGCCAGGGCCCTTACCTTGTCCTCTTTGAGCCACTTCTCCAGCAGCTGCTTGCGTCCTTGTTGTAACACGGGCCTGCACAGCTCCAGGGACTCAAACTTGTTGAGCTGGCCCTGGTCCAGCAGGATGCCAAAGTACTGCAGTAGAGGGGAGGTCTGGCCGGGCTGGGCGGGGACGCTCTGGAACCTGCGGATGGTGTCTGGGGTGCGCAGGATGCCCTGTGGTGATAGGAAGGGAGAAGGGAGAGGGCGGGATTAGGGCCCACCTCATCCTAACAATCAATAATGTTGCCGTTGCTGATTCTACCCCTCGAGAAACGTGATTGGAAACAAGGGGCGGGATTTTAAACGGCGAACAGAGGCAACGTCGAACCGAGGCTGTTCCTATTTTCCCACTGTGCACTAACGACAGGCGTTCATCTATACTAACCATTCAATAACAAAATAACCAAATCCCAAGTTGTAAAATATCACAACAGCAATTCCAGTAATTCCTTTTATTGGAGTGTAAAGACGTCCCTAGCCAGGCACAGCGGTGGTGGAGTGCTGGGGATGTTGACGCGTACCTTGGGTGCGTTGGCGGCCACCTTGGCGGCCTCAGAGTAGTTCCCGGCTGCGAAGAGGGTGTTGAACTTGCGGGCGAACAGCTCCTCTGCTCCGGCCAGGTTGTTGCGCACAGCCATGCGCAGGGCCAGGTCTGGGTTCTGCAGCACGTTAGTGATGTAGGGGATGATGTTCTCCTCCTCCACACACACCGAGAGAACCTGGACACAAACACACACACAAACACAGGGTTAAACACCGTACTTGTATCCACATTTTTTACATGCATGATGACATGGTCACATGGTTATGTTATATTCTTGCTTCCGCATTCTGTGAATTTGATTTGTCAGATTCCTAAAGTACGCAGACGGCTAGCCCCGTGGCACACTGCGTGTGCGTGCGAGTGTAATACTTTGGGACATATCGGGGCAGACTTGGGGGGGGTGGGGCGGCGGGGTGGGTGAGAGCCAGGAGCAGTAAGGAGATTAAGAAGCCTGGCAGGGCTTCCACAATGCTGCCCTCTGCTGGAGGCGCCACCACACTGTGTCATTCACCGGGATTCCCTAAGTCAAGGACATCACGGCACACAAAATGCCGACAGACGGACACGCTCACACGCATGCGTAGACAGTGACAGCCTGCCACCTGCCAACGCACAGATAGCAAGGCTGGGGCACTGGATAAGTCACCCAAGAATAAGCGGACATGCCAGAGAAGCAAGGCCACAAATATATGCTACACACAAGAATACAGACATATATATAGCTAATAAGAGGACTAAATTCTACACATAGAAAACTCATATGTGGCAGTGGGCATTGTCTATTTACCATAACTCAGGTGTACTGTATGTGAACTCAGAACAACTGAAGTGGCGTGCTCCATAATAAGCAGCTGGATCAGCTTTCCCTCCCTCTACATATTTAATGGCTCTGCGTGTTCTGAACAGGAAACCACCAGCATCTAGTTTCACCTGATAAAAGCCCAAACCAACACTCTATATATAGGGCTCTGTCTCTGACTTCAACCCGTAGAGACTAAGGCTGGTGAAAAATCATGTAAGAATCGCGATTCTATTCTCGACGATTAATGTTGGATTCACAAATTCAGAAAAATCTTTTTTTTCCATAACAAATGAATAATCTTTTTCTCCCCAAAAAACATTTATTTCAGATTGTGTCCTGTTTTCACAATAATTTTGTGCTTGGGATCGGAATCGAAATAGTGACATCACTACCGATTCCCACCTCTAATAGAGACTAGACTAAAATTGTATTTGATCTCTCATGGTCCCACCTGTCCTTTCCTGTTGACCCCGATGATGCCGGCGGTGGGCTCGTGGGGCGCCGTGACGAAGATGGTCTCCCCACTGATCCTGTTCATGTAGATGCAGGTGCCCGTCTCCAGGTCGTACAGGTGTATGTAGCCATATTTGGTGATGAGGAAGACCACGTCCTGCTTGGAGCTGATCTGTGGGCGGAGTCAGAGAGCAAGAGGAAGAAAGTAAGGGATGAATCGCAGAAGTCAGTCCTCGCCACCTCCCCCTACATCAAAATGCATCGGAGGAAGAAGGTCCGAGGAATAGTCTTGATTTGCAAGACTATGGTGTTAGGGTTGTGTTCTGTGTATTTGGGAGCTAGTTGGTTTATCTGCATGACTAGGGTGTTACGGTTGTTTTGGTACATCTGGGAGCTATTGGTTTATCTGCATGACTAGGGTGTTACGGTTGTTTTGGTACACCTGGGAGCTAGTTGGTTTATCTGCATGACTAGGGTGTTACGGTTGTTTTGGTACATCTGGGAGCTAGTTGGTTTATCTGCATGACTAGGGTGTTACGGTTGTTTTGGTACATCTGGGAGCTAGTTGGTTTATCTGCATGACTAGGGTGTTACGGTTGTTTTGGTACACCTGGGAGCTAGTTGGTTTATCTGCATGACTAGGGTGTTACG
Organism: Borostomias antarcticus; assembly: GCF_949987555.1. Lineage (NCBI taxonomy): Eukaryota > Metazoa > Chordata > Actinopteri > Stomiiformes > Stomiidae > Borostomias > Borostomias antarcticus. Next base: position 47,534,584 of record NC_140234.1, on the reverse strand, counting down.
GTTGTTTTGGTACATCTGGGAGCTAGTTGGTTTATCTGCATGACTAGGGTGTTACGGTTGTTTTGGTACACCTGGGAGCTGGCTGGTTTACCTGCATGGCCACAGGGAAGTCATTCTGGGCCTCCGGGGGAAAGAAAACATCCACGGCCTTCTTTGGGAACGGCTGGTTCCCGGAGGGAGGGGTCCCAACTTCAATGATGTGTAACTATATATATAACATAAACAAGACAGAAAGGATATACTACTAAATCAAACAATATGATACAAACTTAAATACAGTGTTAAGTAAATAGTAAGTAGAGGGCTCTTTTCTTTCAGCAACTCCGCCCCCTCTCTTCTACTCGTCCAGCCCAGGCCGGTCCAAGCCGGGACCAGTCCCACCTTTCCTCCGGCCTGTCCTCTCACTGCAAAGCAGAACAGAGTGGACTCTTCCGTATTGCCCTCCATCTTGAACTGGGCGAAGCCGGCGGCGTGGCCCTCGATGGGCTGGGACACCTTCCTGTCCACAGAGTACAGCTGCATGGCCCCCACCACGCGGTTTTGCTGCACAGAAGGAAGGGAAAGAACGTTAAGTAGCTTGTGCCATTGCAATACTCATGGTGGTCCAATTAACCTCCCATTAACATTTTATTACAAAAGAGTTGATTAGTGTGATCTGATAACAGTTCATGAGGCCGTTATCAACATCTGTCCACTATGGTACCTGTGCTGAGATGCCAATGAGGAGCAGCCATTTCTGTTTAGCGTCTGTGCGGTAGTTGATGATTTGACAGCCTGCCAGGCTGGAGTGTCGGTCAAAGACTTTGATTGGCTGTGAGTCACCCTCCATGCTCCAGTGGTAGACGGCGTTGTCTGTGACCAAGGCGACGGTATTAAGGGAGATCCACTTCCAGAAGGTCACGTCGTCTGTCATAGTGTGGGCCTTCATCTTGCTCTTCATCTCGATGTTGAAAATCTGGAGGGTTTTTGCAGCTGAAACAGAGGCAATGGTTAAGACACACTGACAGGTTTAGTATGGCCTCTTGCCTGGCTACTACAACAACAACAACAACAACAACAACAACAACAACAACAACACACAAACACCAGGCTTCAGGTCAATGGGAGAAAGTAAGGTAATACCAAATTCCACTTGCTTGAGAAATGTTGGTAGTCATGGTTCAGGTTAATGTAAGTACCACCAAATGACCAGCATACAAGACAGCAGTTGCAAGGCAGAAAGCAAGACCCACAACAGACATCCAAGTAATGTGGTAACATCTGCATTCAGTTAGACAAGAACAGGTCTCAGGAAAATGCAGATAAGAGTGACTGGGTGAGAGGGGACCTGTCGTAGCAGTGTTCAATTAGGACTACCGGACTAGGCTACTCTAGTAGGTTAATCAAAAACATAGGCTAGCCTCATTCCTGACTGCTCTGGTAACTACCATAATCAGGCCCATTTATAACAAACAAAAGGATCCATTTTTCTTTGAATCTCCATACAGGTTTTTGCACTTCTAATATTGGATTGAAAGATGGTCAAATTGGAACCCATTACTTGAGGTACAATACAGCATGAATTTATGCAACTGAAAATATAGTCTATTGTTTTGTTCATGCCATGCTATTTTTTATTTTAGAGCTGTAGGCATTGTAGCGGCCAGACTACCTCCAAGTGACATTTCAGGCATCATGTGAACACAAGGTAATAAGCTGTTAATCCAGAGTTTGGGGATATGGGACTTTGGTTTGGGTCTGAATGCAGATTAGCAAAATAAGACCACAAAACACAAACGGATGACAATGGGGCACTGGGGAGGGGATGCACGCACACCCATTCATTTCACCATTTCAGGCCTATTCATTCAGCCTTGTTACAGGAGAGGGAGTGGTGTCCATTTAAAACTGTGTGGACTAACACTTGCACCTGCTACCATCATCTTATTATGAGCAATGGCTGTTTCTTAGCAGTTCCCTGTGATAAAGACATCATCTGGAATAAACAGTACTGCCTATCAAAACTAGCAGTACTGGCTGTGTGTGCATGGATACTGAGTTTGTTCATTTGTGATCAGTTTTATGCTTTAACTGTGAAGCAACTTGAGTTGCATTCATTTGTATTGATACGGTGCTATATAAATAAACGTGATTTGATTTGATTCGATTCATGTTCAGTGTACTGTATTTAATAAACAGAAACAAAACATCAAATACAGTGTGAGAAGAGACACATCAGTGACAGCACCTGTCCTACCATGGTCAGAAAAATGAACATATTACAAAACATAAAAACCAACAGGGAAGGTGAGTGTCAAATAATAACAACCAGTTAACAAAAACTGTATTCTATTACCAATGTGTCCTATGGAAATGGTAAATGCAACATTGTTCTTCACATACAGTTGATAATGACAGATGCCACATATGGAGGCTTAAGTTGTGTAAGCTACTTAATCCTGTGAGGTAATGTGTGCTATGGTCAAAGCTATGGTCAGAAAAGCTGACCAATGTGTGATGTGGCCAGGGAAGATAGCCTACTACTGGTAATGAGCCCAATGATGCTAGTTTAGTCTTCACCTATATAATGTACTACGTGTGATGTTTGTTTGAAATATACGCAGCATAAAATAAATAATAACTACACATAAATAGAAAATATGGTCTGAATATAAGGTTCTAATACTGAAGTCAATACTAGTGCAAGACAAATTAGTTTCTCTTCACTCTACAGTCAAAAAGGAAGAACAAGGGCTTATGCTACATTCCATATCTTCCATTAACATCTCTGCCATTTAACCTTCACCTTCCGGCTCTTCTCTCAACCCTATGTGCTTCCATTATTCATGTTGCTAGGTGAAACCAAAACTGTGCAGACATTTATACACTAACTGATAGGAGATACCAATACGACTGTGCAGACATTTTCAACACAGTGCATACAGGATTACACTTCCACAACTCATGATAGATAAAATTCAACTCACCGTCTGCAAACATATAAGAAAGCAGTAAGAAACGAAAAAAGAGCAAAAAACAAGCAAAAATAGACAAAGCATTCATGATAGTATGACAATTTTACCAATGTGCTGTCTTTAACAGAGGCTACATAAGCCACTTTCAAAAGTAATTAGTTACAACTGGCCCTTTTTTTTTTTTTACAAAACAAAATAGAAATGATGAGGCCTTTATGTGGACATTCAGAAGCAAAGTGAACTAAGACACGCCTATAACTTGCTGACAAACACAAACAAAATTTACATAAATGGCCTTTTACATTGACACAGAAACAGAGAGATGATTGGCCAAAGTCAGACTACAGTAGACTACATTTTAAGTTGGCTAGCCCCCGAGTTTGGGTGCATTAGTTTGTAAAAAAAAAAAAGAAAAGAAAAAAAAAGACATTAAGTTTGTACATCAGTTAAGCCACAGCATATGGGTTCTTCTAACCCACTGTAAGTCTTGCCTTACCTTTGAGGGCAATAACTTTGCTGGCTGGATTCATGATGGCGCTGTCTGCAGAGATGGGCCTGCGGATAGGAGTGTTGGGGTCGGCCATGTCGATGATGACCACCTGTGCCTGTTCACCCACCTTCTCCCGTATACAAATGAACTTGTCAGACTCCATGGTCAGGGTGCTGAAGCCAATATTGGCTGGGTTGATCCCCAGGTTCTGGAGCTATCAGAGGAGAAATAGCTTTGTTAGAATGTTTTGTGATGCAAAATATATATATCCTGGACATACAGTACAAAAGTTACACAAAGTGTTTTAAAGATTATTTATGTGAACAGTTTGGCAAAAGGCCAGTGGAATATGATTATATTCATACATTTGAATCAAATTTCAATCACCCGTCCCGTAATTAAATGGCTGAATTCAATACGTATTGCTAGAGGCACTGTCAAGTGTGGCTAGGTAGGTCATCTCATTACTGAAATACACATACAAGGAACGAGCGTGAGAAAGGGCTCAGTAATCTCCCCTAACCCTAGTTGTACTAGCTAACGTCACCCTGGCTGCAGATATCAAATGTAGGTTTATCTAAAGTCAGCTAGCTACCCAACACTGGCTAGAGATAGTTCGCTATCTAGTTACGAGTCAACGTTAACACTCATCATTTCTAGCCGGTGGATGGGAGGTCATTCATTTCGCTGCGGCGGGTGTTTAGCTAGCTAGTGCTAGTTTAGCTAGCTAACGCACTAGCTACTGTCAAAACTAGCTAGCACTAGCTAACGTTAACTAGTGCTAATGTTAAATAGCTAACGTCTAAAACATCGAGAGGGATAGTTAGCTCGTGCTATTATTAGTCATACACATATTTCCTTCATACCTGCAGGTGCTCCTGGAAGCGGATCGGTAGTATTTGAGCCATGGTAGTTCTCCTTTGCTTCTCCGGAGTCCTGAAATTCTAGCTTGACAGCTAGCTAGCAAGTTAGCCCCGTGCTAGCTACGACCTCCTCACTCTCTCGTTGTAGGTCGGAGCCAGGCAGTGGTGATTTAAGATCCTTCAGTGTATATTTGGGAGTCGTTTTTGATGCGTATCCAAAATCGTATGTCAAATATGTGTGCCCACCGAATACGTGTATTTTCTCCACTGCATCAATGGATAGCAGTGGCTTCGGCACTGACTGATGTCCAGTCCAAACCCGCAATGGCGGAGGAAACTGTTCTGAATCATTACAATCCGGAAGCAACTGGGTTTGGGGGGACCTTCTGGAAGGACCCAGTAAAATTATCGTGACACCTGCTATCAGATATTTGCCTTGGCCAAGATTTGAATAAGATCATAGGTTTGGGTGGAGAGCATACAATTTATTTCAAGATCATGTTTTAATTAGCAATGTCTCTTCAGTCTAAAAACACAAAATTTTGCCACATCATTCGCTTTATACGTCAGTTCCGGATTATCCACACTCAGAGATACTGATGGATACAAGACTGAGTTTGACAGCTCTCTCTCTCTCTCTCCTTATTTTATGCTTTGACAAGTTCTTTCACGATTCAGTCAAGGGTTGTAATACTTTAGTGACCACGGGCCAAAATTATTCCAATCTCAGTTTGCACAAACTTCAGTTTCTGGACAATCAACATATCAATTGTTTTAGTCCTCCTGGTAAATCCCATATTTCAAATCTCGAGTTACTAAATTAGCCATCTCTGAAATAACAGTAATATCACGTCATTCTGGGATAATTAATTATAACCTATTTTCAAAGCTCACTGTTGCATAACTATTATTTTAATGTAACCATAGCATTGGGAAGGGAAGCAAAAAGACACAAGACTTATTTGCATTTCAAGAAGCAGCTGTATTTGACTATAAATGCACATCTAATCCAGTGTCTCTACGCCGTTTCTTTATATTTCAGTGTAAAAAGCCTATACTCTATTAGAAAAAAAGAAACAAAAAGATAACAGTAAACCCAAAATAACATCTCATGAAAAGAAAACAATCAAAAAAATTACCCATTCACCAGTCATCTCATTTAAAATAGAACCAGCATTTCATTTTCACTAACATTTTCCCTCAAAACAAATATATATATATATTTTTATATATTTATTCTCAAGGCAATTCATCATGGCCCATTAATTGACCTAGTCATGGCCACTTTTTGTGTGTCATATGTCAATGTAGTTAGAAAACATACCTAAAATGGAAGGGAAAAAAGATGAGGGAAGCACAGTTTAGTTTAGGACCACTCCACTGGCCAAAGACTAGCAACTCATTCTAAGCTGGGCAGCAGAAAATGTGAGCTGATACTGAGTGCCACACAGACACACACATTCTCTGAACCAAGTGCAATGCATAGAGAACGAGGACTTCCACGATAGCATGGAACCAAAACACTTATTTTTCACGGCACTCTTATCGTCCATCACGTTCCCTTTGCATGTCTTCTCCCCAGACTCTCTGCATGTAAGTTTGTGCTGTTCACCACCTCGCTGACAGGCAGAGCAGCGTAAGCACTAACGGTTGAGCCCCAGAGCTGCAGGGGATCGTGTACGCTGTGGGCAAGCGCTCTTCAACCTGGGATCCCTGATTCATCATCTAGTAGTATTCTCCCATCTCCAAACATCTTCACAGCTGAACCGGGAGGCTGCTCGTCATTCCAGGGTGGTCTGTCTGAACATTCATTTGTGAAGGCAGTGTTGCGGGTTGAGGCTGTGCCAGGCAGAGCAGGATAGGAGAGGATTCTGACAAAACTACACATGCCAGCACTCTGATATTACAGTAACTAGAGTGAATGATATGACCTTCCCTGAATACTGAAGACCCCAGTATAAAAGCCTGGAATGTCTGTGGGGAGGGAGGGGAGGGATGGTCAGGTCTGCGATAGGGTCGATACTGTACATGTGGAGGGGGAGTTTACATCTGATGACAGAGTAAGAGCAACAACAGCCGTGAGTACATGTGCTCTGGTATTGACATGGTAAACAGAGGTGGGTAGGAAAGGAGGAGGGATGACAGAGGGAGGAAGGGTGGTTTTATCGCTTCCGAGGGCAGTCAGTGATCGAGGCATGGGTTTGATGTGAACAGGTTCCCTGGGTTATGCTTTTGTGTGTATGTGTATGCATGTGTGAATATAAGATAGAGAGAAAGAGAGGGGGAGAGAGAGGGAGAGAGAGAGAGCGTGTGTGTGTGTGTGTGTGTGTGTGTGTGTGTGTGTGTGTGTGTGAGGGAGAGAGAGAGAGAAATCCCTGGGCTACACTGGAGGGGGTGACAGAAGAGAGGTCCACACAGGGCCATAACCTCCTCTGCCCCATCCTCCACTTCTCCTGACTCTCTAGCACTATGTGGAGCCCCTCTTCTGCAGCTCCTGAATGAAGGCTGTGGCAGAGAGGGAAAAAAACAATACATAGAAATATGTTATAGTGATATTCTAATGTGTCTAATTTTCAGGGTCAAAACTAAATGTACAGCTCAGATTAATCAATTTGTTATTGCATAGACCATTTAATCTAAAGACAATGAATCAACATAGTTACCTCCGATGATTTCCTCCTTGACTTTTTGCAATTCTTTCCGCACCTCCTCCAAAATTTCCTGCAAAGCGTACAGATTCCAATCATGTGTTGTGTCATCGATATTCTTTGTACAGTATGCATGGTGATTACGGAAATATTTCAGTGACAGTAGTCGTATGAGATTTTCAGCTTCCTCAGAAGATGCGTCAAGAAAGCTGGATTTACCTGCTTAATTCTCTCCATATCTGACTCCTCGCCACCTCCTGTGTCATTACCACCACCTCCTGGCTTAATCCTGAGAGAGAGAGAGAGAGAGAGAGAGAGACAGAGAGAGAGACAGAGAGAGAGAGAGAGAGAGAGAACAATCATTTTATATCTCTTGCAAAGAGGTAGTCATTTCGCCAAAGCCAGGCAGGTCCATCACCGTGACAACCCGGCAGTCAGTCCAACCCGTCACCATAGCCAAGAGGCCACACAGAGAGCACCTGCGCCAACACAACACCACACTCTGTGGAAACACCCACACCACAAGACTTTTTCAAGCCTTCTTTTCAGCGACATTTGACTGTGGACAACCACACCACTTAATGTCCAGAGATGGCACGCAAAACAAAAGAGAATCAACATTGTTGTGCAAGCAACACACAGTAGTCGGGGTATCCTGCAGGTAGTGGATTAAAAAAAAGATGCAAACAGTGCAAACAGAATGGCTTAGTTACACGGTACACCTTCTCAAAAGAACCACCATAATATGCACACATCCACCACTAGGTGGTACTATCAGCTATGAAGAGCAGCGTTTCACAAAGCTGAGTTGACCTGGGGAGAGAGAGGGAGGCCCTGCGGACACCAGAGTGGAGAGTGGGACTGGTAGGTTTTTCACATTAAGGGGTGGGGCAAGTACCTGGGACCCTGGGGCAAGGCAGAGCTGGAGTCCGTACTCTTGGCGATGTTGTTACTCCTGTTTGTGAGACACACACTCTGCTCTTAGGATGGAAAACGCACACATGCTACACACTTGCGCGCGCACACACACATACACAACACACACACACACACACACTACACACACACACACTCTGCTTCTGCCTTGGGGACTGGAGAACTGCTCTAGAATAGGTTAATAAAAAAACAAACCTCGCCTTGGGGCTTATGTGCTGCTGAACAGTAGGAAGGCTTACCTGGGCATTGTGGATGATTTCTCCCAAGGTCTTCTGAGTATCTCTGAGGAGAATAAAGAAGCAAACATGAAAAACAGTATAGAACTAAATAAGACTCAGTTTTACTATTTTCTACGAAATGCATACCACAAGAACACGCACGCTGGAATGTACACACACACATGCACACATCTCACCACTTTGGCCTTGAGACTCCGAGTCATCCTGTGGAAAGAAAAGACTCAGAATTAGTCTAAGTTTGTTCTTTAATAGCCATTCACCTAGCCATTCACAAAGCCTGCATTGTTTTGCTGTGGCCTCCACTGGCACGGCACAGACACTGTGAAACACAATTATTCATAGATTAATTGACCCAAAATCAAAAACTTACATTATCCTCTGTCTTGGCAGGTGGCTTCTCACCCTGGTCCGTTGCTTTTCTCCTGAACGAAGCAGAAAGACAGAACGAATGATCAATAATGACAATAAACATCTTTGAACCACTCACTGATCCAGCATTTATCCATCTATCCTTATCCCTTGTTTATCAATGTCGGTTATTGAGATCCAACCAGCCACAGCCATTTGGGACTGTGCAATATGCTGTGGACCCTCCTCCTCAGTGACACTCACCGGCGTGCCAGGATGGCACTCATCTCGCCCATCAGGCCTCCACCACCACCACCGCCACCGCCACCGCCACCGCCACCGGAAGAGACACTACTGCGGCTGGCATCTGCCTTGCCACTCGGAGCTGCATTGCCGCCATCATCCTGCAGTGGGTGTAGAAGAGACAAAAATAGAACGGGGTTACCAGCACTTTTACCGCAGGGCATGGCGCACAAACATGAGTCAGCGATCAAGCTCACACCCAGTTGGCCAGTGAAGTCCAAACTATTTGACATGGAAAGGCGCTTGTTTACACATAGACCTGGATAGGATAGACAGGGTGACTAACTCCAGCCAGGACAAGAATCAGCGCTCCTCCTCCTCCTGCCTCACTCACCCTGGTGACTTTGCGGAGCTTGGCTCCCGCCAGGGCCGCCGCGAGGCCCCCGCCCAGCCCTCCGCCGTCACCCCCCCCCATGGCGGGTAGAGGAGGGGCGGGCGGGGGTCCACCCGAGGGAGGCAGCGCCGGGGCCGGAGGGATGCCGCCGCTCGGGGGGCAGGGGGGTGCGGGCGGGGCGGCGGGGGCCGGGGGAGCGGGAGGGGCAGCGGGGGCAGCGGGGGCCGGAGGGGCAGGGGGAGCTGGGGGGGCCGGGGGGGCAGCAGGAGCCATGGGAATGTTGACTGGAAACAAGAGGGGGGGACACAGAGACAGACTGTCAAAAGATGATCAGACAATGCTGGGGTGAAGTGGGATGATGACATATTAGTACTGCAATCTTTCAAATGAAACAAATTTGGGTGAAATTGTTTGAGAAAGAGTTTTTGATAGTGATTATAGTGTCATTATTCAATAGTGTTAACATGCTCATGTTGTTGACATTTTGCAATGGGTGCTGTGAGAGAGAATGTTTTTTTTTTTTTTTTTTTTTTAAATATGCAAAAACAGTTGTAAAAAAGGCAGTGTTGTTTCTCTGGACCTGCAGCGGCTTGTCTCTCTCTCTCCTGTCTCTCCCACTCAAGTCTCTCTCTCTCCTGGCGCTCTCTCTCCTGACGCTCTCTCTCCTGCTGTTCCAGTCTGCAGGGACAGGGAGAGACACACACACACACACACACACACACACACACACACACACACACACACACACACACACACACACACACACACACACACACACACACACACACACACACACACACACACACACACACACACACACACACACACACACACACACACTAAAAATACAAACAAAACTCATAACAACAAACAAAGATTGTGAGCCAATAGTATTAGGACTCCTGATCGCTCCCACCTCCCGACATACCGTGTGGTACGAACGTTGTAATACTATTGGTTCACAAGCCTTGTTAGAGGTGGGAACCAAACCTCATTTTGGATTTTTTTTTAAATTATAAATTCATAATCAATACATCTTTTGGGGGAAAAGCAACAGACAACAATTTTATTCCTCACCAATTCTGTGGATGTTTTTTTTTTTTTAAATGATTAGTCTACATTGAAATCTTGACTATTGCAGGGTTAGGGTTAGACCACTATTGCAGGGTTAGGGTTAGACCACTATTGCAGGGTTAGGGTTAGACCACTACAGTAAGACCACTACAGTATTCAAAGAAGGCTAGTATGTGCTGTTTAATTGTGACAGATGCCATGATCACAAGTGTTTAAATCAGGTGCATGTTTGTGATTGAGTTCTGCTGACTACGAGACCGGCGTGGCGTGGAGAGGAGGCATTCCCAGCTCCTGAATGGCTCAGACCTGGAATGAAAGTCTGCATCTGGCCAAGACAGCCTGAGCCTGCAATGTAGTTCCCCCGGGCCGACACACACGCACCCTCCCCCAACGCATCTGTTACCCACCCACAGCTGTTCTACACACGCACGCACGCACGCATACACGCACACACACACACAGACACACAGACACAGACACACACACACACAGACCCACAGACACACACACTCACACATCCAAGGGAGTAATAAAGCACTGTTGGTTGACTTGGGCACTGTGCCTAGGGGAAGGGGTGAGGGGAGCAGGAGACCAGTCCAAGTATACCCCTCCTCCCTCTGTTTGCGTCTTTCTGTCTCCTCCTTGGTCATGTTTCATGGGTTCTAGACCCAAATAGATATGGAATGTGAAGAATACCCCAAGCTTTCAACACAACTCCAATCCATCCTTTGCTACTGCGGAAGGCCTTTTAGTGGGAGCAGCCTTGGCCTTGTGCAATATTTATCTCCAAAGATAACCCTCCCTAGTCCGCAACTTGTGCTGCCGTTTGATGGACCACCTCCTTGACACATTAGAAAACCCCCTTGGTCATGTCACATACTGCCCACCAGGCAAATGAGATTAGGGGTTAAAACCAGGCCTGTCCAGGGTAAGTGTGGGGTCTGTGGAGCGAACCATGTGGAAGGAGATGGTGTGGAAGGGGGGGATTTAAGATGTCAGGGGCCACGTTCAGCTCTGCAACCTTTCGACCTGATGAGACTGGCTGAGGACTAAGCAGCATGAGGCTAATGCTGTCAAATCCTCCAGAGTGTGACAGTGAGGCTGTGGGGAGATGAGTAACACTGGGAGAATCTCTCCTTAAGTTTCCTTAAAGTCTCCTTAAGCAGGACGGACGAGAGAGCCTTGGTCCTGTATCAGAATACAACATTATTAAATGCCAATTGACCATTTGTGTCCTACGGAAAACCTGTTGATGAAATGGAGTTTAATCTGCTTTTTTCCACCCCTAAAGCCTTAATCTGCTTTCCTCACTGAGCTGACACGCAAATTTGCGACAGACTCCACTACTGTTCCAGCTTCTCTACGCCCCCCTCTTCCTCCCCCCTACTGTTTGCCACTCTTGGTACCTCCGCTGCTGTTCCAGCTCCTCTGGGGATGGTCCATTTGACACTGAGCGGGGGAGGGTAGCATAACCTGGAAAGAGAGAGAGTAGCATTTCTGCAGTGAAAGAAAATGCATGTCATGCTCAGGTTTCTGCACTACTCTCATGAGAGAGAGAGGAAGAACTATTGCACATGCTCAGAGGCACAACTTCGCCCATTTTATACTTATTGTAAGCATATGACAGCATGTGTAACACATACAAACTGCTCTTCATTCAAACTGCCTATCTATCTATCTATCTATCTATCTATCTATCTATCTATCTATCTATCAGTATCTATGAAAAGACTTAAGCTGGTTTGTATACACCCATAGGACGATATGTGACTACCTGCGTCTGCCAGAGAGTTGAGCACTTCAAGAGCGTGCGTCATGCCGTTGGCGAAGAGGGTGGCGTCCTCCTTACTGCCGAAGTTCAGCCCCCACACCTGCCGCGCGTCCCGCCACTGGTGGAAATTGGGCGTGGCCTGGTTGTACTTCAGGCCCTTCACGATTGGACAGTTGATCACCACCTATGTGGAGAAGACATTGGGATGGGTGTCAACCTACGGCCTCTCCTATTGGCATATCACAGACACAGTCAATCTGCACCCAGAAACGCAGCCTATCGTCTGCTCCAGAGACACTTGTGTTGTAAAAATGTGATCTTGTAGGATAGGTTAAAACAAAATGGTGAAATTGTAGCCTATCAGATGGAAAATTGGACCTGCAGTAATCCAAGTATGCCTGATTTACCCACATGTTGTGGGCAAAGGATCAAATAGATTGTTTCTAGGCAATGCCATTCTGTGTCAGAATATATATTATACTGTCATATTCCATTAAACCAAGTCCAGGAGGTATTGAACCCTACTACTACCACCACAAGCCTGGCCTGCAGGTGGCGCTAGTTTTGAGAGTCAGGGGGCTCCAGAGAGAGAGCTGCAGGTTTGAGTGGCCTGAATGTGCTGACGTGACGCTTCTCTGTTTGTTTTACAACCCCTGAATTGTGAATTCCACACAGCAGAGGAGTGAGCGAGAGAGAGAGAGAGAGAGAGAGAGAGAGAGAGCGTCCAACCTCTCTGTGCCAGAGAGACAGAGAGAGAGAGAGAGAGAGGAGAGAGGCTGACAAGTTCAGCTGAGGACCTGTGGTATTCCTAACATCAATCACCTGTCAGGAGCAGAGAGACAGAGACAGAGACACGTCAGAGCAGGGGCGGGGCCTCGACCAGAGAGGGAGATGGGGAGAGAGATGGAGCGAGAGATAACAGCTTTAAGTCACAGGAAACGGTTGGGCCGGCCAACTATCTCACAGGAAACATCAGCCACTTTAAGACTTGCCTCTGGGGAACACTTGGGCGACTGAATGTGGGGGAGGGAGGGGGGGGCAGAGACACAGGGGAGGAGGAGCAGAGACAAGCATCAAGAGGGAGGTAGACAGTGCATCTTCAGCGCTTTTCTTTCTTTTTCTGTGGCACAGGAAGGGTAAGACTGAAAGACATACGGTGGCTGTGTTGGTGTGTTGGCACATACGGGGGCGCTATAGCTTGTTGGTTCTAGAAGGCCTGCAGCTGAGACTGATATACTGTTACACACGCGCACACGCACACACGCGCGCACACACACACACGCGCACACACAAGGACACACACAAGCACATGCACACAGTAAAGGATGCATTGCAGATGTATACACAAAATACACACAAAGGCAGGCAGACACATACTGTACACACACCCACAACCTACCTGCTGGTCTGTCTGCATCTTGCGTCCCACCACTCGGAAGGCGTTGGTGGAGGGGTTGTGGTAGATCTGGACTCTGCTGAAGGCCTGGGGCCCGGCGCCCGCTGGGAGCCACTTCTTGTTGCCATCGTCATAGATCATCACCGTGGCCCGAGCCTGGCAGATACTCGACTCACTGATGGAGGGAGAGGGATGGAGAGAGAGAGAGGGATAGAGAGAGAGAGAGAGAGAGAGGGATAGAGAGAGAGAGAGGGATAGAGGGATAGAGAGAGAGAGAGAGGGTTTTTAATATTCTTGTGTTCTTTCCTTGGGAATGTCATGGTTTTATGATCCCAATAAAGTTTCCCGATACAGACAGAGGGATAGCGAGATTGAGAGGGCAACATATTGAAATAAAAGGGCCGTGTAAAAGAGGACATGGAACCGATCCAAGAGGAGAATTAGTCAGGTCAGAGGGAGAGAGAGTAGAGGGGGAAAAAAAACACAACAAGGACAGAGAAGGAGGAAGGAGGAAGAAGGGGAGGGAGTTCAGACGCAGAGAAAGAATGGCAAAAATGGGCTACGTCACAATCTACCATAAACACACGCATGCCTGAGAGCGAAGCTAGTCTGTGCAGGCTATCCGAGATTTAGGCTGCTCTGCTCTGACTCAGGCTCTGTCGTCTCACACTCACACCGTGGCTCTCAATGGCACCTTCAGGACGGCTCAATACACTCCCAATGAAGGGGAACGAGAGGTAGATCTGAACTGTATTCGATGATGCTGTTACAGCCCACTCAAAGGGGCCATTTATAAGACTGAAGTTAAGTCTAAGATTAGGCTCCACCCTTGGCTCGAGGATCATGATAGTTATGCCTTGATGGATCCTCCAGGTTTGTGTGTGTGTGTGTGTGTGTGTGTGTGTGTGTGTGTGTGTGTAAAAGGGAATTAAAGGGTGTAGAGAAAGGAGACAGATTGGACACATTTATAGAGAGGAAGGCAATAAAGGAGATGCATACAGGAGAGGGGGAGAGAGGGAGAGAGAGAAATGGATAAAAAGAAAGAGGGAGATCAACAGAAGAGTGAGAGGAAAAGAAACGAGGGAGGAAGAGACACGCAGGGAGACGAGGAGAAAGAAAATGGAGTGACTCAAAGGGAAAATTAGTCATTTTAAAAGTAAAAGGTTCATTTGAGGAGGAGAGAACACATTGGTATGATCCAAAACAAGATGGCCGGAGAACAACAATGGAGACTAACAAAGGCAGGAAGTGTTCCGACTCGAAGAGGAGGTTCTTTCTGGAACTGTTCACCTGCACCCCATCAACACCCCTCACACCATCCTACAAACACAGGTATGAAATACAGTCGCACGCACGCACACACACAAGCTCTTGGAACCTAGATAAAACATGGACACACCTACAATATAGCACAGTCATGCTGGCCTCTATGCTGAACTATAGACACTGTTTGCACTGAGGCACGGTGTTGGGTAAACCAAAAACAGACTAAACTGGTAAACGCAGTCCTTCCTATAGAGACGTGACAGCCCAACCTCTGTGGCACAGACGCATGTGGAACCCTGAACTACAACTCCCAACACACACACACACCAAAAGACTGTACTGTCCTTCTAATCTGACTGTAGTTCTGTGATGTAGACTATGGGGGATGGCACTGACAGACAGGTTCATGTTCAGACTGGCAAACGTATTTGCAGGCAGGGTGACAATGACAGAGGTAGAAGCTAAGAGGAGGCACCCTGCTACCGTGACTCACACCAAAGCTTAAAAACGATCCCATACGCACACACACGGAAAGACCCTGAGAAACAGAGGGAGTAAGGGAGGGAGAGAGAGATGCCAAATGTCATTGCAGATAGTCAATGTTTCTCTTCCATTTCTCTCCTTTTCCTCCTTCATCCTCTCCTAATCCATCTTCTCTTCTCCTGCTCTCCCTCTCCCTCCATCTGTTCGGCCTGTGACATTCTCCCACTTCCCGTGACACAGCGGACAGCTCCCAAGCCACAGCCCACTTCCTGCTCCCACCAATGCCTAATAAGGGCTGACTGAGCCTGACCAGTAAGTGTGCACACACAAAGACCCCCCCCCACACACACACACGCGTGCCGTGCATGCACACACGCGCACACACAAGCTAAAACATTTGTTAGCCAAGGCAAAGGACTGAGGATAGAGGCAAAGGTCACTGAAAGAAAAGAGAGAAGGATGACACATCGGGTAGCGGGAGACAGAGCGAGAGAATCGTTGAGAAAAAAAAAAGAGCTGGTTCTCCTTGAGTGAATCCAACAGGGGAGCTCCCACCTGAAACTTGCCTAAAAGGTTTGCTCAAAAGGTCTACTTGTGTGTGTGTGTGTGTGTGTGTGTGTGTGTGTGTGTGTGGCTGTGTTCATAATGGTAAATGGACTGCACTTATATAGCGCTTTTCCACCTTAGCGGCACTTGCTTTACGCTTTACAATGGCCTCTAATTCACCCATTCACACACATATTCACACACCAATGGCAGTAGCTGCAATGCAAGGTGCTAACCTGCTCATTGGGAGCAATTTGGGGTTAGGTGTCTTGCTCAAGGACACATTGACATGTGGACAGTCGGAGCTGGGATTCGAACCACTGACCCTTCGATCATTGAACGACCCGCTCTACCAACTGAGCTACAGCCGCCCCGTGGTGGCTCCCCCCTGTGTGAGGGCCGCTGGGAACTGGGAGGGGACAGGGAACGGGACTGGGAGAGAGGAATGCATATTTAATGGCAGAGAAAACAGGGGCTCAGGATAGAGAACGAGAGTGAGGAGTGAATTATTGATACACCTACAGATACTGAGACTCAGTCCCCAGACTCCGCACGTATAAAAGCAGGCCACAAACGCACGCACACACAAACGCATCATCGTCATCATCATCATAGAAAGGTAGCCATCCTCAAGTGTGCTGTGTTCTCGCCAGTCACCGACAAATATGCACTTTGAGCCTGTGAGTTAAGCAAAGTGTTGCCAAGTTGCAAAGTTGTGCCAAGCTAGGTCTTAACTAGCCGACTTCAATAAGTTGTCAGTGAGCGTAAAAATATGTCACTGGCCAAAGTTGTGGCCATATTAATCATATATTTTCATTATTATGTTACTTGCCAAGATGATGAATCAAACCTACATTAATCCAGTGACTGATGACTGACCAAACCTGTAATGACTTTAATGACTACCTGATCAAAAACATTAAGTCAGATTAGACTTTGGTACTTTGGGCCATATCACAAAGAATGAACTCCAGATGTTGTACACTTTCCATCAGTGCATCATTTCCACCACATGCTATGTAGCTAACTACAACTGTCCTAACTAGCCTACGAGGAAGAACGAAGAATAGTTTAGTGGCCTACAGTTCCTCAGTCAGTGAGGGGTTAACAGGAAACTCCAGCGCATGGCTGAGGCACACTGCTCCCAAGACATGTCTGTATAAGGCTGTGCTCAGAGCTTTCCCAAAAGTACTGACAAGTACAGTCAGGCCCAGTGCCTCTCCCTCCCTCCCTCTCTCCCTCCCTCTGTTTACCTGGCCCTCCCACCACGCTCTTTCACCACTCGCCACTCATTTTCTCCCTCCTCCTTTCCCTCCATCCCTCAGTGACCTGTCGTAATCCCCCGGTCCCTGCATTCATATGACTGCATCTGTCTGGTCTTTTTTTTAGGTCTTTGGACCGTTTCCCCACGTAACTTTCCACATTTTATAGACTTTAGCCCCACTTTCCAATTATTTTGTTTCTCAGAAAATGTCTTGCCAGTTCATCTTGTGTTGATTACTTTATGACCACGCAGTGCACAAACCACCAAATACCCAAAGCCAGAAGGATTTGGTCCAAAGTGATTCATATCTTTCAAAGTTCTGGGTCTGGAGTATGAGTCACGCACAGAATGAATAAGCATCACAGCTGATTCACTATGGAGCCTGAAACAATCGGCCGCGACTCTTCTCCTTAAAAAGAATGGATCTTGAAGACAGTAGAGAGAAAACAATATAAACATCAATCAATACTGTGACCAATGCCGGCTGCCTCTGTCGTGCCTGATAAAAATAGAGGCCCCGAGAGGTGGATGATGCTGCACATACAGATATATCACATATTCTTAAAGGCAGAGTGAACATAACCTAGCCTAGCCTCGAGTCTCCAGGAAGCATCACGCAACCTGTCGTTTCTGTTGCAGCACCCGGTGAACACGCACACAAGCTGGGCATGCACACACACATCGAGCATGAATACAGAGGAGACACTGTGACCCACAGAGCAGACCATAATCAGAGGTCAACAAATTAATTTCCAATTTTCTCTAATACACACACACCACAGCAACAATAAGGTGTGTGCCATGAATGACCTCGAAACGTGACAGTCATATGGAAGAGCCGACACATAAGCAACTGTGTTAGTTCCTCTCACAAATGACAGATTGTTGAAGGTATCAGTGTCTTCTGACTGCACGCTCACAGTGTCCTGAGCCTCAGGCAATGTACAGTGCTGTCACAATAATACACAACTCTGGGCCATGCGACAGTCAGTAAAGTTGAAAAACAAGTACACTAAAAGTGTTGAACTGTCAAACAAAGAAATACAAACATTGAAGATGGACAATATCAATTGAGGCACTTTACTGATGACGGAGCCCGAGAGCTGAAGGCAGAAGGCATTTTATGAGCGCGTCCCTGTCTATGGGCACCAGGGGTTCTGCGCTAAACCCTGACCTCAGTCCTGCATGCAACTCTCTCTCTCTCGCCGTCCCCCTCTATCTCTCTCTCTTCATACTGCCTCCACCTCCACACAGGTTCTAGCATGCTGCTAACACGCATGCTGCAGGCTACTGCTTCCACACAGAACCAGGCATGTAGGCACTCTTGGTCAACTTCTTAGGTCTATCTCCCCTTTCTCTATATCCTTTCTCTATATTCTGCCATCTGTCCAGAGTTGGAATCCGCCACCCGGTCACTCCTCTTCTCTCTAAGATCTAAACCACTCAGCATTCTTTGTGGGCTGACTCATCAGTGCCTGAGTGTTCCTCTGGCATTGTCTATCCCAACATCTTTCCAACGTCTCTCCAACGTGGCAGGAGTGTTTCTTGGACGTTTCCATGTCAGGGCTCCCTCCTCTCGTTGGGAGTGTCGACCACCAGAGAGGAGCTGATGAACAACAACAGTGCAACTCCAGCCTCCACAGCTCTCTTGTGGGGGGGGGGGGGGGGGGGGGGGAGATGCCACTCGCCATGCCCTTATATGGAACCGTCAAATCAACCATCTTTCTTCCTCACTGCGTTTAATTCCTTTTACAGGTCGAAGCGTATCCTCCTCCCAGACTGCAGCTGAGGCATACCTTCTGGAGAACAGCCCCCCCCCCCCACCCCGCTGCTGAATGGTGGATGGAAGACACAAAGAAACCCCTCCTTTTGCTTGGTTGTCCTGACATGTAGCTACAGCACAATAACTCCATCCACATCTTCAGAGAGTGTTGTGCCATCGGTGCTAAACCCAATGGGGACATGAGACGAGTACTCCAATATCAAGTTTCCTTGCCGTACCGGATGTCTAACATTAATGGAAGCAGGAAGCTAGTATGTATCCCTGTGTGTGTGCCCGACTGTGTTTCTTGGATTGATATTATGCTATACATTAGCTAGAAAGATGCAAAATGTCTTTGTCTTGATTTGCTGGAATTGGGTTATCTGGACAACGTTAGCTAGAAACCATTTTAGCACACATCAAACAACTAAACATTTTGGTCACTTTAAGGTATTCATGCATGCACATACTTGTTACTTGAGTGAGCAGCAATGGAATGAGGATCAGTGTACGAGAGTTATTTACCACGATAAGCCATTGATGAGTTTTGATGGAGAAGTTTGCTAAACATAAACATTCTGAATCTAGGCCACTGGATCCTATACTACACAGAGACTAAGTCAACCAACTGAGAGGGTTCTGTAGGGGTTCCCAGACCAGCGATGGCACAAAAGCTGCTACTCTCTGTAAACAAGATTACAGTCGCATCGCTAATCACTCACAAAAATGTCACCCATGCAGGAAATAGTTTTCTGTGTCCGATCTCGACAAAAATCACCCTAATTTGACCCCTTGAGTCTACATTTGAATCATGGTCTTTAATCATTTCTAAACACCTCTGCCACTGGATGTCAAAAGCAACTTTTCTTTTCCCCCCTTTTTTGTAGACCATATCTTATCATCATCAGCGTCATTCTATGGCCTGAGCAAAGGTCAGGAGATATGAAAGAGGGAGGGAGAGTTTGTGATGACTGACAATATAAAAAATGGTTAACACACACGCCCATTATACTCCGTTATAGACTGGCACTCTCCTGAACCTACTGTGTGGCCATTACCGGCTGCCATTGCTGACTATGCATTAATTCATTACAGCGTGGCTATCCCACAACAAGCTTGGGTTTCACCATGATGTCTGTCACTCACTCACTCACTCACTCACTCACTCACTCACTCACTCACTCACTCACAATAAAGTGGAATGGACTTGGAACTACCCGGAAGTATCTGCCTCTTCCGTTTAACCAAAACAATGACAGAGCATTTTGTAATTTGAACACAGCTTTTGGGATAATCTCACACAGATACGTGAACCTAAATGGACAGACAGAGTACAGATTTAACAAACGACTCAACTAACACCCGTGACATTCCACGTGCAGAGCTAGAAATAAGAAAGAACAGCGTTACTCAAACTGAGGTGGTATTGAAGAACAACTAGGAGGCGTCGACTTTGGGGTTTTGTTTAGGTTGATGTTGATACCGGGTGGAGGAGTGCAGGAATAATAAACATGGGACGGTGCACGATGATTCAGCAGATGAAGAGGTTTCTTTGACCAGCGGTTTCTGACCAAAGCCCAGGCCTAGGGCTTCCTGTTCATCCTGCTGTGCCCCCCCCCCCCCCCCCAACGGTCTCCCCCAGTCTAAACATCACCAGCATGCAGAACCACCACAGCCTTGGTTCCACATAAAAGGGGGAAAACCACACCGAGCGTATAGAGGAAACTGGATTTGTCACTACTGCGACAATAGGAGGTTTTGTATGTTGAGCAACTCGTGTAGCAATGTGTCTAATCCCGCAGCAGGTCCACATAAAGGCCTATTTATGTGCGTGAGAGGAAGGAGAACCGATGTAGGTAAATGGTAAAGGGGGCGGGGGAGTGGTGATGGGGAGCTGGATGTAAAACCCCCGTCACAAGGAGTGACCACAGAGTTCTATATTAGCCAGGCTTTAAAAAGAAGAACTTTAGTTGAATAGTCATTAATGAATCAGCGCGCACACCCCCCCCACTCTGTCTCTGTTTGTCGTTCTAGGAATCAAGAACGACCTAAGAAAAACTCCCACACGATAGGCTCTGCAGGTTTGACTGTGTTCATGCAGGAGGTGCGGACGCCATGGTGTGAGCAGAGGTCCAGTCAAGAGGTGTCAAATCTGCATCCACACATCTCACACCTGAATGAACATTGACTTAAAAAGGATGTTAAAAAAATAAAATAATGCGATATGTGAACACATTAAAATCGAAATCCTCTTTTGCTTATTTAACAAAATATAACAATGAGGACATGCCTCTTTCATGTTAAATGGAGAGACAACACAAAGTCAGGCCAACACCTAAACATCAGCCATTGGCCCAAACATTGGCCTGGGGTCACAGGGTTTAAAGTCGGTATGAGGAGGGGTGGGATGACACAAGTGGAAGGATCAGGGTGGGCAAATTGAAACTTCTAGTTACAATGGCTCCTATGAGTCTGCCAGTACTGTACCACTAGATAGACAGACTATAGACTCACTCCCCTGCTTTTAAGTAGATCAATACCACTTGTGCATTCAGAGGAGAGAGAGCACTGGAAAACCTTGCTATTTCTGATAGCCGAAATTCACTTTATAGTATTGCTGGAGGGCACATGGGACCACTTGTGGCCACATTAAAACACAGAGCCAAGTTATATCTGGGTGTCTCTTCAATCCCGGCAGCCATGCCGTTTGTACGGGGGGAGGGCGGGGTGGGTAGTCATTTGGTCCCAGACACTGAGCGAGTCACAGCAGGCATTGGTGTGATAACAACAATGAATCATACTGCAGACGGATACACTTCCTGTGTCATAGGTCATACAGTCAGGGAGAAAAGGCTACTGATTCTGGTTATTGATAGAAGGTATGCACAAAATGTGTCCGTCTATGCATTATCTGATAAACGACTGCTCGGATGGATTGACCGTTGTCATTTCCTACAGCTGTCAGCTTGGGATGCTGTGTTGGGGGAAAATAAACTGTTGGATGTCTGACCAATCAACCGCTCTTCTGTGTCAACATTCACATACCGGTAGGCTACAGGCGGCTGGAGGACAATGAACTTGTATGTGAACCAAATTCCTTTCCTCACCTATTATGGAAGCAAGGTAAATGAAGTGACCGCTTTAGGAAAGCTGGTGGCCATTCATTCAGTAGGCCTATTGGTCAGTCACGTCTTCAACAAAATCAAAGCACGATCTAAATGAAGTTTATCGGGATTACTGAATCTGATGCTATCAATCACTCGTGACCTCTACATTTGAGAGGGACACCAATTGCTCTCATTCAAAACAACAGCAGGTGTATTTCGGTTGGTTTTGGAGATAAGCCTACAGTGCGATTGGCAAGAGATAAAAGAACTAGTTGTACAGGTTACAGTTGTACAGAACCCTACATAGCTGTCCTCAACAGACTCTGGTTTCAAACTAGACTACATGGGTATTAGTCATGGGCACAGCGTGAAAAAAAAAACATTTTAGAAAAGGCCTAACCAAGAGGCAACTTCAAAGTTAGCATAATTGCCAACTACACAGGCTACGACAGGATGTGGAATTTGTGGACTTGAATGTTGCACGGCGCAATTTGGTTCCGGGTACAACCTTGGCCAACTCCCAGAGGGAAAAAAAATAGTGGTGGAATCCCAAAATTAGTGACTACGTGGTACCGAACGACAGGTAGCAGTAAAGACAGCTGCGTTTTAATAATAGGGCTAGTGTAGGCTACAAGAAATTACCCTAGACTAGCCTACGGGCAACAGGACACTGCCGGAACACACTGTCAAAGTTTCAATATGGAACATAATGAACTTGATTACACAATAAATGCGAGTCAGAAAGTAGGCCTATTCTAAGCCTTTAGCACAGGTTCAAACTAGCCTAATTGCTATTCACGCAAATGAACTGATTTTCACCTGTAGGCAACTTCTCACCATGAATGGTGGTATTCTATAGGCCCCTACCATAGTCTTCCCCCAGCGGTAACAATTCATTCAAAAGACACCATTATGGCAAGGGTAACCTAGACAGTTTTTTGACCGACATTGGGACAGGATTGGGAACTCCAACCACCCGACTTACTTTGACATGTTACACGCACAGAAAGTGATAGACTAAGCTATGATATGCCCTACTATGAATCGAGAGATGGCATAACATCTAACAAATTAACAATGTTTGATAACCGTGCCATGTAGGCTATGAGACGTACACCATGCATAGTTCAACAACAGTCCCGAGTCGAGATCCATCGGCGTTTGGGCTACAATCAAAACATAATGTGATAAACTCCAAACAAAAACTTGAACTGCCAATGTCCTATCACTGCATTGTGAAGTAAGCTACAAGCGCAAATCCCAGGTCGTATTGTATGTTGTCCAAAAACGTAGCCTACACAATGAACAGCGATCAGATTTGACCCGCTTACCAACCTCATTGTTAGGCGAGAGTCCTCTCCGATGCAGTTTTGTTGACTTCAGATATACGGCCCAGGGTAAAAATCAAAAAGAGAAATAAAGATCGATAGTTTTTTGCGAGATACACATCTACCCGCAAAGGGGTTAGTGCCACAAGCAGGATAAAGAGAAGCACACCTCGACGATTTCCTGGTTTCGGAGAGAGGGGGAGTGAAAAGTGGATACAGTAGTGAGCGGACTTGTCAACTCCAATCAGTATCCAAGACTCATCGTTTCTAAATCTGCCCGCGCGAGAGACAAATTAAATGTATCCTCGGACCACACGAGGCTACAACTTATTTATTTTATTTTAGTCGAACAGACGACTAGCGTATTTCTCCTGATCAGCACACTCGTGAATTCTCGCCAGACTTTTCTCCCGGTCGCAGGTCTATGTAATTGCATTGGTGTCTGGCCCAACCCGCCGCTAGCTCCGAAGTAGGCTTTCATTCCAAGCTCACCCCTCCCCTCGGTTTATGAAAAAAAAAAACACTCCTTTCCCTAGTGGCTGAACGGTATAATTCCTATCCGTGTGCTCTCGACTACCCCTGGGAGCTAATAGGGATACCAAAGAGTAAAGTGTCGAGATGCCAGTCTTTCCTTTGACAGTTTAAAAGGCTATGGCTATCAGGCCTAGCCAAGGCTACTAAGGCCGAATAGCCAATGAGTAGTGTAGCCTGCATGGATGAGCTAAGCAATGATGACGCCATTGCTCCGCATGTCCTCGTGCATTAGGCTATAAAGAAATTAAATATTTTTTAGTGGAAAAAAGTTTTAAATAAATAAATAAATAATAATAATAATAATTTGAGTCATTATGAAATTCCTAAAAGTTGAGTGTTTCTTCCTTAAGATGGAGGTGACTGAGTCAGAATAGGAGGAATGTGGCAGGTTTAATAAACATCTAAACTAAAAAGCAGTAAAGCAGTGATATGCCTTTACCATAGCTTACATAGGACTACATACGCACACACACACACACACAAACACACACACACACACACACACACACACACACACACACACACACACACACACACACACACACACACAATAATGTAAGCCTCATAGTTATTTGAGATTTTCCTCTATCATCTTACAATTTTGTGGACGACAGCAGATGAAAATAAAATGAAAATGTGCGTGTTGTGTTGCTGTTTTCAGAAAATAGCTCACCCAGAACCCCTCCTGTTGTAATTTTAGGTTCCACTTCTCTGTGCCACTTTTCCACAGCCTGGCGTCATCTCTCTCTCTCTCTCCGTAGTTGGCACAGTTTCGCTGTGGGGCTGCAGGAGGTAATGTGATTGAGGTAGAGGTAGAATGAGTGACTGCTGAACAGTGAGAGTGGAGGAGCTATAACAAAAGAGATGTGCTAGGATGACCAAGGTGCATTTACAGTCTACAGAACAATGGATTAATTCAATGTGCATGCATGACAAGACTGGTGTTTTGCAGCATGAATTGTTATTACAACGCAGGCCAGACAAGATGATCTCGCTCAACATACGAGATAGGCTATTGACAACCCATGCACAGTGTGTCCTTATAGATGTCTTGTCTAGTAATGTTTGATCAACAGGCTGGATTCTAGCGCGAGGCGCTTCCGGAGGTCCAGCTGCTGTACATCTGGCTGGGCTGTAACCGAGTCAGCGCGGAGGGGGAAGGCGAGGGCAGGACACTTTACCTTCTTGATATTTTGATACTTAATCTTGCACAATCTAGGCATGTTTACACAATGCTAGGCAATAGACTCTCTGTTTACACTTGTTTATTTGTGTTACACTCTTGTATATTTGGATTCTTATATATTTATCTACTGTACATTTGTATGTACTATTACGTGTGTATTTAGTCTTGATTGCGCTTGTTGTATAGGCTGCTGTTGTAACACCATAATTTCCCTCACCTACCTACCAATCTACGGAGACGGAATGATTGCGCGTGCGTGTGTTTGTGGGGGGGGGAGGGGGGGGGACTCAATGAGGATTTATTTGTCATAGCCTATGTACAAGAGACGGGTTCCGTGTAGGGCTAGTCTACTTGGAATGCTTGAACTGTGTGCAGTAAGATCTGTGCTGGTTGCCAAGCAGAAGTACAATTGCATAATGAGATGACCTATAGGCTTATGGCCCCCTCTTCTGAGGAAAATAGGAAGGATGACCTAAGGCATAAATTAATAATAAATAAAATAATAATAATACAGATAATAATATTGTTAAAACAGCAACAATAATAATAATAATACAATAATAATAATAATAATAGACAAATTATTGTTATTATTATTGTTGCTGTTTTAATAAATATAATATAAAAATAATAATAAACTAATAGAGGGCAGTGGCTAATTCCAGTGCGAACTAGAATGGAGAAGTAAGACGTCTCCTTCCCTCCACTAGTCTGGGGGTCCACCTTGGGCAAGTGGTAGTACCCCCTAGCCCCCCTACCTGGGGTTACAGGTAAAAACCCCGATGGACCAAGACCTAAGAGGAAGAGAGACCCGGCCCGGAGGAAGCCCGGAGCCCTCGTCTGGAGCCAGGCCCAGACGGAGGGCCCACCTGCGAGCGCCTGGTGGCCAGGCTTACCACGGAGCCCGGCTGGGCCCAGCCCGAAAGAGCTATGTGGAAACACCATCTCCCCCGACCCGTGGATCCACCACCCGCGGGAGGAACTGTCGGGGTCGGGTGCGCTGCCAACTAGGTGGCAGTGAAAGTAGTGGGCACCGACGGACTGGACCCGAGCGGCAGAGGCTGGCTCTAGGGACATGACCCTGAACGTGACCTCGCTGGGGGGGAAGGAGCCGGAGCTTGTGAGGGAGGTGGAGCGATACCAATTACACCTGGTGGGGCTAACCTCCACGCACAGCACCGGCACCGGAACCAAACTCCTGGATAGGGTTTGGACCCTGTTCTTCTCCGGAGTTTCTCATGGTATGAGGCGTAAGGCAGGCGTGGCTATACTAGCTAG
Organism: Borostomias antarcticus; assembly: GCF_949987555.1. Classification (NCBI taxonomy): domain Eukaryota; kingdom Metazoa; phylum Chordata; class Actinopteri; order Stomiiformes; family Stomiidae; genus Borostomias; species Borostomias antarcticus. The sequence goes on along the minus strand of NC_140234.1, from coordinate 47,508,474 downwards.
CCCCCAGCTGAGCGCCTCTGTGCTGGAGTTCACCCCGGTAGACAAGAGGGTCGCCTCCCTGTGCCTTAGGAATGTGGGGGGGGGGGGGGGGGGGGGGGACTCTGACTGTGGTTTGTGCTTATGCACTGAACAGCAGTTCAGAGTACTCAGCCTTCCTGCAGACCCTGAGTGGAGTCCTATTTGGGGCTCCTGCAGGGGACTCCACTGTCCTATTGGCGGACTTCAATGCACACGTGGGCAATGATGGAGAAACTTGGAGGGGCGTGATTGGGAGGCATGGCCACCACGATCTGAACCCGAGTGGTGTTTTGTTGTTGGACTTCTGTGCTAGTCACAGTTTGTCCATAACAAACACCATGTTCGAACAGGCGCAAGGATGCCCACAAGTACACCTGGCATCAGAACACCTTAGGCCGAAGATCGATGATAGATTTTGTTATCGTATCAGCCGATCTGAGGCCATGTGTTTTGGACACTCGGGTAAAGAGAGGGGCTGTCCACTGATCACCATCTGGTGGTAAGCTGGTTTTGATGGCGGGGGAAACCTCTGGACAGATCTGGAAAACCCAAGCATGTAGTGAGGGTGAACTGGGAACGTCTGGAGGAAGAGCCTGTCCGGAGAGATTTCAATTGTCACCTCCGGCGGAGCCTCTCTGGCATCCCTGTGGAGGTTGGGGACATCGAGCATGAGTGGTCGGTGTTCAAAGCCTCCATTGCTGAAGCTGCGGCTGGGAGCTGCGGCCTGAGGGCCATAGGTATCTCAAGGGGCCGGAACCCTAGGACACTGTGGTGGACAGCGGTGGTCAGGGAAGCTGTCCGACTGAAGAAGGAGGCCTTCCGGGATATGTTAGCCCGGGGGACTCCAGAAGCAGTTGCAGGGTATCGGCTGGCCCGGAGGGCTGCGGCTTCGGCCGTGACCAAGGCAAAGCAGTGGGTGTGGGAGGAGTTCGGAGAAACCATGGAGAAGGACTTTCGGTCGGCACCAAAGTGTTTCTGGAAGACCATCAGACACCTCAGGAAGGGAAAGCGGGGGACCATCCAAGCTGTATACAGCAAGGAGGGGACACTGCTGACCTCAACTGAGGAGGTTGTTGAGCGTTGGAAGGAGCACTTTGAGGAACTCCTGAACCCGACTAATCCACCCTCTATGATCGAGGCAGAGCCGGAAGATGATGGGGGGTCGTCAATGTCCTTGGAGGAGGTCACTGAGGTAGTCAAACAACTCCACAGTGGCAGAGCCCCAGGGACTGATGAGATCCGTCCAGAAATGCTGAAGGCGCTGGGTGTAGAGGGGCTGTCTTGGTTGACACGCCTCTGTAACATTGCGTGGAAGTCTGGGTCAGTGCCGAAGGAGTGGCAGACTGGGGTGGTGGTCCCAATATTCAAAAAAGGGGACCAGAGGGTGTGTGCGAATTATAGAGGCATCACATTACTCAGCCTCCCCGGGAAAGTTTACTTCAAGGTGCTGGAAAGGAGGGTCCGGCCGATAGTCGACCCTCAGATCGAAGAGGAACAATGCGGATTTCGTCCTGGTCGTGGAACTACCGACCAGCTCTTCACTCTCGCAAGGATCTTGGAGGGGGCTTGGGAGTTTGCCCAACCTGTCTACATGTGTTTTGTGGACTTGGAGAAGGCTTACGACCGGGTCCCTCGAGAGGTCTTGTGGAGGGTTATGCGGGAGTATGGGGTGAGGGGGTCCCTACTTAGGGCCATCCAATCCCTGTACACCCAGAGCTAGAGCTGTGTCCGGGTCCTCGGCAGTAAGTCGTCTTCCTTTCCGGTGGGTGTTGGCCTCCGCCAGGGCTGTGCTTTGTCACCAATCCTGTTTGTGATTTTCATGGACAGGATATCGAGGCGTAACCGGGGGGAGGTGGGTTTGCAGTTCGGTGAGCTGGGGATCACGTCACTGCTTTTTGCAGATGATGTGGTCCTGATGGCATCAGCTGCCTGCGACCTCCAGCACTCTCTGGATAGGTTCGCAACTGAGTGTGAAGCGGCTGGGATGAGAATAAGCACTTCTAAATCTGAGGCCATGGTTCTCAGCAGGAAACCGGTGGCCTGTCCGCTCCGAGTAGGAAATGAGTCCTTACCCCAAGTGAAGGAGTTCAAGTATCTGGGGGTCTTGTTCACGAGTGAGGGCACCATGGAGAGGGAGCTAGGCCAGAGAATCGGAGCAGCTGGTGCTGTTCTGAAGTCGCTTTACCGCACTGTTGTGACGAAAAGAGAGCTGAGCCAAAAGGCAAAGCTCTCGATCTACCGGCCTATCTTCATCCCCACCCTCACCTATGGTCATGAAGGATGGGTCATGACCGAAAGAACAAGATCACGGATACAAGCAGGGTGTCTGATATTAATATAAATAATTAAATCTTACTTAAATAAAAATGTAAGTCAACAACGACATATTTAGAGCTAATTCGTTTTTAAGGTCTGCAATGCTGGGAGAAAAGAAAGAGAGCTCAGGACCTTGGGATGTCTTTAGTCAACTGTTTGGTACAACGTTCCTGTCAAGCACATTTAGAAATGTGGTTAGAAAGTGTAAGTGCGCCCTCTATTGGGTGACTAATTAACATGCAATATTAATGAGTACCGGTAGATGGCATACGATGCTCTTGTTATACTAAGAAAGTAATTCTAGTACAGTATTTTCTCGGGAGTCGATGAGATGGTAGCCTACACATTGTTTGTGAAAATCCATTCCACTGTAGCAAATACAGTCGCCATGATGAAGCCGATTGCTATAATTGCACCCTTATCTGATGTAGGCCTACACATTGCACATCATTTTGTATTTGCCCTTTGCTTCCTGCGCTACTATATATTTTGCACTGTCCTGTCTTCAAGATTCAAGATCAGTTAATTCGACATGTTTATGGTTTACACATAGGCCTACTAGGTATTGATTTGATTAGGGTAATGGGATACGCTGACGGAGACGACATAGGACAGGGTGCAGGACAGGACTGGATAGTGCAAAGACATGACAGTGCAAATGTAAATACTTGCACCCTGGTTATTGTTGTGTATCCATTGGCGTTATGCTAAAAATCTACCTGGCAAAATAAAATCGGTTTCCGATAGAACAATGCGCGTCAAGGCAAAATAAGGATGCATAGTCAAACATGCTTTTAGTCCCCGCACCTTATTATTATCATTATTATCATTATTATCATTCTTCTTCTTCTTCTTCTTCTTATTGAATTAATGCATGGCTTTATTTCAGACTCATGGTCCATAGAAAACAACAATTACAACATACAAGAAAAAACATAAATACATAATAACAAGCTAACATTAACCATACAGCCAAAGCAAATAGAGTTACTATTATAATTTTTATCTGGCACGTAATCATACACATTTTGCTCAGTAGCCTAACCACAAGATTTGTAGGTCCTAGCCTACTCCATTTCCTTTGGCTGTAGGTTATGGTTAATGTTAGCCTGTTATTTTTTGCCATTCACAAATCACTGCGTTCTGTGACCTCGTGTATGTGTGTGTGTGTGTGTGTGTGTGTGTTTCTACAGAGTTGATACCTTCTGCCACTCTCCACCTGCCTCGCGGCGCTGACACCCCGACCATATCTGCTTGGAAACAAACTGCGGCGGTTCGGGTTACCGGGGCGCGATCGATGGCGAGTGTCGGCCGCGCGCGTCGGGTGATGGTGTCGCGTTCCGCGAGGGGAAGGGGGTTATCGACGCATGGCCGATCGCTATCATAATCACACTTCCCCTCTTATCACGCTTTCTGCCCACCCGCCTACTGAATAAAACATCCCCTTCCTGCTGCGGATCACTCACTCCACAATCTGGGCGTAAATTGAGTTTTCAAAGTCTCTTGTAGTGAGGAAACATGAGAACATGACATGGCACCCTCTGGCTGCTCTGTACAGTGGGGTCTATACCATTCAGCGATGAATGTAGGCTACTGGAGTCCTCATCCTGTATATGACCAACAGACAACAGCTTATCTAAAGTGTAGGAATATTGTTGAGATATGTACAGTTAGGTCCATACATATTTGGACATTGACAGTTTTCTTCATTTTGTCTCTGTACACCACCACAATGGATTTGCAGTGCAGTGCATTTTCAGCTTCAATTTGAAGGTATTTACACCAATATCAGGTGAACAGTGTAAGAATTACAAACAATTTTATGCGTGCCCCCCCCCCCTTTTAAGGTACCAAAAGTAATTGGACAGTTGGCTGCTCAGCTGTTCCATGGCCAAGTGTGTGTTATTCCCTTGTTATTTCATTTTCAGATAAAAGGTCTAGAGTTAATTTCAAGTGTGGTACTTGCATTTGAAATCTGTTACAGTCAACTCTCAATATGAAAGTGAAGCAAGCCATCATAAGGCTGAAAAATCAAAACAAACCCATCAGAGAGAAGGCAAAAATACTAGGTGCGGCCAAATCAACGGTTTGGTACATTCTTTAAAAGAAAGAACACACTGGTGAGCCTAGCAACACCAAAAGACCCGGAAGACCACGGAAAACAACTGATGTGGATGACAGAAGAATTATTTCCCTCGTGAAGAAAGACCCCTTCATGACTGTTGGCCAGATCAAGAACACTCCCCAGGATGTAGGCGTATCTGTGTCAAAGTCAACAATCAAGAGAAGACTTCACCAGAGTAAAAACAGAGGGTTCACCACAAGATGTAAACCATTGGTGAGCCTCAAAAACAGGAAGACCAGATTAGAGTTTGACAAAACACATCTAAAAAACCCTGTACAGTTCTGGAACACCATCCTATGGACAGACAAAGATGAACTTGAACCAGAATAATGGGAAGAGAAGAGTATGGAGAAGGGAAGGAACTGCTCATGATCCAAAGCATACCACCTCATCAGTGAAGCATGATGGTGGTAGTGTTATGGCGTGGGCATGTATGGCTGCCTTTTGAACTGATTTAATTGCATTTATTGATTATGTAAATGCTGACAAAAGCATCAGGATGAATTCTGAAGTGTTTTGGACAATATGACCTGCTCATATTCAGCCAAATGCTTCAGAACTCATTGGACGGCGCTTCACAGTGCAGATGGACAATAACCCAAAGCATATTGCGAAAGCAACCATGGAGTTTTTAAAGGCAAATAAGAAGAATGTTCTGCAATGGCCCAGTCCATCACCTGACCTGAATCCAATTGAGAATGCATTTCCCTTTCTGAAGACAAAACTGAAGGGAAACCAACTAAAGAACAAGCAGGAACTGAAGACAGTTGCAGTAGAGGCCTGGTAGAACATCCCCAGGGACAAAACCCGGCGTCTAGTGATGTCTATGGGTTCCAGACTTCAGGCTGTCATTGACTGCAAAGGATTTGCAACCAAATATTCAAAATGACAATTTGATTTATGATTATGTTAGTTTGTCCAATTATTTTTGGTCCCTTAAAAAGGGGGGTACCACATATACAACTTGTTGTAATTCTTACACCATTTAACTGATTTGGATGTTAATGCCCTCAAATAAAAGCACATATTGAATGTTTCATTCCAAACCCATTGTGGTGATGTGCAGAGCTAAAATGCTGAAAATTGTCACTGTCCAAATAACTGTAGGTGCCAGGCACAAAAATACCATTAAAACTCTATACAATTCCTGCAACATGTAGATTCAACACCCCGAAGGCCTAGTCTTCCTCCTCACACAGACCATTCTATATTCCAAGGAGGCTTCACCTGAAAACTATAAATCAAGGCCTGTGTCCTCCGCCCACACACACTCATAGTAATAGACACCACAGGTGTTGTGACCCTCCAGGCAAAGTAACTTGTAGGGAGCAGAAGAAGGGCATGAAGGGGATATTTGCCTGTGAAGTTTTACATCAGGAGTAGGCAGACACCTGAAGGGAAGCCCCAGGCTTCGGTGGTAAGGAAGGCCATGGAAGAGCATGGGAAAAGAGCGAACAGAACAAACTGGGTTTATAGTATGATGATGAGTGGGTGACTGGAACAGAGGTGGAGTTAAGGTGATGCACATCAAAAGCACTCAGACACCCTGCTAGTGGAGGACAACTAGATCATCACTGGAGACCTCAGTTCTCTCCATAATTGCAGAAAATTATTAAAACTGAGGTTCTGACTGTAAGAATTGGGAAATTGTATCGCACATCAATTTGCTGATAGGAGACCAAATAGACACTGATATCCTCTACTTGGGAAGAAGAATTAGGAACAAAGTGCAAGAACCATGTCATCCTCAGGGACAACACAGGTTAGAGGATGCCAATCATAGATGTGTGATTACGTCAAACCGGCCGAAATTCAATGCCCCAAAGGGAATAAGATGTGAGCTATGATCTAATGTAAACAGCCATGCACAATTTGCCAATGTACGTGATAGATGACTTCAAGGGACCTGCATGGTCCTCTTGCACATTATGTGCCCAGTAGTCGAACACAACCTGTCTCAAAAGTCCAACATTGATCGTACAAAAAGTGAAGTGTCAAATGTTTTAGTAAGTTAAGTGGAGAGAGGGTATTCAATTAACAAAGTGGGCGAGGAGGCGATGAGCGGCGGCGAGGGACAGACTGAAACGGAGAGAACGGGGTGTGAAGTGACAGTCAGCACATCTGGTCTCATCAATAATGCAGGGCCTCTTTAAACGGCAGTTTGTCACAGATTGAGCGCTGACGACTGAAATCCACACTGACACCCAAGCTTCTGCCAGGGGAAACAGGCCAGGAGAGAGGAGCTGGGAGGAGAGACGGAGTCAAAAGTTTTAGAGATCTGAGCATCCCTTACTTCAGCATGGAATTACTCTTAATTGAATGTGTGGCAATCTCGAATACTGAAGTCATCAGTAAGTTCATGGTCAAATCCGCAGCAGTCAACAAGTCTTAGTCAGCATTCATAGCAGAGAATCTTGGTAAACAGTTCAAGAAAAGTAAAAATCTTGACAGCAATCATTTTCGATTCCTCTGCTCAATACTTTTATTATTAAAATGAAAAAGACAAAACAATCTCTAAACAAAACATCAATGACATGCCTTCAGCATTTGTCAGCAATTAGAAGTCTGCAGTCATTATCTTCTCACACTGCAACTTGTGGCACACTACACACACCTAAACTCCACCGTGATCCTGTCCACTACTAGTTCTGATACGCGTTGGAGAACACAATCAGTAATTGGCCATTCAGTCCATTATATGCCCGTCGCCCCCCCTGGAAACCGAGATACGGGTATTGGAAACGGGTGCCATATAGAATGGGGAAATTTATTTTCTATTTCCCGGTAATGAGGGGATTCCTCAGCACCACGATGACGGAATCTCCCCTCAGGAACATCTTGGAGATGTAGCGGTCCTTGTTCACTGGCTTAGACTTCTTCTTGCCCTTGCCACTCTTGGGAACTTCCGTCCACATCTCCTTCACATTCTCCAGGACCATGTTGCAGTGCCTGCATTGGTGGTGAAATAAATGCAGTCATTCATAGAAGCAACAAGTCTATTTAGATGAGAACTGAGGCAAAAATACACACGTATACAAACACACACACACACACTGTACGCATGCACGCACGCACAAACACACACACACACTAATTGGTGCATACTGTAAATGTATGTGTGCTTGCTGTAAAGACTTTGATTTTACACACATTGCATGACTTGTCCTATGATTAAGATGCAATACCATTACCATACAGTTACATCACTGTTAGATCACCAAATGATTCCGAGCGCGGCACCGCTGCTGCTCACCGCTCCCCCAGGGGATGGGTTAAATGCGGAGAACAAATTTCACACACTCAGGTGTGTGAAAATCAGTGGGACTTTAACCAACATCATATACCTGTCAAAGGCCTTGACACGACCAAGTAGCTTCTTGTTGTTGCGACAGTTGACGAGAACCTGTGTGTTGTTCTTGACTGACTGGGTGAGCACGGACAGGGGCCCTGTGTTGAACTCCTCCTCCTCCCGTTTCTGGAGCTCGTCAGAAGTCATCTCAGACTTGGGCTTATTCAACAGACTCCTGAAATATGACAAAAATGCTCATTGATCAGCAGTCAAAAGTGCTAGACATGACGAAAGACAATGTAAAGATATCTTTGACAAGGTCAAAAGATTGGGCCAGATAGCTAGCTAGATGCATGGTTGAGGGGCTGTTATGAAGTACCTTCGTGGAGTCGTAGCTAATGTATAACTAGCTTTATCAATGCAATGCAAAATAATTAGCTGCAACTAGCAGAAAGAACATGGTTGGCTAACTTAGCTAATGGTTTGCTGGCTAGCTAAATAATATGATTAGAAGTAATTTTACTAAATTCAAACATACGGCAATGTTATTGTTTAATATACTTACATATCTGATTAGACACAATATAAATGTTAGGGAGAAATTATCCAATATTCAACCAGCAACCCAATCTCAATCTTGCTGTTCGTCTCACCGACACTCATGCGTTTGAGTCTACATAATTACTTCCGGGGCGCTAGTGCCTAAATTGTTTCCGGGTTATAGCTTGAGGCAAGCAGAATCAGATAAGAAAACAAGATATACGTTAAGATATATGATATACGTTAATAGTCCCCGTGATTTGATTTTTATTAGCACCATACAGAAAAAGGAAAACAAGAACAACACAATAAATAAATAAATAACAGTGCCGATTATAAAATCGAACTTTTTCTACAGGTTTAAGAAAGAACATTTAAAAAAGAAAAAGAAAGAATAGGTATATTCTAAATTAACAGGATCTAAAGTAACGGGATAATTCAATAATTACATATTTGCAAATAATACATAATTTCATCAGTTGCAAATGGCAAGCCAAAATGATAATACATGCTAATTGTAACTTAAAAGAAAAAGATGGGTGAGCAAGTTACAGGAAAGAACAGAGAAAGCAGTGGAAAAGGTACAGTAGCAGTGGGAAAAGTACAGCGGAATGGATGGATGGATGAATAGATAATATAATAGATCAAATTAAATTAGGCTACAAGAAGAAGCGGGAACAAATCTATATACAGCCTATGCCTAGATATTGGATACATACATACATACATACATACATACATACATACATACATACATACATACATACATACATACATACATACATACATACAGTCTGTATAGACAGGCCTGGGCCATAGCAAACACACACCAGTATTTGCCATGTCTCTCCTATGATGCTTTTTTAGCCTCTCTACCTTAGCCGGTAGACAAACATACTCCGGGAGCTTGCTCGATCGCCTTGTTGAGAGGGGTCAGGGAAGAATTTTTACAGCTCACTTATCTGGCCCCCGGGTGATTACTGTTTTTTTGCTTCCCCCAGGAATATGTAGAGGTGGGTCGTATGCCCACCTCCCTTGTTCTCTGTAAAGCGCATTGTGTTGCCTCTGGGTATGAAATACGCTATACAAATAAAGCTTTGATTGAGTGATTGATTGATAATAATACGCAAACATATACAGATACATATATACTTACGTAGGTACGTACATACATACATACATACATACATACATACATACATACATACATACATACATACATACATACATACATACATACATACATACATACATACATTGTACTACTGTTGTAGAGTCTGATGGCCGCTGTCACAAAGGAGCGCCTGAACCGCTCAGTATTGCATCTAGGTGGGATGAGCCTGTGGCTAAAGGTGCTCCCCATCTGCCATAGCTTGTCATGGAGGGGATGAGAGGGGTTGTCCAGCATGGACTTAAGCTTGTCCCTCATCCTCCCCTCAACCACAGTCTCCGGGCTGTCCAGTTGTTGGCCCACGACAGCCTTTAGTCAGGTTCATTACCTCCGCCCCAGTGACTGCGCAGGGCTAGAGGTTATGTTTTTGGTGGCGTGAGTGTGTGTTTGTGTGTGTGTTTGTTAGTAGATAACGCAAACAATACTGGACTGGTTTTTACGAAACTCTGTGGAAGGGTGTAGCATGGTCCAACGTAGAGACATGAGCCAAGAGCCAAAGCCATGTTATAAGTTTATTTACGATCATAAACAACGGCCGATATCAAAGTTTTGTCAAACGGTGCACTCTCGAGATATAGCCCATCGCCGCTAACAAACTCAATAGATCCATAGGTGCATAGACAAAATCCCTCAAAAAAACCATAAACTCTTGTTTTCAAATAAAGGAAAGTCACAGAATGGTCATTGGTGTCCGTTGATGTTCTGGCAAAAAAGATTGCCACAAAGTATGCTTCCGATCGTGTTTTATTGATCATATTATATCCATTGATTTGTATTGACAACAAAGCCAGAGATGTTTAGATTCATCTGCGTCCCATATTTCTTTTGATCAACAAACACTTCTACCTAACACTATCTATGAAATACTAGCTGCAAAGAATCCTAGGCTTCTCGACTTATTGTTGTTGTGTAGAGTAGACCTGTGACCCGGAAGCGGCTCTTCTTCTTCTACGTTAGCTTCCAAACTCAGTCAAGACCTCCCAAAATTTAAGCAGAAGTTTACAAACGTATGTACTGCGAGTGAAAAAACTTCTATGCTAAATGATAAATAAAGCCCGATCGGAAGCATACTTTGTGGCCATTTTTTTATCACAGCATCAACGGACACCAGTGCCCACTCGGAAAGTTTTAGCATTAGCGGTGATGGGCTATATTTCGAGACTGCACCGTTTGATGAAACTTTGATATCGGCCATTGTATATCATCGTAAATAACCTTTTAACATGGATTATAATGCTAAATTCCGAACCTGTCCTTAAAATTTTGGAGTAGATTCGAAGCACGGGTCGGGTCCACGGTGACACCCAAACACGGCCGGCCATTCACCTCCATTCATTTTTTTAGCCAGGATTACGCAAAAACTACCAGATTGTTTTTCATGAAACTCGGTGGAGGGGTGTAGCATGGGTCAATTTAGAACCCATTCAATATTGGCGTGCACAGGGCCATGAAATGCATTCAGGGGTGGAGATCTGTGCTCTCTGAGCACCATTTCTAGTTATGTTTTGATTTTAACTTTTGTTGGAATTTTGGGGGGATTTACAAAACTATACATTTTGGGAAAGGGTATTGTATAAGGAATCAGAAAAACAATGTTTCCATTTGCCCAGATGTCTATGTGGAGGCTATCTTGGAATGTACAAAACGGCCACCGTAAAACGTACGTTTTGTAATATCGTATTGTTATGAAGTACCCGTCTTGCACGGGATCCAGCTGCAGATCCTGCAGAGCAATGGCTGCCTGTGCCCATACCCTTGTTTGGACATCTGTTTGGACTCTCAAGATGTGCTACTTCAGAGCTCCAAATGTTGGAGGGAGCTTTACACATTCTGCCATATGTTTGTAGAAGAGATGCCATTGCAGTTGAGGGATTGTCCCGGTGTTGATACCCTTGGCTCTGTAAGCTGCACATACAAAGGAAGCCAGTGTTGACAGCTTTCCTTTCGTCACTTCTGCTTCATCCAAAAGCATCTGCATTGATAACATCTTCATCTGCTTTGAGGTAGACCTGCAGCCAGGTTGCCTTGCCTATATGGGAGAACCTCCCTGTGTTGTCAGGCCCCAGTGAATGCATGGAAAGCTGGCAAAGCCTTTGCTCTTGCTTTACCTAGAGCTTGCTCAATCTGCACAACATCAGAGGCCATAGAAATTGATGTGTTCTTCACCAAGAAGTCATAGATTTCTGTGACTAGCACTAGAACGTCTGTGTCTGGCGAAAAGGTCATAGTTTGCTGTGATGAGCACTAGAACATCTGTTTCTGGCGAGAACAGCAACTGTGCATCTGGTGGGTTTTGCTGTGATGCCAGCACAGCCTGGTGGATCAGCAGTGTGTCTGCTTCTTGCTGGTTATTCGCTTCGCCAAGCAGATGATGTTATCAATGCTCTGCGGATGCTTTTGAAGAAGTGCAGAAGTGATGGAAGGAATGATGTCAACACTGGCTTCCTTTGTATGTGCAGCTTACTCACCCAAGGGTATCAACATCAAGACAATCCCTCAATTTCGATGGTGTTCGAATCTGCCCAATCCAAAGTTGACTGATTCTTGGTATGGTGTTGCTATGAAACAGCTGATTCTCCAAGTAAAAAATAATTGACAAAATAATGCTGCAGGTTCTAACAATTAGCCAATCAGCACCAAGGGCAGGACTAATGCCGTTGTCAAGCTGTTGTGCTTTCAGACAATGCAACATTGTGACACAGCGAGAGCTTCTAGGAACTGAGATTACTTGAGAGGAGGACGATTGGTAGCCTAGTAGTTGGTTGTAGTAACAAAGTAGTCTACCCCCCCCCCCATTCAATAGCCTACTATGATTAAATTACTGTTTCATTTCGCTATGGTGGTCATGGCTAGGCATTAGCAATGACATTAAAATCAAATCTCCCTCCCCTCATGGAAATCAGTTTCAATGTCAGCCTGAAGTTCTCAACGTGTAGTGTAACGCGTTGACAATTCTGTCTGATATCACGCTAGACTTGGCTTGTACCGACATGTGTCAGTACAGCAGCCAATGCCAGAACAATGACGATTGCCAAGCTGTGATGCGCGAAAGCGATGATGATGGCTATGATGATGTATGGACTGTCTAATGAAAAAGGTTGCTTAATTATGATCATAATGTGGTCTAAAAATGCATGACATTATGCTGAAGATGGTTACAGAAACATCCAAAGTTCACACTTGCTAAATTTTTTACTTGTAAGACAAATTATCTGTTAATTCCTCAATGAATAGTGTTGTTAAAAAGTGATGTTAAAATGCATTTCAGTCAGTTCTACCTCAGTTTGTTGGTACCATTGGATTCCGTGACGCAGAAAATGTAGGTGTAGCAGTAAATATCAATGTTCCAGCTTAATTAGAAGCCAAGATATTACAAACCTTTTTACAAAAAGTTTTACGGCTTTTTGTAAATTCCAAGATGGCTGCCACATAGACATCTGGGCAAATGGAAACATTGATTTTCTGATTCCTTAAAACCCTTTCCAAAAATGTACAGTATAGGTTTGCAAATCCCCCCCAAAATCCCCAAAAATTACATAGTGAACCTGACTACTTGACTCCCTTGTACCTCTACAACAGGCGACAGCAAAGAACAGTGTGCTGGCTACAACAGACTGGTAGAACATCCGCAACAGCCTACTACACACATCAAAGGACCTGAGCCTCCTAAGGAAGAACAGTCTGCTCTGTCCCTTCCTGTAGAGGGCCTCAGTGTTGTCAGTCCAGTCCAGTTAGTTGTTCAGGTGCACTCCCAGGAACGTGTATGAGTCCACCATCTCAACATCCTGCCCCTGGATGGTGATGGGGGTTGGAGGCCTTTTGTTCCTTCTGAAGTCCGCCACCAGCTCCTTGGTCTTGCTGATGTTGAGTTGGAGCTGGTTCTCCTCAGACCAACAAAACTCTGATCAATGATGTTTTAACTTTTAGAACAAAGAACAAGCTCTATTCTGTAAGTCTCTGTTAAAGGATAAGCTTTGGTAAGCATAAACCATGTAATTCCTGAACTTGAAATCCACGTATATCATACTTTTTAGAGTTTTTCTAGTGTGCCCATAGCTAGCAACGAGCCAGGGTGCGCGTGCCTACGTTATTGACACAGAACTCTGTACTGCACAAAACAGAAATATTTTAACCTGTACTAGTCAGATACATGCCAGGGAAGCCGGGAATAGGGCTAAACATGAAATTCAGTGTACTTATCCTTTAAGACTTTATTTTGGGAATTTTAGCTAATCTTATTCATTTTTTCCCATAGGGATTTTGGAATACACTCCCAAATGAAGGAAATGCTAATTTAAAGTCTACAAAATGACGACATCACCTCCCCACTCTATTTTATAGGCTATTTAAATTAGCATGCACAATTTCCAATAGAATTCATGTTTTTTCTCTCGAAAGGCTAGGGCTAACTATGGGTTAGGTGACCTTTGTATGTTGAAAAAATATAGATTGACATTTCTTATACTTTTTTATGTTATGATAATTTTCATAAGAAATAGCGGCTAACTGGCCAGACCAGTTTGTTACATTACTCACAAAGCTGAATTAAGTCCATGGATGGTGTTTTGCTAATTAGCTAGGTAGCTAAGTGATAGATGGTGAGTGTTTAGCTCAGATTTGACTAGCAATGAAAATGATAGCTTCATTTGAAATGAGCACGGAGCTTGTTGGTGACGCCAATTACATGTGTGAAAGTTAACTTGCATGTAGGGAAATGACTTCAGAATTCAAAAGTGGTAATCCTAAAAGGAATTTATGTGGGGAATTTAATGCTAGGCTACACCGCCAATCAGGTCTCCCATCTCCAACTCGGGCCGCTACAATACTATTCATACTAATCATGACGTGAAATTGAGTAGCCTATAGTATGTAGTGTGTTCCTACTGCAGAGTATGTGGATTTGATGTATGTGAGAAATAATTTTGTGTATGTGAGAAATTCCCGGGTGTAGACTCGATTAGCTAGAATTAGCTAGAGTATGCATCGTGAACTAACTGCACATACAGTACTCAACCGCCACAAAATGCATTGCATCTCTTCAGACATTAGTTCAGGACATATCTTTATTGTTGTTGGCTACCGCTCGATTGGCCTGCAAGCCTGTTAGCCTACATGGTAATTTAGCATAGAGGTTAGCAAGCGGGCTAATAACACCTTACAACTGAGCTGTAATCTGGACATGCGATAAGTAACTGTGATTAATAATAACGTATTGTTGTTCTTTTCTTCAAGGGACTGATGAAGAAACTGAATGCCTCATAAAATTGAGGGTAAGTGAAATGCTGGCCTTTCTATAATCATGTAATGAAGCCTTTTTCACTTTTTTTGTACCAGATTGAGCGCTGACGACAAATCAACACTGACACCCAAGCTTCTGCCAGGAAAGTGGGGGTGGGAGGAACAAGACAAAGACTCAAAAGTTTGAGAGATCTGTGCATTCCTCACTTCAGTGTGCAATTACTCAGAGTTGAATCTATAGTGAAGGTTAAAACAATCAAATTACAGTGTATGTGGTATTCTCTAATACCCCTCCAAGTCATCAGTTGTTCATGGTCAAATCTGCAGCGTTCAAAAGGTCAGCAGAGCAAAGTTTACCGGCAAGCGCAATGCTGTTTGTAATGCTGATTTTTATGATGTAATGAGGTCTTTTTTTCATCGCAGATTGAGCGCTGACAACTGAAATCAACACTGACACCCAAGCTACACTGCTTGTGCCAGGGCTGTCAGTGCCATTTCACTTTTTAAGTGTTTGATGCATGAAGATTAAATTATCACTTTAAAATGTAATTTATTCATGAGTGTCAGCGTTCTGATGCTGTAAGCGATTGAAATTTAAGATGATTCTCACTCTCATCTGAACTGTTCACATCACATTAATATACTGGGAGCTAGTTAGCTGAGTGAAACTTGAGAAATCAAAAATCATGTACATCTGAATCCTGTACTGCAGACAACAGTGGTTGGATAAAATGATGATAAAATAAGATGTTGATAACTAGTTTTGATGCCCGTTGGAGCAAACAATCACTAATTGGCCATTTAGTCGGCCCTAATTACTTAATTAAAAAATCTGTCCTTGTCAACCTCTGCTCGGTACCTCTGCCGGTACTCATCCCAAATATGAATGCAGTTAGGCAGACAGTAGCTGTCTTCGAAATCGTTCACTCACTCCCTATTCCCTATGTATGTAGTGTTCCCCATATAGTGAACTACATAGGGAACGATTAAACGGTTTTCGGACACTACGTGAAACGTCATTGAGTCAGATATTCCTGGACGCAAGCAAGCAGACGTGCCAAGTATCACGTAAATTTACCGAGCACCAGGGCTGCCAAGTCTCACGCATTGAAGCCTATTCTCACGCTCACACTCCAAACTTCACAGTTCTCATGCGGAGAAATGACCAACCCCTAAATACTAGCAGTTCAATGCTCATGGGACCCTTATTTTCAAATTATTCAGTTTCCATGATCAGTTTTGAATGCTAAATCGTTTGACATTCTAAATTGTTGACATTCTAATGATGGATTGACATTCTATTGTGTGGTTTTGTCAACTATGGTGCTGTCTGCTAATAGCAAGCTGTAAAGTTGCACATTAAGACCGTGATAGCCAGTTAGCTCACGACAGCAGCTTCCATAACATTAATGGTAGCTGTCGGTGGCTAAAGCAGTTAGCTAACATTACAACGATGATTCCTGTAATTATTTTGATGCTGTTGGTTCAACTTCTGTTTCTCAGGCATAAACGGAGGCGAACTCACACTCGCATTAGCAACTAAACAGCTACAGGAATCATTGGCTGTGTCCGAAATGCCTGCTACCTGCTACTTGCTATATAGCAGGCGAGAAGTAGCATGCTATATAGTACCTACTACTCCACAAAAATGATATAGCGGGCGAGAAAAATGTAGCATGCTACTTGAGTCAGGTGACGGGAATGCGTGGGTTACGTCGTTACGCTGAGGCGAAAAGGCGTTCAGTTACCCAGACCTCGAACCTGTGGTTAGTTCATATTCCGGTTATATTCTGTCAAATATATCGTTTCGAAAAATTATTTCTTTATCCAGGCATCTTAGTTGTAACAGTTTCATTATAGCGGAGCAGGTCATATTTGCTCGTATGTGGTATTTATTTTGTTCACAAGTTCGCGATAGTAAAGCCAGGCTACAGAGCTCCAGAAACAGTAGCCATAGCAGAGGAGCGGCCGGAACAGAATGCTCCTGTTGCCGAATGCCCGTTTTTGACAACCTGGACCTTATTTACGACATATTATAAGACGTTTGACTCACCGAGATCACTTTGGTTTAGTTCGGAGGCATGTAGAAGAAATTTAAAATCCAGCGCGAGCCAGTATATCCATGTAATGGCAGTGGTCGGGGCACTTAGAATGCAGTTTCTAAAAATCTATTTTCTGCCGCGAAACGGTTGTTTTCATCAATCTGTCTTGATGAATCGCTAGTTGTGCTTACATAGAGCATAAGCCTGTTGTGGTTTTCACATGCCATGATCTTTAGAAACGTCTTTCGAAACGAAATAGCTTCCTCACTTGCTCCAGCACAGCGCGCAATCGTTGCTCCAGCACGCTGTGCGCATGCGTGCTGGAGCAAGTGAGGAAGCTATTTCGTGTCTAAAGACGTTTCTAAAGATCATATTACAGAGGCATGTGAAAAACCAAAACAGGCCTATGCTCTATGTAAGCACAACTAGCGATTCATCAAAACAGATTGATGAAAACAACCGTTTCGCGGCAGAAAATAGATTTTTAGAAACTGCATTCTAAGTGCCCCGACCACCGCCATTACATGGATATACTGGCTCGCGCTGGATTTTAAATTTCTTCTACATGCCTCCGAACTACACCAAAGTGATCTCGGTGAGTCAAACGTCTTATAATATGTCGTAAATAAGGTCCAGGTTGTCAAAAACGAGCATTGTCCTTTAACCTGTTTTTGTCAAATATATCCATTGGAGAAATTATTTTTTCATCCAGGCATCTTAGTTTTAACAGGTTAATTATAGCTGAGCATGTTTTGTTTGCTAGTAGATGGTATTCATTCCGTTCGCAATAACGTTATTGCAGCCAGGCTAAATTCCTCCAGGGAGCCAGTGACAGGCGAGTTGAAAAGCTTCACTCCCCGCCAGCAGGAGCTTTGGCCGCTGTTACCGCATCTCGGATAACCCGCTGAGTTCGTGGCTGCTATTTCACATTCGCCCTTGATCAATCCCAATACCGATCCATGGTAATAATGAATCAATCGTTCAGATCGGCAATGCTGCATGCATGTTACAACATCATTGTTAGCTTTATTAACATAACCATAGCCTACATTTATCTCTCTAACCTTAGGCTATCCATCTTACACCAGTCGGCCATTCGATAGCTAGAAGCGGTCAACGCCAACGTTGACTGAAAACACCCAAAATCTACATGGATACTTTCTAGTCAGAAAAAATCTTAAAACTTAATACAGTGATATAAGCTATTAACAGTCGTAGAGCCAAAATTACCAAGAGCTTTTAGCCTGCTTTAAAATCCCTGCTATCGTTGTCAGTGCGAAATGCATTCTAGGATATTTAGCTCTATACTTCAGTGAACAGTCTGCTGGTGATGGCATACTTAATTATGCATTTACTATGCAGTAGGATTTTGTTATTATGCCATTTCAAACACAGCCTAAATATCATGCTACGAAAGGACACAGGCATAGACTACATGTCACGTATAAAAGCGTCTGCACCTCTCATACGGTATTAGGGGCGGTGACACTTTGAAGACACACACCCATGTATTAGGGGCACCGATGAAATGTCTCTGCGCTGAGCCAAGCCCCCAGGATCAGCTTGGCACATTAAAGCCACCATGGGCTTAGAGGCCAAGCTCGGTATTGCAAGTCATGTGACGGCATGCGGCCCAAAAGCCTTATTTCTACCAGAAGTGGATTTATAATAGATAGGGCTAGAAGAGGAAAACAATATTTTTCTGGGTATCATTCAGCATCAGAGACCAATCTAAAAATTAGAAACTTCTAACTCATTTACCTTTTTTTTTTTGAAGCCACCAAAGCCACCTTTTTTGAGCCACCTTGGCTCTATCAAGTCGATTTTAGAAATATGCTGTGAACGAGCCTCGGGGAAGCTGGGCCCGCGTTCATGAGTCCTGCAAACTTGGCGGAAAACACGTCACCATAGGAAGACCCGCCCTACTCTGCCTCTGATTGGCTAGTTTAAGGGAAGTAATGTTTAATGACGTCGGCTGACTATATTAGCCTATAGCTCCATGTTTTTAGCAATCAACCTGCTATATAAATTATCATGAAATGTGGTTACTATAGGAAATTGATGAAAAAGATCTAGAGGGTAAGTGGGTCAATGTTGAATAACTTTGCTAACATTACCTAATGTTACATTTCCTTATATAAACGTCAACTATATTGATACTGTATAGGCTAGGTAGCTATGCTAACGGTAGCTAATGCTAACGGGTTAGCGTTAGCTAATGCTAACGTTAGTTAGCTAACATTACGTTTGGAGGGTTCAGATGTATTTCAATTTTAACTTTAAGGATAAGGACACTGAATTTCATGTTTAGCCCTATTCCTGGCTTCCCTGGCATGTATCTGACTAGTACAGGTTAAAATATTTCTGTTTTGTGCAGTACAGAGTTCTGTGTCAATAACGTAGGCACGCGCACCCTGGCTCGTTGCTAGCTATGGGCACACTAGAAAGTAAACTCTAAAAAGTATGATATACGTAGATTTCAAGTTCAATTACATGGTTTATGCTTACCAAGCTCTGAAGTCGTCCTGTAAACACCATAGGTCCTTTCGCCTCTGCATTTACAAACAACAGTAACTTGTAAACTGTACTAATTTCACCGAACATACAACAGCCATCCCTTCACGCTGTAGGCCTAAACATCCGAAAAATTCAGATTCGGATGAATGAACAGGTATTGGTGGCTTTAAAAAAAAAGAAGGAAAATGAGTTAAAAGTTCCTATCTTTTAGATTGGTCTCTGATGCTGAATGATACTCAGACATTTTTTGTTTTTCCTCTTCTAGCCCTATCTATTATAATCCACTTCTGGTAGAAATGAGGCTTTTGGGCCGCATGCCATCACGCGACTTACAATACCAAGCTTGGCCACTATTTCAAATGGTTTCATGTGCCAGTGAGCAACTTTTATTGAAATGAATAGGCAGCCATGTTAAAATGCCTCCAGTTATATTATACCTCCATGCGCTGAACCCATACCGTCATCCTTCCCCCCAGGGCAGCCGGGAGCAGACAGTATAGGCCTATGTGCATGTGCAACGCGTGGGGACTAATCCAAATGCTCCTGTCCATCTTCGTCAGGATTAGCGATCTTGGACAGTGTTAGCGCACACGAGGAGAACATGCAAACTCCACACAGAAAGGCCTGGGAGATACTACCTGACAACCCTGGGGAGAACTCGACCCCCAGTGCTAACAGCATCCCAAGCAGGAATCAAACACAGGACCTTCTTGCTGTGAGGAGACTGTAACGCACACAGCCACCCACAAGCAATTTGGGGTTGTGTCTTGCTCAAGGACACTTAGACATACTGTTGTGAACCAGGGACCTTCCGATGTAAAAGTAAATTAATATTATTCAGTGCATTAAAGAAAAATGTAAGGCTAATGCATAGCTATAGTCTTTATAAGGAATTTGTAATGAGTTGTATTGGTACAATTGGTACTCGCTCACCCGTGCTATCGAATCACAAGCTTCTCGGACGCAACTATGTCATGGCAAGTGTATTTTGAATGGGAACTTTGCACTAGTAGAACCATTTCTAAGACAAATAGGCTAATACAATTTCAACTTATTATTCCACTGATTAAGTCACAATTAGGTTATGCATTCCTTTTTAGTAGCCTATGAGAAGGAAATAAGGTGAGAACACAATGGTTTAAAAGCCAAATGCCTACAGTACCTTAACTAATTAGCCCATCAGTTTTAAAGGAAACTGACAAGCAAACCATTCAGAATCAGACAGCTAACTCTTTTGTTTGTCCACTGTGACAGAAACAGGAAAAAGTGTCTGAGTGAGAGACATGGAGATGAACATTATCTGCGTAGTGCTGACATACTGAGAGATTGGCTTACTAGAGAGAGACAGGCAGGCGCCTGAGGGGTGCACAACCAGCCCACCTTATTTCACAGGGTGGCGACTCTACCTGCGGAGGGCACTTGCTAGGGGATAATCACACCCACAGTGTGCTGATTTGGGAGGTCTGATCCAGGGATTGGTTTACAAAGCTTGACTATGATTATGAAATGTACACCCTCCACCTGCCTCAGCCAAACACTTGCCCCTGTTCACTCACTTCCTTAATGGCGAATCCTGCCATAAGCCCTGGATACATTTTGCCAAAGGGCCCCCTGGAAATTTGACTTTTACAGGTAAAGTGAGCTTTTCAGTCTGGTAGCTACCCATACACCCATGTCAGTGTGTGTGTGTGTGTGTGTGTGTGTGTGTGTGTGTGTGTGTGTGTATGTGTATGTGTATGTGTGTGTGTGTGTGTGTGAGTGAGTGAGTGAGTGAGTGAGTGAGTGAGTGAGTGAGTGAGTGAGTGTGTGTGTGAGAGAGAGAGAGAGAGAGAGAGAATGTACAGTATATGTGTGTGGTCCCCCTACAGGGTCTCAGTGAGCACCAAACTGCCCTTGAGTGCTCATGGAGAGACAAATATTGAGGACTGTCCTGTCAATCAGTTGATTTAATCTTTACCCTGTGGTACTCTGAAGTCTATAACTTGGGGTGATATAAAGGTGTGGGGTTATTAGCAGTGCCTGTCAAAGAAGAGATGTTATTTATTACAAGAATTTAACAGCAAACATGATCAAGTTTCAGTGGCCCCAGGACATAATGCCCTGGGCCTTTTGGGCCATACCTGTTGATTCACAACTCTATTTTTCTCTCTCACTCTAAGTGGTTATACCACAATTACTTATGTGAGTAATGAAAATATTGTTATTATCTTTGTATCTAGACAGTTAGTTTGCCAACACTGTCGCTGCACAGCTACATGATCTGTCTGCAGTCTGGCTCAACCGCAGACGACTGTGTTCCAGACGGGACTGGGAATGGTGGCTGCAGTCTTCATAAAGCCTCTTTTGTTTGATGGAGGCACACTTCCAGAAAATTGTCCTCATCTGTGTCTTCACACATCTATTTTCATTAACTTATACCTCCTCTGAGCTGCGAGAAAGGTGAGGGAAAGTTCATCTGGCTGTGATGTCATACACAAGTGAAATAGTAGAAGTAGATCAATGAGCTCACTCTGTGATGATGGCTATCTCTCTTAACTTACATGGCGGTTCAGGCTTATTGGCCTGCAAACAGTCTGTAGCACTGACACCTCTGCAGACCCAATGAACTTAAGATGATCTTTAAGTTTAGAGCCAGTGTCAGGTACTAAGGAAAACTATGCAGGGCAGTGTATACAGTATGTGTTGGAAAACTGTACAGTGCAGTGTATATGAGTGTGTGAGCGTGCGTGTGTGTATGTGTCAGTGTTGTTGTCGAGTCCCCAGTGTTCGAGTCCAAGTCCGAGTCACCAAAGTAGAGTCCAAGTGGAGTCCGAGTCATCAAGATTGAGTCGAGTTCCAAGATGGGCTCCAGTGCTCATTCCCCTTCCGAGTCTGTCATAGGCAATTTACTTTTAACGAGAGCTTTTCAGTCTGGTAGCTGTTCATACACCATGTCAGTGTCCTGTCCTACACTGAACAAAAATCTTTCAACTGCAGTCAATGCTTGAGTCCAAGTCATCAGTGCTCAACACTGGTGTGTGTCTGTGTGTGTGTGTGTGTGCTATGTGTGGTAGCGGACATAGTCGTTTTATTATTTAGGCTACTGATTTTCTGTTTTATTATTTAATGAATTATTGTTATTTCGGCATTCTTCTTTGTCTAATCACACACAAAATGAATGGAACTACTTAGTCTATCATGTGAATGCAATAATAATGCAGTAACAATGAAATAATAGGCCTATATGAACAACACATTAAAGCCGGCTACTGTACAACAATTTAAAGAATTAAAAATGCATTTCCAGACCTATCAAGAGACTATGCTTAATAAGCAGACAACTATGAGTTAAAATATAACTATGAGCTAAAAATGTAAACCCTAATAATTCAGAACAAATCTACTGGTCTATATAAATAATACATTATTTTTATCTGAATTATTAGGGTTTATAATTTTAGCACATAGTTATAATTGTGCATTTCAGCTATTATTATAAGAGCTCAAATGCTATTTAAAGGGAATTGTAGGCTATCTGTTGCCGTGTCAGGTGGGCTCATTTATCAATGGGACATCTGCTACATATTGGGGGGGGGGGGGATCTATCTATCGTTTCTCAGTGCATGAGCTTTAGTTTAATATTCATTTGAAACTATTTCGTTAGATACAAGCAAAAGTCTACAGTAAAAAATAGACCACCACTGATAAGTAATCTTTAATTATTGAAAGGAAAGCTACAAATTACGCACCCGAGACACGGCACGAGACCACAATTACGGAAGAGCATTAGGGCCAACAGCGGAGTTTTTTTTTTTTAAGCTTCTGAGTTTAAAGTCAGAAATTCTGACTTTTTTCTCAGAAGTTGTTTCTTACTTTTTTCTCAGAAATTCCGAGTTTTTTCTCAGAAATTCTGACTTTAATCTCAGAAATTCGGACTCTAATCTCAGAAGTTATTTCTGACTTTTTTTCTCAGAAAGTCTGACTTTAAAGTCAGAAATTCTGAGTTTTTTTCTCAGAAATTCTGACTTTAATCTCAGAAATTCTGACTTTAATCTCAGAAGTAATTTCTGACTTTTTTCTCAGAAATTCAGATTTTAAAGTGAGAAATTCTGACTTTAAACTCAGAAGCTTAAAAAAATAATGAACTCAGTTGTTGGCCCTAATGCTCTTCCGTACACAATAGCCTACGTTTCAGAGTGAAATTTAAGAAAACATCTTATGCGAAAATAAAGTAGCCTAATAGCTTAACTGAAAGTGCATGCAGTTGTCCGTAATAAGAAAGCAATCAGGAACGTTCACATCGTTAGGCTGTACTGTACTAATACTGACAATTTCCACCAAGTTTCAGGCTATGGGCTTTGAGTAGGTGAAGGCCATTATTTCGAATGTTAAAACATCATTCAAGACAGCACATAAACATAAAATGATAGGCTATTCAAATAAATCCAACCATATTTCAAACAGGGAATGGAGCTGTTGTGGAATAGTTTGTGAAGGTCTAAGTGGTGAAACATGTGTCCATTCTGAATTCAAAATAACAATCATAATTGTGATGACAGATGTGTCTTTTATAGGCTGCAACACTAACAATTTCAAAACGAAATACCCTTAGCCTATTTATTTCAAATAGGCCTACCTCTGAGCGGCAAATACATACTAGCCTATAATATTATTGTACATCTAGATAGCCCTAAAATGTTATAAATATTAAATATCGCATCGAAACTGATTCAAATAGTAGACAATTTAAGCAAAAATGCTATAGCCTACATTTTTGCATAGCCTATTTTCTTTATCCTAGTTAGTTTTAACAGTTTAAATTCTAATTAGTTCCAATAGTCCAATAGGCCTAACTGTTAGTCTTAAACTAATGCCCAGGCTATATATAGGCTACCCTACCACTTACATTACACTTTTTGTCCCACAACAAATTAACACGCATTAGGCTCAAAGAGACATGAAGGCAGAAAGATACATTTAAGAAGACCTAGCCAAAAACAAAAAAGAACAAAAATTATCTCCCTGCATTCCATGAAAGGGATCTCGAGGGGCTACTTGGAGGGAAATAATTTGGGAACTCAGCGCATGAACTTCCTAAATAGTCCGACGGTTCATTTTTTGACAAGTGTCCAACTTGAGGGGTCTTGGGTGGGGAGGGATCTTCTTGGCACATACTGAAAGTCGCCTGACGAGGCATCTGGTGCGCGTAAAAGTAACTGGCTTGCCCAGAGAGCATGTTGAGGGAACAAGGATTAGGGAGAGACAAAGCGCACGGCAGCGACGAGGAAGTGAATGTTGTAGCTGCCGCCGCGCTCATTTGATGGCGACGGGACTGTGCGCCACTCACTCCAAAATAAGACGTCTCCTGGTTAGTTTGGAACAGCCGGTCGGCTCTGGCACTGGTGGCACTCATGTGGTGTGACCGTTGTGAGAGAACCGAGGTGGCATAGTTGGAATGATGGGGCCCCGCGTAGGGCCCTGCGCCCGGGTGTGGATGAGCGGAAGGCTGGAGAGTCAGGAACGATGGCATTGGCCAGTAAAATGACCCTGCAAACGCAAGACCGGCCGTGGTGGATGAAAAACGGGCACCCCGTTTAAACGCAAGCTTCGCTCTGGAGCCCGCTGCCGCACGCCGCCGGAGTTTGCCAGTTGTGCCACCTATGAACACGTCGTCGCTGGAGGGGTCAAGCATCCAGTAGTTGCCTTTGCCTGGGTCATCATAGTGGCGCGGTACTTTAACGAAGCACTTGTTCAAGCTCAGGTTATGTCTGATTGAATTTTGCCATCCTTGTCTGTTATCTTGGTAGTAAGGGAAGTTGCCCATAATGAACTCATAAATGCCATTGAGCGTTAGCCTTCTCTCCGGGCTTTGGCGGATAGCCATCATGATAAGCGCGTTGTAACTAAACGGAGGTTTCTCGGGTTTGGCTTTCTCTGTCCCTCCATCTTTCTCCCCCTCTCCTTCAACCCGTTCTCCGTTCTCTCTTTTCCCATTTCTGGAGACGATGTCCCTTTCTTTGGCCGTGCATTCTTTCGAGTCACTGCGCTTGTCCTTGTGAAGGCGATACTTTTCATCTTGACCGCAAATTTCATTAGGCTCGGATGGCTCACCAAAACACTGCTTTCTGTTGCTCCGGGAGAGGGGCTCTTCCAGTGCCGCGCCGCCGTTTTCACACTCACTCATCACTCCATCTTGTCGAAACAGCAAGCTGCTGATGCTGAATGAAGATTTCTGGAAAAATCTGACAGGGGCTTTAAGATCCTCCATGTTCAACATCACGCACTTTCCACAGCACCTGGCAGTCAGCAGTGAAAATGTTACTGAATCCACGAAATATAGCGCACGGAACCTTGAACGTCTGTAAAGGGGCCAAAGACACAATTGAGCGTCTCTGCACACTCGCCTGCTACAACCCCCTTAAAAGAAATGCGCATGGTCAATCAAACCTCCGGATCCCCTTTGTGCCCTGCCAATCTCACTGACTGATCGATGAACTCCCAGGTTCAATTATGACACTTCCGAAGTGCGTGAAACTCAAGCCTCTCACCTGCGTCTCGCCCTCTGGGACCGCCTCTCGCCTTTCTGTTGACACAATAACTTGGCAAACAGCCTATCAAAAGACGAACGAGGCAAAGTTGTGTTACTCCAAGAACATGAACTCATTAAGTAGGCCTATACGTAAACAAACAACATATGAACTCAAAAGAATCGGGTGGGGGGCATCTCTCAGCTTGTCTGCCTCAAGGGCATGTGGCTTCCTGCACAACAGTTGACAGGTAAGATGTGTTACAGTAACATCAAGGCGCACAATATGGAATAGTATTTATCTTTCACCTTTTCCCTTCCTTTCTAAGTCCCCCATAATCCCCATGCGATGCAAGTGAGCACTTGTCGGGAATGTTGTGCGCAATGCAGTAGCCTAGTCCTGCATAAGGCATTGCCGCCGATACTGAAACATTGTATAGTTTATTTATCTTTGTTAAATTAAGTTTAGTTAACAGTTTATTTATGAATATCATTCAATTATTTAACTCAATAAATGAGTCATGACAAGTTAATATTTCAGTCATATAATTAAACCAACTGTTAATTTGTCTTTATGTTTTCAACCTTGAACAGCTAATATCCCCCCTCTTTTACTGTCTGACAAGAGGATTGTCAACAAAAACAATCAATCTTGACAAGTAGCCCATATCTAGACCTAAGTAGGCCTAACCCAAACATCCATAGGTAGGTTATGATTAGATAGTTCTAAAGCATTCTGAAAATGTAGATGGAAAATGGAAAACATGTCCCTATTTTAAATTTCAGCCTGAAATATTTCACATTGTCTTACATTTTCTTAACCAGAAATAAATTACAACAATTAATTTATGTGCCAAGAAGTGTAGCCTACAGAATGTTGTCTAGAAATCAATGCCATAGCCCCACCTAGTGGTACATAAAGCACACAATTAAATTACAAAATGCTCAGAATGTTCAGTTGGCTCAGTGAGACTGGAGTTGCTGTAGTGAGGCATGAAGTCGTTCCCCAGGACATTCAGTGGCTTTCAAGTCTCTGTGCCCCAGTAAGATGTACCTTTGGTCCAGATGCCCCTGGGAAACCCCGTACTGCAGGAGTTGTTTGAGGGAAGACAAGGCTGCGGGGCTCGGGGTCTCAACTGAAACATAGACAAACTTATTGCCAACAATGTATAAGGTACATATGATATGATACATACTGATATGTGTATAATAGGCCTACACATTATATTATTTAGCTTACTGTTGAAGTTGCCCATTAGTGCAATGCCAACAGAGTCATGGTTGTTATCCTTGGCATGTGCCCCCACTACACCCCAGCCACGACCCTCATACACAGTGCCATCTGCTCCCACGAGAAAGCTGAAAGGACAAAATCCATTTTGTATCGTGATGTCTGAGTTCATAAAAGTCTGATAAAATATGTTGTGTTGTGAGTCCATAAACGCCTGATAAAAAAATAATATATCATTATCATTGTAGGACATAAATTTTCCATGTATTCCGTGTATTAAAGGACCTATATACCACTATTCTTCAACATATCCAATATTACATTAAATGCGTATATATCCTAAGAACATAAGGGTGCTTTAGAACCGTTTGTAATTGAAGAAACCTCTGATAAAATGTTCTATAGACTTCCAGGTTCCAAATATAACTGTTTTCAGCAAGATACTATTAAGAAATGGTTCTTTCTGACCTGAAAGGGTTACTGTCTACAGGACCATACAGTCATGAAAGGGTTCTATATATAACCTTTTATTTAGACACAGACTAGACAGTTCCTTGGTCTGGGTATGAGGAAGAGAGTGACACTCACTTGTATCCAATGTCATCAAAGTCTCTGTCTTGCATATGCATTGTCTGAATGTGGGCGAGCTCTTCCACGCATTCACAAAGACCCTCACAGTAGCTCAGTGCTGTGTGGTGTATGACAGCTCTCTGGGCAGGACCCTCTAAATTCTTGTGGCACCGAGGGGCCACTGCTCCCCACTGCAAGCGAGAAATCACTCTCACTGAAACAGACAGACATACAGTATACAGCATTAGAGAGTAGCCTATATAACCCACAGAGGGGGGAGCACACTACATGGCATTTCAAAGTATTCATCCCCTCTGGATTTTATTTTGCTGTCAACTAGAATGAACCTCTCTACTTGAAATACTCCATAAGAATAATTCCAGAAAAGGAACAACAGAAATGGCTAGTATATTTGCCCCGTTTTTTTTCCAGTTACAATAACTCAGCAAGTTACTGGTTTTGAATAAACATGCAATCTCTGTGCAATAGCCTACGTTTCCCCTTGGGGATCAATAATTCAGTTGAAATGTATATCTTAAGTGGCTAGCTTTGTTTGTGCATCAAGTACAACTCATGCATAGCCTTCACTTCTAATAAATTAAACTAAAACTGTTGCCTATGTGTATTGAAATACAAATGAAAGTCAATATTTTTACCATACCATTATTTTATTAGGCTATTATTAATGAAAATATAGCTTATATGGTAAAAACAAGACTAGGTCAAATTCTTTTTTTTAATAACCTTTATTAATAATAAATAATTACAACAAATAAGAACAAACAAAACAACAGCAGAGACAGGAGGAATCTTTGAAGTGAAAACAAACAAAGAACACAAAAATACTGTTTTTGCAGCTTTCTTGTTTTTTTTAGTTAGCAATGATTTTAATATAGGCTACTGTTTGGTTTTATTTTCAAAACTATAAATAACCGTTCTAAAATGGCTAAATTTGGATGGTACTTTTCTAAAATAATATCAATAATAGCCTATACAGCCTACCGTGATGTCTAGCCAAAATTAGTTAGTGGGACATTGCCAGAACAGGTGCAGCATTGAGCTACAATTCGCATAACGAACAGATAACACAAAGGTCTTTCTTAAACATAAAAAGATAACTTACAGAAAAATATTTAGCCTATGTAGGCCCCTATATAGCCAAAATTTTGTTAAAAACGTCCCTTTAACACTTTTTTTGTAAGAAGATATTTGGAAGATTCCAGATATCTATTAACAAATGAAGTTGACAACAAATCCAGTGGATACAGAAGGGGAAGCTCAGGCTAATATTTTTTTTTCTTCTAATAATGAATGTGTATATTTCTTAAGGTAATAGACAAGCAGACATTACTTCGGGTCAAGTGTTGGTAAGCAAATTTACATGTGATCTCTGTCTACAATGGGAATTCCATTTAGGCCCCCTACTTTTAATATGATTAGTAAGACGTTACTTACATGGAATAAATAAATATGGGGTGGCAGTGACGGACGCCAAATCAAACCTCGGCGATGTAGCCTACCACTTTTCAATCTGATGGAGCCATTAGGCCTGTCATTGGCGATGGCATAGTTTTAGCGGCTTTAGAAGAAGTCGCCAAAAACAAATTTTCATGGAACGAAAAATGAAATGGTGTTCTGTCAAAGGATTTATAGGCTACCAGTCCATAAAAAGAATGAAAGTATCATGAGGACATACGAATAGCCTAGTAATCAATTACATATAAAACGCGCCTGATAGCCTATTATTGGAAATATAGCCTATATTTTCTCATGAAACCCGATTGAATTTAATGATCTCAATAATTGGATCCTATAGGATAGGCTATATGTTAATACCCTTAGCAATTATTGAAGCAAACATTTTGTAGTAATTATTCAATAATGAAATAAACTACCAACTATCAATAAAAAGAAGATAATTTTTAGGGGAGAAAACGCCACGTATCCGAACTTCTCATTGGCTGTGGCATCGTCACAGGTGGATAATTTGTTATTCACAGGTAGTGTACACGTTTTGACGTCACAGGCGGATTTGTGATTTATAGGCTACCAAATCCAACTTTCTTTTAGTACTCGGGATAATGAAGGTTTTGGCACCTAGCCTATATTAGGCCTATATAAAATAATATGCCTATAACATTTATTACGGGATTCTACATACAATATGCTTATTTAATTCTTTTTTTCACAACAAAGGACTTAAACCTGAATGCAGACAATCGAACGGGCACCCTGCGTCATGGAGGAACAGCTAGGGTATAAGTCTAGTTTAGTGACACCGGGTTTCCCGATAAAGGACTTTCTTAAGGAACCCTTCTTAAGCAACCCTTTGTATGGGAGTTAAGAAGTACTTTGGAGTTAAGTGCTTCTTAACTCGTTCGGGAAACCCGGCCAATTAACGTTACATTGATGGTAAATGAAACGGACTATTGGCTGCGTTTATTAGTAGACAGACGGCCAGACACACACACACCAGGAGATGTAAATGTTCGCAAATTATTCGTTAGCCTATAATTTAGAAACCCCAAACAAAACGACTCACCCATGGCCATGTCTCAGTCATCATTGGGCTAGGATCTCGTCACCGCATCGTTTATCATGATCCGACTAGAATCTTTAATCCATTTGAGGCCAGTCAGTCACAATTGCTTTTGAATTCTACGACATAGGCTCGTGAGAGAGAAGTAGCCTAGTTTCCGTGTTCCACATCACAGTCTACTGTAGGTGACTAATACAAACTTCCAGCACCTCGTAGTAGCTATTCCGTAATACTACTGTTGTAGGCTTAGCGCTTTAATCAACTTTTTTCTGATGTAGCCTAACGTTATATCAAATGTCACGGCGCAGTAGGCTGCAGTAAGACATGTAGCCTACTGCTAAACGGGTTGTGTAGATGTGTCATACGTAGGCTGCTTTAGAGCCGCAAATAGCCTAATATTGGTTGAAGGATAGGCCTAAAGACAGACAGGAACTGTGCCTTGAAAGGACCGTTTCACAATAGCCTACACTGGAAATTCCAACAGAAACTGCCGCTACACAGTAGAAGCCTTTATACAATATTTGAAGTGAAAACACATAAAATAACAGGAAGTGAATAAGTGAAGTCTGTTGACTCACAATTGCGAGGTTTAGAATGTGCTGTTCAGTCAAACACCACTAAAGTGAATGAGTATTTGTTTGGGTAAATTAAAAACGAAAAGCTCTATTTCAAAAGGTCTATGATATGTCACCCTAGCAGGTATTGTTAGAATACAAGTATGCCTTTGCCTATTCACAAACTAGTGCAAAAAAGAAACAAGCACATACCTATACAAACTACTGAAAAGCGAACATTCTACCAACGTTTTGGAGGTTATAGTCTTCCTGGAAAATGAGTGCAGCTCAAAGATTTATGCAACTACATTTTGTGCTTGTGTGAAATAATCCAAATGGCAATTTTTAAACAAATGTTTTTATTTTATTTTTTATATTTCACATTTATAAACCAAAAATAGGTGGTAAATATCAGTAAAAAAAAAGCACAAGATCTAATACAATGTAAAAAAAATGGCAACTTTACAGTCGCTAATGTAGGTGTCTCTCCACGAAGCCTCAACATGGAGAGCAATAAAGGTTCTGAAGCTGCCCTCTAGCAGTTTTTCTATATGCATACAATGGAAGCCTATTTATAGTCTACTTATAGCATACACTGTGCTCCTGCAAACAACGTTCAAAACCTTGACACACAAATCCTTCAGTCTCTCGTTTTAAACAGTGAACTGATATGAACCCTTGCAAGATGGTGATACTAACTTGGCTGATAGAAGAGAGACTGCGGATACATACATTGGCCCTTCTCTTCCTCATCATCTTCCTCATCCTCACCCTGTCCAACGGTGTCCACAGTGAAGGGCAGTGCAGACGTAGTACAGCCTCATAGCATCCTACAGGGTCAATAAACCTCTTTTAAACAAACACACCAAATACCATCCATTACCTTCTCCGTGGATTGTTTAGAACAGCACTGCAAACAACTAGAGTTTTCCGTTTTCTTAACCCTCTATGGCATAATGTTGCCCTCAGGCAACAAACCCCATTTCTGGCCCTGAAACTGTCCCTTTAAATTATTTTGTATATTTAAAAAATAACAATATCACCAAACATGTCTCTGTCCAATAAAATCAGGAGCTGAGGTGGCTATGGGTTTTGTTTGGGGGTGGGGCAGTCCTTTCAGGAACCAAAGCCACATCAGACATAGCCTGCAAGAGGTGAGATAAATATCCCTTTTTACATGTTTAAATGGAAAAAAATATGAGAATGTGCATGAAAGTGTGAAGAAGCATATTTGAATGAATAAATGTTTTCAGTTTTTATTTATATCATAAATTTTGTTCGTTGCCTCAGGGCAACGTCATGCAGATGTAGCACTTTTGTTAGGGCTATGTTACTCTATTGGTTGAAAATGTATTGGAATGGATAATTAGCTGCATACTCAATGTTTTTGCTATTCTATCTACTATTACTTATAGGAAATGGACACCTCAACATTTTATGGCCGCAAGAATGCACATGTGCAAGTTAGGGTCATTCCGTCCGACAGTGAGAACAGTGAGCTTGAGGACAGTGACAGTGGGGAAGAGTGGACCCCAGAATCAGGTTTGAGAAGCAGTAGCCTACAGGTGTCAGTCAGGGGTCAGTCAGTAGAGTAACATGTAATGTGTGTGTGTGCGTGCGTGTGCATGCCTGTGTTGGTTGGTGTATGTGTGTGTGGATGTATGTGCGTGTGGGTGTATATACACGTGTGTGTATATACGCTTGTTCGTCTGTCTGTAGGTGTATGCATGTGTGTGTTTGTGCTCATTTGTATGTGTGTATGCATCAGTATGTGAAGGAAGTATAGAACCAATTTAAATGTTATGCTTTCTGCTATTTTTTCAAGGAGAGGGCTTGCTGGAGATGAGGCTGCTGATCAACAAGATGAATACACAATTGTACTTTTTTGTCATCATAATTGCATAATTGTTGCTTGATTTAGCCTATAAAACATTGATTGAAAATCCATTTGTTGTTGATATTTCTTGAAATAAAACCGTTTATAATGTATCTCTTGCATGTTTTTCCTCATTCCAATCAGTATTATGTACTATTGAAAACCTTGGTGTTTTAGTACCCTTGTTGCGCATTGTTGCCCTGGGGCAACAAACCAATATCTGTTTGGGGGGGGGGGGGGTATTTTATGATTGATATATTATCAGGGACCCCCAAGCTCTCAAAAAGTGGGGTGAAATATTTTTTCCACCCTAAAATAAGTCGTATATTGACAGGTCTTCATCAATAACCTCTTAAACCGCACCTCAGCCTTCCTACTGTGGGACTGGAAAAATACTGCCTCCTTGTGGCCGCACCTGGAAAAATATAAAAGAGGTGAAGAATATCTTTTTCAGGCATCATTTCATTTCCTTTGAATAGGAGAGCTTAAAAGACATAACATTTTCATGTTCATAATTGTTGTTGGCAATGTTACGAAACAAGATGAAAGAACATTTCAAGATGAGTCAGTGGTGAAAATACTCACTTGGGACAGTGGTGGTCTTCTGTACGTGGTAGTGTTGGATACTGGGACACATCTGCGATGATTTGTGTCAACTCACTGAAGACGGACAGAGAGAGAGAGAGAGAGATGAAGTTAACGGTACTTTTCCATGACATACAGTTCTTCATCAGGGGTCGGCCTTTACTATCAAAAGAGCCATTTTTGGCCAAAAAATGAATACAAAATCTGACTGGAGCCGCAAAACATATTTGAGCTTAAAATGAAGGTAATGCTTCCCCTTAGATTTATTTTCAGGCGTGGTGGTATATGCACCCAGGGGGGACACATAAAGGGGGGCAGGGGTGTCTGGGGGTCCAAGGGGGACATTTTTAGCACCAAAAACTACATTTCCTGCATTCTGGTGAATTTCTATGCAGTCTGTTGCTATCTAACCTGACGCGCCAGATAGTTTGCTTCGCATAATCATCTGGGAAATCTCCTTTGGTATTGCTTGGAAAAGGGCAGACACTTTCAAAATTACTTGGCAGGTGATTGGATGAACCATCTGTGTATCACCATCTATCACGCGCTAACTTCAACCACTCCTCACTGTCGTCACACTTAAACCCACCCTGCCTGTTTGGATTTCAAATTCCTCACAACCAACACTGATTGGTGAGATCGTTTTCTGATCTGGCACAAACGGATCTTTATGGAGAGTATCCAGACTGATTTGCGAAAGAACAGAATGTGAGCTCACAAAATCTGGATGGTCTCACGAGGCTAGCTGCTATCTAGCTAGTTAGCTAACTTGAATCCCAACATGACCATCTATTTTAGTAATAAATAAATGTATTTAATAGTAATATTTATTTAGTTATTAATTTCCATATAATGTTTGTCAAAGCCAGTGAGCCACTGTAGAGGGGCTAAAGAGACGCATTCGGCTCCAGAGCCACAGGTTGCAGACCCCTGATCTAGATAGATGGCCATGTGGAGAATTAAATAATATGTGGTCACTGTACTTACTCGACCATGTGGGTGATTTTGTTGACATAGATACAGCTGTTGTCTGCTTCTTGCTGGTAGTCACAATTCCTGCACTAGAAACAGCAAATTAAAACCACAAATCAGAATACTCACAATATTCATGCACAAAATTAGGCAATTTAAGCACATTAGATGACCAAGTAAGCGCTGTGTGCAAATATAGCAGCACTTACTGCATACAGCAGAATACGATTCTCCTTGTCTTCTTTGGGATACAACATCTTGTTACTGAAAGAGAGAGTGACTTCAATCAGTAAGGGAATTAGCTACCAAAATATATAGCTGGCCTGGCTATCCAGTTCTTAGCTGTCATCTACTTAGCTGCTGTGGCAAACCATCAAAAGGTGACAGCCATACAGGCAAGAAGCAAGTAGCCTGTTGCAACGTTGCAACACAACCCATGGCAGAAGAATGACAAGCTAGAGACCATCTCTAGCAGACTAGCTAGCGAGACTGAAGGTTATGTAATTGCCAAAAGACCAACGAAACTCTGAGCTTATTGGCCGGCCTCGTCAATCCTGGCTGATCCTGTCCACCCCCTGTCCAAGAATATGTGTCTCAGTAATTACCCATTATATATAGACCCTTTTACTGTTGGTAAACAATTAAGTGTGCGGGCGCATTTTTGCAACCGGTGGGGGCAGGTGGGTAGCCCAGAGAGGGGTCCACAGCCCCCGACCCAATATGACGCGAGGGGGCG
Source organism: Borostomias antarcticus (assembly GCF_949987555.1). NCBI lineage: Eukaryota > Metazoa > Chordata > Actinopteri > Stomiiformes > Stomiidae > Borostomias > Borostomias antarcticus. The sequence goes on along the minus strand of NC_140234.1, from coordinate 47,473,650 downwards.
GAGTCTTGCCACCACGCCACTGTCCATGCCATGGACCCCACAAATCAGCCCCTGAGAGGGCTAGAGAAACACAGTCTTCACTGGTGGGGGCAGGTGGGTGGCCTGGAGAGAGGTACACTGTCCACGACCAGCTCTGACCCGAGGGGGCGGAGTCTCACCATCACGCCACTATCCACGCCACGGATCCCACAACTCAGCCCCTGAGTGGGCTAGAGACACACTTGTCTTCACCGGTGGGGGCAGGTGGGTAGCCCAGAGAGGGGTCCACCGCCCCCGACCCAATATGACGCGAGGGGGCGGAGTCTTGCCACCACACCACTGTCCACGCCACAGACCCCACAAATCAGCCCCTGAGAGGGCTAGAGACACACTTGTCTTCACCGGTGGGGGCAGGTGGGTAGCCCAGAGAGGGGTCCACAGCCCCCGACCCAATATGACACAAGGGGACGGAGTCTTGCCACCATGCCAATGTCCACGCCACGGACCCCACAACTCAGCCCCTGATTGGGCTAGAGACACACTTGTCTTCACCGGTGGGGGCAGGTGGGTAGCCCATAGAGGGCTCCACTGCCCCCGACCCAATATGACGTGAGGGGGCGGAGTCTTGCCACCACGCCACGGACCCCACAACTCAGCCCTTGAGTGGGCTAGAGACACAGGGTCTTCACTGGTGGGGGCAGGTGGGTGGCCCGGAGAGAGATACACTGTCCACGACCAGCTTTGACCCGAGGGGGCGGAGTCTCGCCATCACGCCTCTATCCACGCCACGGATCCCACAACTCAGCCCCTGAGTGGGCTAGAGACACACTTGTCTTCACCGGTGGGGGCAGGTGGGTAGCCCAGAGAGGGGTCCACCGCCCCCGACCCAATATGACGCGAGGGGGCGGAGTCTTGCCACCACACCACTGTCCACGCCACAGACCCCACAAATCAGCCCCTGAGAGGGCTAGAGAAACACGGTCTTCGCCAGTGGGTGCAAGGAGATATCCCAGAGGTCACTGTACTGCGCTCAATCAGCTCTGACCCAAGCGGGCGGAGTCTCGCCACCACCACTGTCCATGCCATGAACTCCACAACTCAGCCCCTGAGCGGGCTAGAGACACACGGTTTTAACCAGTGGGTGTATGGAGATTGCCCGGAAGTAACTGCACTACACCGGAACTGCTCAGACGCGAGGGGGCGGAGTCTCGCCACGGACCCCACAGCCAATGGGCCTAGGATATAGACAATTTACTGGTGGAATGGTGGTGGAACATCCATCGGGGACCCGCTGTAGGTCCGCTAGCTTTGTGTTATATTCCACCGGAGGTCCGCCAACTTGTCCATCGGGGACCCGCTGTAGGTCCGCTAGCCTTGTGTTATCTGGGTTTATCCCTTACCTTTGTCCAGAAACAGAAGTTGAACCAATTGCAGCAAAATAGCTAATGTTACAGGAATCATCGGTGTAACTGCTTTAGCCACTGACCGCTACCATCAATGTTATGGAAGCTGCTGCTAGTTGTTGTGAGCTCATGAGCTAACTGGCTATCTCTCTCTTATTGTGCAGGATTAGCATTGGAACTGATGTGTCCAGGCTACAAGACCTATCTTAATTTATCAGACATTATTTCATGTCATTTCAATTCACAGCTATTTCAGTGGCATGACTAGCTTCCGGCCTACCAGTCCTGAACAGAAACAAGCCAGCCACGCACATAAGCCAGGCTGGACCTGGCCTGGTTAAAAGCAGTAACCGATGACAAATGAGGCCTCGGTCACATGATCGGTTTGGTTCGAGATTCGAGTGGTCGTTATAACCTTACTCTGAAGGTTGTAGTAGTTGGTTGGTTGTTGCATGGAGTTGAAAGTGTTATAGAAGTGTTCAGGATTGTTTTGCAGGAGTTTGTTGGAGTATGAGTTGAGGAGTAGTAGTCACTGTCACTGCCCAGTTATACAATCACTCAGTCCCCTGTTTCACTGCCCATAGGCCCAGTTACAGAAATTCACACACAGACCCCAGTTTAGTTTAGTTTTTTGGTTTAAAATACAGAGACAGTGCATATTAAGGAACATTTCTGTAAATATGCCAGTTTAGCCAGATTGGCTAATTTTCAACCATAGTCTCTGGGGAAGGTGTCATGAGCACTAAAATAATTAAAACACAGTAGGAAGCAGTAGGTTTCTTAGCCTGTTGATAAAATACATTAAAATACATTACAACCCCTCAGCGAAAATGGTCGCACACTTGACCATCTCTCAACCAAGATTTTAAGTTTATTTGAAAAGAAATGTATCTTTCACACTCCCTGAGCCGTGTTGCTTTCTGTTTTATAAAAGTACAGAAAGGGGGAGGAGCCAAGCCATGTAGGATCTTATGTGAGGCAGGCATCTTTGAATTTAACAAAATTGTCCCAGATCAGTAGATTCTGATTTGTTATGCTATGACAAAGATTATGGTTGTTTGTTTTCCTGTCTAGTACTTTCACAGCCTGAGGGTAAACTACCTGTACAGATCTTAGTGTTGTACAGGAGGCTTGTGTCCAGCTAGTCAGACAGTATGACAGATGTGACATAATAATAGCATTAAAATACAGCGCTGCTGCTTTTACAGAAGCACATTTAGCCTACTGCCCATCTGCACCCCTCACAATGTTGTCCCTCTTTATTTTGTTCTTCCTCTTCTGCATGTTTAGTCAACATGGTCACTCAAATAGATTTCTTAGGCTATTTACCAGTTTTCCCGTGTTGATAGGCCCACATTATAACATGTCATTATCATCTACTTTAGTCAGAAATAGTTACAACAACAAACAGCCTAATGATAATTACTACTATGGGTTATGAGTAGCCTATATCATACAGTGAAGTCACAACCATCCTCATTGTTTAATGTAGTGGCTGGCCATTCCTTTGGTAAATTATAGTCACTGCCCCAGCAATAGAGCAAGAGTGGTTTTAACACACCTTTATCAGATCCAGGCAGATGAAGATTATTCTAAGACTCGTATTAAGGGAAGATGGTTTGTTCTCAAATACAGTTAGGACTCCATTGTTCCTTAATTCAATTAAACTTTATTGCAGACCCAGGGTCCAGATAAATAAGACAAATACACTTCCCCCCTTCCCTTATATGCAGCACGCGCCAATTAGGTTCGGCCTACGGGTGTAGCTAAGCTAATCAGTGAAGTTGTCAATCAAAATCAGTTATATCAGTAAAGTTTCAGCGCTCCAGCGGGTGCGCAGTGATATTGGCTGCTCTAAAATATATTTGCCTGCAGGTGTCAGTAGCGAACAAAGCATTTAATGAGGCTTCGAGTAATTAATCTTTTTGCGATAAAATGTGCCTAAAAGGCTCGGTGTTTCAGAAAGCCTCGTTTCGCCATTGTAGTAGAATTGCTCGTTCAGTATGGGTTAAGAAGCAAAACAGTTCAACAGACCAGAATTTATTCATCCAGTCGAGCAACCTGCAGCAAGGCTGGTCAGTTGAGAGAGCGCCCTGTGCAATATGTGCTCCACAATTTAAGGCAGATGAGTGCAACTCCTTTCCTGCCCACACATCTAGACTGTGTATGTCGTAATGTATGGTGTATGTCGTAATGTTCCCCAGGACATAGACCACTGAAGCCTGTCCTTTCCATCTCACCCTGATTATAAAGATGACCAGATTACCAGACCCCAGCCCTTAGGCTACTTATCTGTACACATTCCACAGCCCCAACCCCCAAAACTCCCAGATTACCAGGCCACTCAGGCAACCTGTCCAACCTCATTCCCAACTACCCTGTCTATCCCTGTGACATATTGAGCAATTAAACATTACACACTGTCCTTAGTCAACAACTAATTTTTACCCTTACACCATCACTAGTGAACAGGAAAGGAGACTGTCCCTTGAGGGGTACCCGTGTTGCTGTTGTAGTCTACTGTAGGAAGCCTTCGAGCCTCACAGAGGTGAGGCTGTGTCAAACCTGTTAAAAGAACTGGTTGGCACGTTCTTGACCCCCCACATTTGGGCCTGCAGTATCCAGCCCTTCATCCCCTCCCACACTGGTGCTGTTCAGATCAAGTTTGTTCTGGGTGACTATGTGGTTACTGCTGACTGTGCTACAAATCGCCACTTGACTTTAGGCTAGCCTAGCCTACTGTAACGTTAGCTAATGGACACTTACACTCTAACTCTTACCATTCTTGACAAAATCGGTCAATTGCAAGCTACCTGCTGTTGTGGCTGCGCGACTTCGCGGTGAAAATATACAATGAACTCATGCGCAGGGCAGGCAAGCGCAACGTTGGAGTCTTGAGGTAGTCTACACGTTTCTAGTTACAGCGCCCCCTGTTATGGAGGACTATTGAACACCAACTTACACCCTGCCATCCTTCGACATATTTTATTACTTCAAGAAAACCCCTCACCAAAACGCAAAATGCATTTGTATTAAATCCCTAGTAAGCTCAAAGCTCCAAAGATCGATCGATCGATCGATAGATAGATGGATAGAAACTTTATTTATCTCCAAATGAAAATTCTTTCAGTATAGTAGGCTAGGGTATAAAATGCAAAGAACCCCATAAGAATGCATTAACCTAAATGAAATCCAACAAAGACAGTGTCATTATCTACAGAGGCAAATATGTCATGTCTACTGGGTCCCCATAGTTTAACCCAGACCTTGTCATCTTCATCGAGCTGGAGCACACTGCTGATACTCGCCATCTGGCTACACTTGTCTGGCAGGGTAGTATGGTACATTGACACAACACTCTGGCCATTTTTGAAGATGGCACACTGGGCCCGGCCATAGGTAGACACGTGAACTGTGAAGTTGTAAAAGCCAGCCAGCGGGCAGGTGAAGATACCCGTCCCAGGACTGTAGGCCTCTCCTTTGTTGACCAGCACATTGGCAAACTTCAGGACACCGTCATGTGCTGGATAGCTGTCACAGATGTTTAATTTAGCTGTGAAGGCGACAATCTTGCCTACAGAAAAGGGAACCAAAAGAGAGAAACGAGTAAATTCTTCCCTTGCACAATAATTTGATTTAGCCTTCTGTAAACCACGATAAGTGTTTTTTCATATAGGGCCACCACCGCTGCCCTCTTCATTAGGATCAGTGGGAGTCGGTTCTGTGGTACATAATCATTGGATGTTAGGCTTATCTTATTGAAATTATCAATATTTGCATTTTTAGAACTGCAGTGGATGCCAAAAACAAATCTAGTCTTGATGTCCAAGTGAAGAGGGGATATGACATTTGTAACTACATTTATTTCAATGGAAATATGATAGTCACAACAGTAAGGAGGTCTTTACCTGGTTTGCAGGTACTTCCATTGTCTCCACGGCCAGGTTCACAATCCATGAGTACTGAAAATCTTCCTGCAGTTGATGATAGGTTAACCTAAGAAAAAAATGATTATTTAACTGACATATGACTATACCTTTATCTACTGTAAATAAAAAAAATAAAAAAAGAAGTAAAATTTGAATTTCACGATCATTTTCAGATGAAATAAGATGAAATCTATTGTTAAGATGAGGTGAAGTGCTCACCTGTGGTAATTGTGCAGAGGAGTGTGGATGCTCTATGCTGCTGATTTGGCTACTTGACAGCTTAAGTAGAGATAGCAGGTTTTTCTGGTTTGGAATGTTTGGCATAGCCAGCTGATAACAGTGATCAGGAAGGGGGTGTGTTTGTTCAAATATGTTGACACGGTCAGTCAGGGTGGAATCCAAGGGCGTAGGTTTGGTTTCAACATTGGTAGGGACCATATAACAGTGTAGTCTGCATACACAATTTTTGCTGGGGACGAGGAGAGGGAGAGGAAAGGAGAAGGCTCTTTGGTGTAATTTGGAGGCCTGTTGAAGAAATTTAAAATACAGCGCAAGCCAAGTATATCCATGTGATGGCAGCGGACGGGGTACCGAGAATGCAGCTTCTAAAAAATGTATTTTCTGCTGCGAAACGGTTGTTTTCATCAATCTATTTTTATGAATCGCTAGTTGTGCTTCCATAGGGCGAGGGATTGTTGTGGTTTTCACATGCCTCTTTAATATGATCTTGGTGAGTCAAACATCTTATAATACAGTATGCCGTAAATAAGGTCCAGGTTGTCGAAAAAGAGCCTTCTTCTTTAAATATGCATATATTTATGACGGTTGCTTCTGCTGCTGCGTCCCTCCACTCTCTCTCTCTCTCGGTTGCTGCTGCGTCCCTCCACTCTCTCTCTCTCGAATGCTGCTGCGTCCCTCCACTCTCTCTCTCTCTCTCTTTCTCGGTTGCTGCTGCGTCCCTCCACACTCTCTCTCTCTCTTCGTTGCTGCTGCATCCCTCCACTCTCTTTCTCTCTCTTTCTCTCTTGGTTGCTGCTGCGTCCCTCCACTCTCTCTCTCTCGACTGCTGCTGTGTTTTATATATAAAAATGATTTGATAAAAATTTAGATTTTCATTGGATTTTTAGACTGACATTCAACTCATAAATTGATATATCTGTCCATTAGGGGAGTCACAAAATACCAGACATTCAGTAGGCAATACCAATTGAGAAATTCCACAATCCTGGATACTCAATTCGATACCATAGTTGGAAAAAAGAAATCCCATGTACTTCAACATACACTACTTTATTTAAAAGACCCTCCGGCCAATATAGTGAGAGGAAAATTATGAGATTCTAGTTAGCAAGTATACGTTAGCTAAAAACTGTAAGAAAACAGGCTACACAGGGACGGGCTTGTAAAACAGAAAAACAGACTTGAGCCCTCATAAAAGTAACGTTAAAGGTATAATATGTTATATGTGGATTAAATTTTTTTTTTAAAATCAAAAATAATACATCCATAGGGCTTTGCAAAGGCCGCAGAGTAAAAGTATTGCTTTTCCAACACCATTTTCTCTTAAATTATTACGTTATGAAATTTTGACGGCCGACAATGACACTCTGTTGATATCATACCAGCCAATAGTATTACAGCGTTGGTACTGCGCGCTGGGTTGCCAGGTACTAGCTACTAGCTACTAGAAGTTCTAGCTTCACCACTGTGAGATTAGCAGTAGCCAGCTAACGTTATACTTCCATGAATTAGCAACATTATAGATGTTGGTTAGAATCAAGGGTGTGCGCGACTATAAAACGGCAGCTTTTCTGTCCACTTCCGCTCGCTCTTTTCAGCTAAACGTTTAGTAAAATGGCCGAGTTTCGTCATCCTGCTTCTCTGCCTGAGCCCCGGCGAACCGTGCGATATGAATCTCAAAAGCTCAGTGACCAAAGAAGGAGCAAAAGTCGGACAAATATCGGGCCAGCCTTTGCTCGTTGGACGGAGTTTATGGAGTTTCATGGGATAAAGTCGCATGGTGACATGGCTACTTTTCTACTAGACCGGTAATCTAGCTAACTAGCTATCGTTATCTTTCTTGGAATCTGCATAGCCAGACCTAACGTTATCTCCACACTACAGCATCTAACGTAACTTATTACATGGCACTCTGAAATACTTGATTGTGATTACTGATTAGTCTAATGTTATGTTCCTCTCGGAGTGAAGATCTTATCACAGTATGACTGAAACAGTGCATTCTCTGGCATTTTGGCAACCAATACATTGTGTTGTTGCAGTTCTTATCTTTAGACACTAGATGGGGGAAATAATCCAAATATAACATATTATACCTTTAACGGCTCTCACGGGCTGGCTAGCCTAACATTACCTTATGAGCACTCAGTTTCCCCTATAATTGTAACAAGAACCCCTGTCAGGCTAAAATAATGTATTTATTTTTAAATCAAAACTTCCAACTTTAATATCACTGATGTTTTTTTAGCATAAGTTAATGGAAATTTAATATGGCGAAAATTAGCATCACGTCTAGCACAGACTGGGTTTGACAAAGCTATAGCTAGCTAGCCCATCGACTAGTATGCTGACACTAATAGTGCTGCAGGTTAACCAAACAATTGTGCATTTTATGACTAAAGCATGAAACGTTCAGCATATGATCTATACACCCCAATGATTCTTTTCAAATGTAGAACCACTTCAGGAGGGACCTTTTACGGGTTTTGCAGCCATTTTCCAAAATGTCCATCAAAATGGTGGGCGCTTCAGTCTATTTTGACTGCAGGGGGCATATATAGTGGTGCTGTGGTGATACAAGCATGAAAATTGTGATGTGCTGTCTCCATGGGTCACTTGACAAGAAGCCACTTGAAATTTCAAGATGGCGACCATTTTTCAAGATGGGTGCCACCTTAGTGGAGCAGTTATAGTGCGGCAGATAAGTATTGTGCATTTTATGACTAAAGCATGAAACTTTCTCCAGTGTTTCTATACACCATGTTTCTACACATCATGAAGTCTGTTTTCAGATGTGGAACCACTTCAAGAGGGACTTATGGAACTTGTCAGAGGATGAACACATTTGGGTCATCATCAACTCGTTTTTTCACTTTGTAGGCATAAATGCAGTGGTGTGTTTTTAGTTTGACAGCCGCCGTACTGAAAAAGGAAGTTATGTCAATGTAGTGGTTACCGCACGTATGATTTCAGTTGGGAGTTGAGGTTACTCATTGGCTGTACCCTTTCCTTATCTTTGAGGACATCTACTGCAACTTGTGACAACTACTTTTCAACAGAAATGTTTTCTCCGGGCATCAGCATCATATGTTGCACAACCACTGGCGTACTGGAGGCCCCCGCACCTCCCGCGGTGCGGGGGAGCCCCGGAGTTTAGGAGGCCCCACTAGATTTTTTTTTCTTTACATTTTGTAGCCTCTTAGATTTCCAAAGTCGTAACGGGGACAGGACACAGAGGGCGAGCCCCCTTCCATTATATGTTGCAAGGCACCCCGTCAAGTGTAGGCTATCATTCTAATAATTATTTGCTCATCTGTGATAGGGCTAGTCGGCTGATCATAAATGCTCATTGGCAGGCTGGGCAGCATTCAAAACAAAGCGGGAAGCATTGCTAATTTAAAATTCAGTAGCCTACATAAATTGCGTGGCCGGTAAAAACTAAAAATGAAGCGCAAATACCCAAGCGGTGGTCAGAAAAACAACGAGAGTGAAAGTCGAACAGGAGAGGGCAAAGCTAACAAAAATAAAATCATTGTTCCAAGAGGCAGCAAAGGTATACTCTACTGGTAATAATAAATAAATAAATGGAACTCTGTGCAAGAGTATTTGGAGCTTACACAATTTTTGCCTGTGAACCAATTAGAAACAACCTCAATATTTCAAAATGCCTGCTGTGCTTGAGGCCTATTCTAGAGTATTTACACAGTTCAATCTTCAAAGGTGACGGGGGTTAGCCAGTTCAAGAGGCTCAGCAGCATCGCAAAGCTGGTCCCGGTTCTGCCCCACTCCAATGCAGACGCAGAGCGAGTGTTTTCCATGGTGGGGCTCAACAAGACCAAGACCAGGAACAGACTGGCCCTAGATGGAACCCTGTCCTCAATCATGACCATCAAGATGGCTATCCTGGAGCCATGCTTCAAGTGGGAGCCCTCCCCAGTGCTCATCAAGGCCTTAAAGAAGGCCACAGGCCAGTACAACAAGGAGCACTCAGCTCAGTAGACCTATGGCATAGTAAAACAAAAACGGTTGCAGTATATGTAACATTCTAGTTCTTTAACCCTGAGCAGGATGGTATAATCCCACTACTGGTATTCAGTATTCTAAGTTCTTTTTATCCTTGTAAGATTTATGCCACGGTGTTGATGAATGTCATCTAGTCTTGTAGTCTTGATTATTATTGAAATCTGTGATTATTCTTGTGGCAATAAATATATTTGAAAAGTGGTAAAAATTCAAAAGTGTTAAAATGTGAACAACACGAGTATTTAAAGACTACATTTTTTTTTTTTTTTGGTCGCCATCTTGAAATTTCAAGTGGCTTCTTGTTAAGTGACCCAATGTTCATGCTTGTAGCACCCAAGCCCCCAGGATTCGAAATCTAAAGTGAAGGCCTATTGAACCGCGCCATCTTGGCTAGATTTGTAGTCATTTGGCTATTTCCGGTGACTTTTGTACTTGCGCAGTTGAGCTTTTCTGTCCCACGCGCGTCCACGAAAAAGTTCACCTTTATGTGAAATGTAGACGCACGTTCCCGGCTCTCTCGGCTCTCCCCGCTTTGATTTAGCAATGAAAACCGGCTTACATATTAAACTGTTTTTGTCAAATATATCCATTGGAGAAATTATTTTTTCATCCAGGCATCTTAGTTTTAACAGGTTAAATATAACTGAACATGTTTTGTTTGCTAGTAGATGGTATTCATTCCGTTCGCGATAACGTTATTGCAGCCAGGCTAAATTCCTCCAGGGAGCCAGTGACCGGCGAGTTGAAAAGCTTCACTCCCCGCCAGCAGGAGCTTTGGCCGCGGCTACTGCATCTCGGATAACCCGCTGAGTTCCTGGCTGCTATTTCACATTCGCCCTTGATCAATCCCAATACCGATCCATGGTAATAATGAATCAATCGTTCAGATCGGCAGTGCTGCATGCATGTTACAACATCATTGTTAGCTTTATTAACATAACCATAGCCTACATTTATCTCTCTAACGTTAGGATATCCATCTTACACCAGTCGGCCATTCGATAGCTAGAAGCGGTCAACGCCAACGTTGACTGAAAACACCCAAACTCAGTGTATCGTTTCATCTTTATGCCTACACATCAACTCCTTTCCATTGTATGTGAATCAATTACTGTTATTCTAAAAATATCCCATTTCTGTCCATTCCTGGAAAGGGCTAATAATTACTGTCAAATGATCACTCCAGTTTATCACCGTATCCCACTACCATTTCAACTATGCACAAGAGGTTGTCTTGTGGTCATTTTCATTAAAAAATGATTAGCCTGATCAGTTTGTTGTATGTATTAAGCCCTTTTTGAGCGGTGTGCTTTGACTACTCTCTTTTTTTGTGGTCATTTTCATTAACACATTTGATTAAACATCCGCACTGGCCTATGAACGGCTAAAGATTCCCCAGGCAGAACTGGTTGATGCTGCTAGGGAAAGGGATGTCTGGGGCCCCCTGCTGGAACTGCTGCCTCCGCGACCCGACCCCGGATAAGCGGATGACGATAGATGGTATTAAAAGACTTTAGCCGGGACCCCGTTGATGTTAGAATTAATAGGCTACCTTTATTTGTGGTACTTGAACTTGTGTCTGCGTTTCTGGCTTGCCATCATGGATGTATTGTTCATAGGCTATGTTTATCGGATGAGATGCAGTTGTCCGGGCAGGTCAGCTAATGTGATTTACGAATGGAAATACATGCTTGGGAATATTTAGACATTTCAAACTTCCTCTGTTAAGGTGGTGCTGGGGACAGCGCAGACGGCCTGCATGGCAGTAAATTATCAAAAATTAGGCAAAATCTATCTATGAAAATAACCTCAGATTGAAACATATTTTGTGGTGAATAAGGCGATATAGGCTTAATGTGTATTTATACGGAGATAAGATTCGATTGATCAAGGGCGAATGTGAAATAGCAGCCACGAACTCAGCGGGTTATCCGAGATGCGGTAGCCGCGGCCAAAGCTCCTGCTGGCGGGGAGTGAAGCTTTTCAACTCGCCGGTCACTGGCTCCCTGGAGGAATTTAGCCTGGCTGCAATAACGTTATCGCGAACGGAATGAATACCATCTACTAGCAAACAAAACATGTTCAGTTATATTTAACCTGTTAAAACTAAAATGCCTGGATGAAAAAATAATTTCTCCAATGGATATATTTGACAAAAACAGGTTAATATGCAAGCCGGTTTTCATTGCTAAATCAAAGCGGGGAGAGCCGAGAACGTGCGTCTACATTTCACATAAAGGTGAACTTTTTCGTGGACGCGCGTCGGACAGAAAAGCTCAACTGCGCAAGTACAAAAGTCACCGGAAATAGTCAAATGACTACAAATTTGCCAAGATGGCGCGGTTCAATAGGGCTTCATTGTTGATAGCGGTCAGTGAATGGAGTGGCTGTATCCAGTTCTATTAATACATCCATGGTAGCACCACAGCACCACTATTTATGCCCCCTGCAGTCAAAATAGACTGAAGCGTCCACCATTTTGGTAGCCATTTTGGAAAATGGCTGCCACAGCCGTAAAAGGTCCCTCCTGAAGTGGTTCTACGTCTGAAAATAATCCTTGGTGTGTATAGATCATATTCTGAAAGTTTCATGCTTTAGTCATAAAATGCACAATACCTTCCATATATGAACTTATCTGCAGCGCTATAACGGTCATTAGTTGTGAGGATGCCGTGATATCCCATTAAATTAAATCTCTGGTGGGCCGCTAATGTATAATAATGTAATGGCTGCTGCTATCCTAATGTTACAGGATGATAGAAGCCAACAGTTCGCTAGCTAGCCAGCTTATATCACCAGTTGATAATTTGCCACAATGGAAAGACAAGTGATGTTAGTTTAGGTAAAGTTAGCTAGCACCAACCTAGCTGGTTTTCATGTGGCTAATGCCTAACGTTAGATACTTAGTTTACCAGTAGCTAGCTAATGCTAACGTTACTTACAGTTGCGGAGAAAAAACTCCTGATATCCCTCATCCTCTTTTGAGGGGGAGGCGACATTGTGGTGGATGTATCTAAACGGTTGTCAGAATCACACCTGTATGGCTTGCTGTCAGCGTCTGTCTGTAGGCTGCTGATCTTCAGATCCAACGAAAATGCAACAATCTATCTCAGCCAAATGAGCCAATCAAACATGAGTTAACGGTCTAATGTAACTGCGAACATAATGCAAACTAACTCACTCAAAATGGTACGGCCAATTCTATCCTTCCAAACTATGGGAAGGCCATCTAAATGATCTAATCTGCACTCCAAAGATAATGCGAACAAGGTTGCTTAAATGTTGGTAGGGACAATTTGGGCCTCCCTAAATGTTGGTAGGGACATGTCCCGACCGTCCATACGCAAACCTACGCCCTTGGTGGAATCACTGCTGAGTTAGATAGGTTTTAAAGAGTCCACGACAAAAGTTCCAACAAACAGACATACAATCACGTTTCATGTTGCTATTGGAGAATGGATGGATATAATGCAGGATTTGAGCTCACCTCAGAGGTTGAGTTGTCAGACAGGTGAAGGAGACTGTCTCCTGTCATCACCTACATTCTTTACATTCCTTTACTTAGTAACAGCCATGTCAGGTGACTGATAACAGAATACCTGTTGTGGGGGGAAGTGTCATTCAGAAAATGCATTCCTTGATTGTCTATTTGATGGATTCATAGTGTTGGACGTGTTCCAATTAAAATGATTTTACACTGAATTTGAGAATAGAGTTTGTACCAATGTCGGCTATGGAGTGTGTTCATTTTCAGCATCAGATGTTGCAAGGTATTCCAGGAAGTAGGTTTGAATAATTCTAGCTCAAAGTCTGAGTTCAAAACCAGATCATTGATGAGCTCATTAATATTGATGATCTTAGACTTTTCTAGTTAGCCTACAGGTTTCAGCTAATTCAGGAGTTCCAGCTATGGTTATCTCCTTAATCACATTTCCAGCAGTACCCCTCTGATGTCATATTGTGATAGAGCTATTTAGCTGAGCATTTTAATGATTTAATCACGTGTGAGCTGATTTCATCATTGTTTAGGTTTGTATGTGTAGCTGATAGCTCATAGTAGCCTAGCAAAATAAATCAGAAACTCAAAAGTCAGGACTATGCATTCAGTGCAAGTCATCAGAGTGTGTTGTGCTGTGTGATTGAGTCATTTAAGTAGGCAAAACACACTCTGTTCTGACCACTAAGTTGACTGTTACCTGTTAAGATTGTGCATGGAAAATATACAACAAAATTAACATTTCACTTCCAGTGTGAAGTAATTGGTAGCTTGATTAATAATTAATAATAATAGATTTTGAAACAGTAGCCGTATGTTGTTATTTCGGTTGTATGTTGCTATTGGGTTTTCAGCAATGGGATTCTTTTTAAGATATGACTTGAATGACACGTGAATTAAAACCTAGCCAATGTAAAGTGACAAGTGACAGAAGGGCGGGGGTTCCGGGGGCGTGGATGTGCGTGGTAGATCTTGTTGAGCGGGTCATTTTAAAAGTAGCTCACAAGCCCAAAAAGTGTGGGCACCCCTGCCCTATCAGTAACTGTTAACAGTAGTCTAACAGTTACTAACATCAGAAGACATAGACTAAACTGTGGTTACATTACTTATAGCAACCAGATATTTTCATTTCATCATCTCTTAATGTACGCTATGTTAAACTCCATTGATTTATGCAAAAAACGTTAGCGATCTAAAAGTTGGCATACTCTTTTTTTGGGGGGGGGGTGGGGGTCTCTCGGGAGGTCCCGTTGGGGGGGAGCCCCTCCAAGGCAATAATAGGGTGAACACAGACTTATTTATAATAATGATAATGAGTGTTATCTGGATCTTTAGCCTGGCTCATCTGCTTCTAGCGTTAGCATTAGCCGCTTCACTAAAGCAGTCAAACACGCTGCACTGCTTCACATTTACCGAATGTGAAACTTGTAAGTGTTTCGTGAGGTTGCTGGTGTTACCCCCTTTGGACACAACTAACTTTTTACATAAATTGCATTTAGCACTGTCGAATTGGTGAAGTAGCCTACCGTTTTGCCCTGTCTGCCACTATGCCTTTTCCTTGAGAGACAAACAATAACAATGAAACATCATCGCCTGTCACCAGCAGCTTGGTCATGATTAGTGGACAGACGCCAGTTGTCTGTTGGCAGATTTATGAAATGAATGCAGCTCCATGGATTTACGAAAGGAACGTGTTAAATACCGATAACGGCACCGTGTGTCCGTGAGCTTATCAATATTTTGGTACTGACCTGAATACCGAAAATAGGCCTAGCGATTCCCGATACCCATCCCTAAACATGACACATAGATTAAGTTATTCTTCAATAACCTTAAACTGGATTAATTTAATTAAGATTTATGAATGAACCTGTGTCACCTGTGTAGATAGTGTTGTGACTGGTGCTGTGTTTGTGTGGACAGGGCAGACCTATTGCTGCTATATATATCCCTACCCCACCCCAATGCCCTTGAGCCCAGGGCTAATTCCCTGAATTGTCTAAATCCATTCTGACGAGAGTGACAGCACACACCAGGATAGAGAGGGAGGGAGGGAGGGAGAGAGAGAGCCTTGTCCTCACCAAAGCAGGGAAGCATCCTTCGATGTGGGTGGCATGTGAGCAGTCATGTGAGGCAGCAGAATACAGCCCACTGAAACAATTTACTTCCTCTGATTTGTCACCCCATGCACCCGTTTGGCAGAGGGACAGTCTGGCGTGGCTGACGTCATCCAGCCAGCCTCCGTAATCGAAAGAGACGCTAATCCTATCCTGCTCCTCTCCAAAGCCTCGCTGAAAGAGAGAGAGAGAGAAAGAGAGAGAAAGAGAGAGAGAGAAGCTGGTAGACAGACTGGTAAGCAGTAGCTGAAGTGCTGAGGACTAGTCAGTAGACTCATGTTCCATGCGTTTTAGGCAGCTGGATAAAGGCATTGACCCACTGGCGGGGGGAGGGGGGGAGGGTATTCTCACTGACCACAGAAACAAGAGTTCCTTCCTGAACCCAGTCCTAGACCGGACCCCCGGCGTACCCCATCCAGGAGTTGTCGTGGAGACCAACTGCTCACCAGAGGTGGCGGCGGAGGCCGAGGGCTGTGGAAACCACACCCCTCCGCCTGCACCCCCTCTGCCCCCTCTACCCATGGTGGCTCCGCCTGCACCCCCTCTGCCCCCTATACCCATGGTGGCCTTGCCTGCCTTGGTCAGCGGCGTGGAGCTGGACCAGGACGAGGACATTTACCTGACCATGGACAACGGGTAAGATTCTCTCACCATCATACTAAGGTAGCAATGTGTAGGCTAGAAAGGCTTTGGTACAGTCAACATCAACAGCTCTCCCGCAGCAACAGTACGCTGTATTGAATGATGGATAAAGAAGAGGAGCGGATAGTGGAGACAGGTAGCGGATGAGTCACAGGTCTCGCCTGTCGGTGGAAACAGAGGATGGAATACTTAGTTTCTATGCCGTATTACAGTAGCACTGGGGCTAATTGCTTTGTCACAGCAGTTTCCTGTGCCCCATCCTCCCAGTGCTACTAGTGTTAGCGTGAACTCACTACAGATAGTATAGTAATAATAATAAATGTTAACAATATACATATATACATGTATAATAATGCTTCTAGATGGTCAGGTTAGTGGTGAACGTGCAGGTGAGGAGAGATTACACGTGAGCTTAGCCACTGAACCTTCGTCACAGGATCTGAACTTTCGCTCGTCACAGGTGACACACAGCCAGCTTATCCGTGCGCAAACCTAATACACTAATCATATGATTAAGCTGTATCCAAAAGTGAGTTCTTGTTTTTCTACGAAGTCAAAGGGCTTGGTAGGAAAAGGACACAAATGCAGCAATAGAAAGAAAGGTTAGAGTTCAAAATAGGTGGGTCCCACTCCCACCAGATGGTACTATAAATGGTATATAGGGAAAAAGACCAGAAATGCAATGATGGCTGGTATCTGGAGGGATGGCAGTGTAGCATTCCAAGGGTTAGAACTACGGACATATGACTATATGACTAGGTATACCTTATGATTATACCGCGGTTATCATATCACAAATATGAAGGAATATGTATTCAATACATTAAAACAACTCGTATATGGGGCACTACATCCATGGGCACCACCCTGTTCTGTACAGGGAAACAGATAACTTTATCAATAGTCTAATTTAGGCTATCAATCTCAGTCTGAAAGAGGAAGTCTTGACTCAAGCAAGTGACCTAGAGATCAGTTGATGACGCTACAACGATGTGATCAAAGCTTATAAAATTGATTGAAGTTATACTAATCAATCATCAAGATAATATGAAAACACAATTCAATAATAGATGGAAAAAACAAATGTGGCAGTATGAAAACACAGCAGAAATGAAAGGAATGATGCCATAAGATTGCAGCCTGTCCTAAATTCTCTAAGCTCAAACAGCATAGCATCATACCCCACCAAAGAGAGAACTGTTGGGTTCAACCTTACGTTATGTGTGAGCACGCTGGCTATTGTCGCTAGCAGCTCTCGGCGTGGAGACTTTGAAGGGGCACGTGACCGATGGTCACTGGGTCAGTTGCAGGGCGTAGCACGCCGGGGCTCTTCGGTCAATGCAGATTTGAAGGTAGGTTGTTTGGCGAACGTTGGGAGTCCCACTGTTCAAACTCCCGCTCTTGCCCGGAGGCGGATCCTGGAACTATTGTGGATAGGCTATTCAAAGGATACTCAACGCGTCTACCTCGCCGGTATCTACAGCACGCTGTTTCTTAAGCAATTCCACAGAGACAAAGTTACTTTTTTCACGGAAAAAAACCAGCTGATTGGCTGCTCATTACAGCCAGGAGGGCCTTCTCACTCCCCCCTCAGTATCGGGGGAAACTGACCTCCAATTATCAAACTCTCACGGCAATCATTTTAATCCCTGAGTATTTGATACCACTCACAATACGTTAGGCAGACATCATGAAGGATGGCATATTCATATACAGTACTATTATATATTAGCCGGAGTAAATAAAGTCCAACCATGCCAACTTTAATCACACAAACATGTTGGATTCACAGTTTCATTATTTTCCATAAGCCCATTCTGTCCCAGGACCATGCTACTCATACTGATATGCATCACAGTATAGAATAAACAATTGCACTTGGGGAATAACTCAGTTTCATGATTGAATTAGAGGTTTTAACAAGGTTTCATTTGTACTTCCTTTGATGCTCCTCACAGAGCACTTTTAGTTAAACCTCTCACCAGCCATAAATTACTGTTTATCTGGTCTCGTGTGCCAGTCTGTTGACACAGACACCCTGCAATGAACTCGGTTAGATTAGCTTTTGACTTAATGGCCTCGCTCAGAGGAGGGAGGTAGTTGTTGAATGTCTAACAGTTCTCCATTTTGCTGTGACCCCTTTGAGTTCTGGGTCACCACTCAGACTTTGGTGGTTTGGACTGTCCAATGTCTGGTGGGCAGAAGCATGGAGAGCATGTCCCTTCTGCTGCACCAACTTTGGGCACAAAGTCAAAGCTCTTTAGGAGATGTTGATCTTCATCATGTAATAGCCAGCCACACTCTTCCAATCCGTCATATAATGAAATATGATGACGTCTGAGGAGGAGGTAATCCAGTCTAATATCCTCCCAGGGTACGACTGAGGTTGACATGCTGTATTGCCATGGAATCATGTTGCAATCCACTTTTCTCCTGATCCACGGTTCATGACACTAACCTAACCTGTCTGTCTGTATTTATACTGTGCATTCTTGTAAACTCATCATTTCACGTTTAGAGGGATGGAAGAGCTTGCTCAGGATTTCAGTCTGGATGAGATGTCACTGCAGAGAAAAGAGGACAGGTTGCCATTCCAGGTACAGGTAGGCTGGCATTTGTTCATCTATTTTTGTCTGTCTCTCCATCACGGTATACATACAGAGAGCGGTAGCTCGTCCAGTGGCCGTACCTAACAGTCCTGAAAGGGGCTACCATGTCCCCATGTTCCCATGTAAGCTTTGACTGCAGTGCATACAGTACAGGGACTGCATCAAATGACAGTCTAACTTCATCCAGTTTAATCACACTACCACAAGACGTGGGTTGAACATTTTTAACTATTTCAAATAATTTCACTGCGCTTGAATGATCTTGTCTGGTGTCATGGAACCAACGGGCTGGCACCACCTGACATTCCAGGTAGACTTAAAGGCTTTCACATAATATGTGACCTGCTCATTGACACACACACACCCCACACAAACCTCTCACCCCTCACACACCCCTCATCCTCTCCCCAGATCTTCCCTGACCCAGTAGAGGTGGTTCTGCGGCCCGAATGCTCTCTCCACTGCCTGCATGACGGGCAGGAGAAGGAGCGCCTCCCCTCCATCGTGGTGGAGCCCACCGCCGTCGGCGAGGTGGAGAGCGGAGAGCTACGGTGGCCGCCGGAGGATATGGACTTCGAGGAGGACGAGGACCTGTTCCTGGAGCAGTGCATTCCCCCAGCTAACATCGCCGATTGGGGAGCAGAAGAAGAGGAAGAGGAGACGTCAGTCATTCTCATCAACCAGCAGAACACATCCCTCATTGGTATGTGCTGTGTGTGTGTGTGTGTTTGTGTGTGAGTGTGTGTTGACTCGTTCACCCCTTTATCTGTTGCCTCTATTGCATCTATTAAAAGCCCACCCACCTGACATTCCAGACTCAATAAAATGCTCAAATTATTTGAAAGGCTTTCAAATAATATGTGGTCTGCTCATCGGCAGACACACACACACACACACACACACACACACACACACACACACACACACACACACACACACACACACACACACACACACACACACACACACACACACACACACCTCTCACCCTTCACACACCTCACACACCCCTCACACACCTCTCAACCCCTTAAACACCCCTCTCCGAAACTGAACACGTTCTCTATATCTTACAGACCTTCAGTGCGATGCATTCAGAGATGACACTCCTACTCTACCACCTGAAAGTGCACCTACCCGAGGCCACTAGGCCACCCTGAACCCTTGCTGCTATCCTGGGGAAACCCCTCAGAGCACTGGGGTCCAGACTTCAACAGGAAACAAATCCCTGGACATGATGGACTTACAGATGTTTATCGAACAGATAACTGTCTAACACATATAACAGATTGTAACCATTTGGAAATGGAAGTGGAAGTAGTGTAAATGTTCTATGCAGGGATGCACCAATATATCGGCCGTACATCGGTATCGAACGATATTCACCTTGTTGCCTGCCATCGGCAAATAAGATGACATTCACCGATAGCAGTTGCAGATGTTTATCTGTTGTGTCACATTAAAGGCTGTTTCATAAATGTTTAGGATTAAATTTGTGTTCATCCAAAGAGCGTATGAACGACTGGGGCTGAAAGTCTTTATACCGGTAAAACATTTCAGTTATTTTTTTATAATGAAGATTTCTTTGTTTCCCTGGCACAAAAGTGGGAATAAATAAAAACAAAAATGAAATAAACAAATCAACAAAAAATATTGGCATCAGCTATCAGCCAAATTTAATTTTAATTTTAATTTTTTCTTTT
Organism: Borostomias antarcticus; assembly: GCF_949987555.1. Taxonomy (NCBI): domain Eukaryota; kingdom Metazoa; phylum Chordata; class Actinopteri; order Stomiiformes; family Stomiidae; genus Borostomias; species Borostomias antarcticus. The sequence goes on along the minus strand of NC_140234.1, from coordinate 47,453,509 downwards.
AAAGTTAATTTTAAACATTGTATCGGTATCGGCCCAGCATTTCATAATGTGTGCATCCCTATATGCAACAGTTACAGGTGAAGGAGAGTAAAATAACATGTGGCAGATATGTAGCAGTCTATTAGAAGTTGTAGCAATATGAAAACACTGATAAACATATTTGGAGAGAAAAGGAATTGCTTTCACTAACCCACTCACTCACACACACACACACACACACACACACACACACACACACACACACACACACACACCCATGGGCACACACACACACACACTTTATCAGCTCCACTGCTTCCTCTGCCATTTTTTTTACCAACTGTAGCTAAAGTAGTTCCTATTTTTTCTCTGAAATGTCACTGTAACTCTCTGTTAGGAGTTGGAAACATGACAGACCAAAAATCTAATCTCAGCATCCACAAAGGCTGTCCCCAATAGTTAGTTATTTCAAACATTCAATACTGAATGTCAGTGGATAAGCTACAGTATGCAGCATGTGATCATGTTGTTGTGATTCTCCAAATGTTGTGAATAGCTTTGTCTTGTCATTAAATTGTATATATGAATTCCTGATTTGAAGCATTATTGTTAAAGCTGTTGAAAAAACCTCTTCATCCTTGTGGCTTCGGATATAAAACTGTCAAAGTCAGTGTTGTTTATCACATATTGCATCATACAGGTTCAACAAGTAATGAAATGTTCCTCTGTTAACTTGTGCACACACTAAGCAATATAGAGAGGTAGCTAAAGAAAAAAATAAGGAAATAATTTGTTATCAGAATTGGAATCAGTTTACCAGTAATAGCTAGGTACTGTAGATGTAGAGTCATGTACAAGTAGTGCAAAGGGGACAGTCAGGGTGTGAAGTGTGATAGGAAGGAAGTATTAGAGGTTCCTTCCTATCTTACCTAATGCACAACCTCACCGGCTCCCTTAAGATTATATTTACATCAGCACGAACAAATGTGCAACAGTTGAATCCTACAGACGAGGTGTTACAGTTTTGTAAGCTCAGTGTTCTAACTTTTACATCAGAAGAGTGTTAAATGCATATTATTAGCCTACATAGAAAACATTGTGTACTTACAAGGGATGTATATCATTCATAATCTATTTCTGCTGCAATTGTAACAGCTGTCACTGCATCACTCATCAATAGGCTTATTGCTGCCATTTGACTCTCACTGTCCCCTCGCTGTTTGGACGGTTGAGGGGTATTTATACTGAGAGTGAGTACATGGCACTTTTGAAATCTTGTGTGATCTTGTGTGACTGGTGTGATGACATCACGATCTGCAGATCAGCAGAGAGCTGATGTTACTATATATTGCAGAACATCCTTTATAACAGTCATAGAGAGTGAAACAGTCAAACAGCAAACCCGATCGGAAGCATATTTTGTGATTTTTTATTTTTTACAGAAAATCAACGGACACCAGTGACCACTCGGTGAGTTTCCTGTCTTTGAAAACAAGAGTTTATGGTATTTTTGAAGGATTGTGTCTATGCACCTATGGATCCATTGAGTATGGCGCCGACCGGCTATATCTCGAGAGTGCACCGTTTGACAAAACTTTGATATCGGCCGTTGTATATGATCATAAATAACCTTAGAACATGTCTTGTAATGCTAAATTCTGAGCCTGTCCTTTAAGCTCTTGTCTTCTACCATAGCTTCACAGAAAAGGGGGGGGCTGCATATTATATATATAGACTAACCCTGAAACTTATGTTATAGAGAGAAGCAAAACAACAACTAAGCAGCAAAAACAGTTCACCCATTTGAGGCAATATAGGAGAACTGTAAAAATTCTTCCCTGACCTATCTCGACGAGAGAATCAAGCAAGCTCCTGGAAAATGTTTAAGTAGCTAGAGGCCTATCTATTTACCTGCCTATATGGGCTTATATACTAACCTGAATGTTAGTCGATTAGCTGTATCATAATAACACATTACATCCACATAACATACATAATACAGACACAACACCGCAAAGAGCCACACTACTACTTGTGCAATTTCCCCTCAGGGATTATCTATCCTATCTACCTATTATGTTTCTGTAAGGCAAGGCAAGGCAAGTTTATTTTTATAGCACATTTCAGCAACAAGGCAATTCAAAGTGCTTCACATGAGACATTGAAAGCATCAAGACAAAGTGCAACACATAAAAGGTCATATAAAACGAAATGCAAAAAAGGACATTTAAAACAAAATGCAGGAAAAATAAATAAATAAAATAAAAATAACAGGAATAAAAGTTACAGTGCAGTATATGAATAAATAATTATTTGTAAGTGCTGTTGGCTTGTAAAGCCCACTCAGCAGCAATGGTAAGGAGCCTCACTACTAATATCTTATTGTATGTGCTGCTGGCCTGTATAACAATAATACCACTACAGACTACCACTACAGCCTACTATGGTCTTCTTACGGGGGCTTTAATTCAAAAAGCTAAATATATTAGGCAATGTTTGCATAATACACATACCATTCCATGAACAATCATGGTTGCACCCCAAAGCCGCGCCATTTCGGAGCCGCGACCAAGTTATGCTCGTGATGGACTAGGCCGCGCCATTCAGGAGGCTATTGTTATATAGGCTATAGGCTATTGTCACAATTCAATCTGATTGCTTGGCACGTTGGAAACATTGTATAGCTTATAATCGGTCATATTGTCCTGTAAATACTAGTTTACATAATGTATTACGTAATACCATTGAAATAGCCTAACGGGATAATTTTCTCGAAATCTCGAGATAACCAAACTTTGTTTTCTCGTGATAACGGGATAATTTTGTCGCGATAACAAAACACTATAAATAGCCTAATTGCAGGAAACACGATTCAGTCCAGTGCAGCAATGTCGGGGAATATCAGTCAGCGTCTGACATTTCCATTCAATCAAGGCCTGACACAGGCTGAAATAGTTTTGTGCCTGTAGAGTCGTGGTGCGACTTTGATCCTACTTTGATTACCATTATCATAGTAACATGCTCTTCTTCTCCTCTCACTCAGACATGGATCTAGATATATTCGACTTAGACATCACTGATGAGGATCTCAAGCGTTACAACATCACAGAAGACGGCCCCCAACCCACGATCTCATCCATCTCTGTGATTGGGCCACGCCAGGCGGCACTGCTCGTCTTCTACGGCCTGGTCTGCCTCCTGGGTGTCCCCGGCAACGCCCTGGTGGTGTGGGTGACGGGCTTCCGCATGTCTCGCTCTGTCACTTCCATGTGGTTCCTCAACCTGGCCCTGGCAGACCTGCTGTGCTGCCTGTCCCTGCCCCTGCTCATGGTGACCATCGCCCGGGACGAACACTGGCCTTTCGGCCAAGTGACTTGCAGTCTGGTCAAGGGCGTCCTCTACCTGTTCATGTACTGCAGCGTCCTGCTCCTGGTTCTCATCAGTCTGGACCGCTGGCTGCTGGTCACCAAGCCTGTGTGGTGCCAGAATAGGCGGAGACCTCGCCAGGCTACCTGGGTGTGCGTGGCGGTCTGGTTCCTGGCTCTGCTGGGCAGCATCCCCCAGTTTGTCTTTGTGGAAGTGTATAAGTTGAGCAACACCAAGGTTTTGTGTTTGGAAAGCTCTGAGCCAGTCAGAGCTGGGGCGTTATTCTCCTTCCAATTCCTGGTCGGTTTCCTCCTGCCGTTCGTTACCATCATCAGGTGCCATTTTGTGGTGTATTACAGGGCGGGGCCCCGGGCACGGGACGGCGGGAAGCGCAGCCGCACACTGCGGGTCATTGTCGCCGTGGCACTCAGCTTCTTCCTGTGCTGGCTGCCGCTGCACGTGATGAACTTTGTGAAGTTAAAGACCCCCCAGAGCTCGCCACACAATCACACCGTGCTTGTGGCCCACGCCATGGCACGGTGCCTGGCATACTTCAACAGCTGTCTCAACCCGATGCTGTACGCGTGCCTGGGAAAAAGCTTCAAGGAGAGTATGAATCAATCCCTGCGCAATATGTTCCACTTCATCACTGAGGAGCCAGTGGCCAGACCGAGCATCTCCAACACTAAGAGCACGCTGGAAACCAAGGAGATGCCTTTGTGATGTGTGTGTGCGTGTGTATGTATGTCTCAGTGTGAGTGAGTAAATCAGTGAGTGAATGTGTGTGTGTGTGTTGGTGTGTGTGTGTGATACATGCGGTATGGCTGGGAGGGTATAGTGCATGCATGTATGAGGGGATATTTTGAGGGGGACATAATGTAATCACAGCATCTCTTGATATTCATTAAGCGTTCTCAGGGATTTTCCATCTAAATACAGCTTCTGCACAGAGCAGGAACTGCAGGTTCAAGATGTTTCCGCTAAAGATCTCCTCACTTGGACTTGTGCAAGAATGGAAACTTCTGCATTTTGAATTTCCATGTTGTCTTATGTGTGTACTATGTATTGGCATAATTTCAGTCAGAATCAAACCATTGTAAATTAGCTGCTGGCGTGTTATGTACTCTTGCTTGAAGAATGTTTTTTGTAAGGTTAGAATGAAATTTCAAATAAATACATTTTCTTACACCAACGGTTATGGAACACTGAGCTGTGACATACTCTTTTACTGCAGTTACGGTATGGTATATCTGAAGCCAGCCATGCTTTCCTCATAAAGAATGGTAGTGGTATTTGAGTGAGTAGAGAAATGGCAGTTACAATCTGTTCACACAAAACACCTGGGGACAGGAGCAGACTCTTTCAGGTACAGACACCCTTTTTATGACTAGTCAATGAACATGAAGTGATGTCTACTTGCTCAACTAAAACTAGTGTCAATAGGCACAATTATGTATTTATGATTTATCACGTTATCTAATTTCATCACTTTCTCATCTTCTGCTTCCTCTTGCTGCTCAGAATGCGGTTTCTGCACTTCCCCATAGGTTGATTTATTTTAGGGATTAGCTTTTATGCAGACTTAGGAGAGCGTAGCCAGGAGTATTAAGATACTTCTAATTTTTCCTTATTCATCTTCAAAATGGCTGGCCTGATAATTGCCCTTGAAGTGGTTATTCAGAGGAGAAAAAAGGATAAATTGCTATAATTCTTTATTAATTTAAGAGGTAGTCTATTGAATGTTTATTTTGGCCTACTACATTATGAACCAATAGTATTACAACTTACTCCTGACAGAGGCACTATTGGCCACTATTGCCTTGTTATAGGTGGAAAACAAACCTTATAGGTGGAAATCAAACCTCAGAAATAAACATAACATTAATTTCGGACCAGTCAAAAATCAATATTTTTTTGGGGGGGAAAGCAATACTTTTATTTATTTCTTACTTACTTCTAAAAACTCTCTGGATGTATTATTATTACTATTATTATTATTTAGACTGTGGTAAATTACTTTGTGAGGCCTGATAACTAGCAGCCAAAATTTCATAATTTTGTTGCATAATGTTGAATAATTAATGCATAACTAGTTGTATTAATCACATTGATCAGAGTGAGTTCACAACAGAGATGTTAGATTTTCTTGGAAATGAGTCAGTGGTTCACTCACAGAGAGAGAGAGAGAGAGAGAGAGAGAGAGAGAGAAAGATAAAGAGATGATCTTCAGCTCTCAAAGGGTGTTGCTGTTGATGGTATTTAACAGGAGCCTCAAGGATGGAGGTTGGTAAAGCAGGTTAGAGGAAGAGCACCCTGACCTGGTGGCATCGTGAAACAGCACATGGTGCATGATGCCACAAGCACGCCAGTGTGGGTGGGTTCCGGCAAACATTTAGAAAGAGCTACAGAATAGCAGCAAAACAAGAAACACGTCTCCAACGGATGCCAAGATCTTTATTTACAAACTGCATTCATATAAACAAGGCCACGGGATAGGTATTTACAGGGGTGTGTGTATGTGAGTATGCATGCTAGTGAATGAGTTTAGGTGTGCATTTGCTTATGTGTGCACACGTGTTCAAGTATGTGAAGGCCCCTCGTGGCCAACGTTACTGTCAAGGGGAGGGTGAGTTCAGTCACAGGTCCCAGGCCACATGTGAGAGCAGCAGGGAGAGGCTCATTCTCCAGAGTGAAGGCAGTCTCTCCAGAAGTTAATTTCTCTTTGATGTACAGCTACACAGTATGATCATAATGATCTATGAGGTGGAATTCTGAACCCGGGCCTTCAGCATGCCTTTGTTTGTACCTGAAGGGGAAATATTTCCTGATGTCAGAACGGTTCTTGCACAGACAAGCAGAGGTAGACAGAGAGCGCAAACGTGAGATGTTAACCCGGACTGTACGCGAGAACGCGGGACGATGGAGCACGGCAAAGCTACGATGCCGCGGCGGCAGACACTCTTCTCAGACGGTGGTCATGACTTTGAGAGACCCCGAGCGGAATCGCAGGATCTTCTTCTTCAGCGCGTGGGAGGCTTTGATCTTGACAAAGGTTTTGGGCTGCGGCGAGGCCTCCGAGGAGGCCTGGGGCGAGGAGGAAGAGGAGGAGGAGGAAGGGGCGAGGCGAGGCGGCAGCTGCTGGGGCCACACCAGCCCGCCGCTCTCGTCCGAGTCGCTGGACAGAGAGCTGGAGCCCGGCGAGTACACCTCGCTCATGCTGGACTCGGACTCCCCCGGGGAAGCCCTGGCGTAGCCCTCCTCTGCCCGACACAGCGGCGCTCTCTCCGGGAAGTCCGAGCGGTGGGTCTGGGCGAGGGGGTGTGGGTGAGTATGGGAGTGGGGGCAGGTTTGGCTGTGACGAGCTCTGCGAGATGACCGCCCGTGCACCTGCCCTCCCTGGGCCTCCCCCTCATCCTGGCTGAGCTCCAGGTTGGAGCACCAGCGTCGACCCACCGAGGTGCTGCTGCTGTTCCCGGGATGTGGGCCTCCAGCCTGGGCATAGGTCTGGGCTTGGCCCCTCGTGCCCTGGGGCCTTTCGGTGGTGCTGTACCTGCGCTCGGGTAGCCCTCGCTGGCCCAGGAGGCTGTTCTCAGACTGGGAGTAGCTGGTCTTGTTGTGGCTGGATCTTTTGGAGCTTTGGCGCTCCTCGTGGTTCTTCTTACCTCCAGATCTGGGCTTGGAGCTGGGCTGGGCTGGGGACAAACACCCACTGACAGGCTTGGGGGGCTCTGGTGCATAGTGCATGGGGGAGCAAACTGGGGCATGGCAGGTTTGACTATGGATATAATGAGCACTGACAAGGTGGTTGTGTGAGGCTGGGAAGTGTGGGAGAGCATAGTGCTGGGGGGACTGGGATTCCCCACCAACACAGCAGGGGTCAGGAGCTCCATAGCTGGGGTCCAGGGAGGGTGGAAGCCCCCCGGCCAGGGAGTGGGGCCTGGAGTGGGGGTAGGGAAGAGCTAGATAACAGTCCTCCTCTGTGGGGGGGGGAGTCCCTCTGTACCCTTCCTCCTCCCCTAGGGGGTCACAGCCCCAGGCCTGGCCCTGGGGGTCAGGTGAAAGGTCACGGGGGTCATGGGTTCGGCGCTCGGGGGTGCGAGCGGGAGTTCTCCGGCGCAGGCTGCTTTGTCTGGAGACGCTGGGGTATGTGGGGTCAGGGTTCAGGCTGGTCCGGGGCTGACACGGCCGCGGGGAGAGGCTGTGGCGCTGGACGAGTCCCAGGATGTAGCCCTCCACCCGCAAAGCATGCTGGTAGTCCTCCTGCTCATGGGCGGCACGCTCACTGTGCCAGTCCTGGTCGACGCAGTGCGGGTCCCACTGCCAGGGCTCCTCTGGCGTGCCCTCTTCAGCGATGCCCTCCAGGGGTGGGTAGGGGGCGGAGAAGGAACGTGGCAGGGTGGCACGTGGGGCAGGCTCCATCACACTCTCAATGTTCAGTGTCAGGGCATCATCTACACACACACAGAACACAGACGGAAAAGGCAGCCCCTCTTTACAACACAGAAAAGAATACTACAAATAAATATAATTAAGTGCTGTTTCTGTATTCCCTTCTTTGGTATACTTTTTTGAGGTTGGGTCAACTTACCCAGCGACTTGGGTCTCTCAATGGTGTATGCCCAGGCGGAGGCGGGCTCTGTGACCTCAGAAGAACAGGAAAGGCCCTTTGGAGACTGGCCCTCGCTGGACTCATAGAATCCTGGGAACACAACACAGATAGAAGTACACATAATGATGCCAGTCATCACACCTCTCGGCTTGTTAGAGAAACCAAAGTCTCGCTTTTCACAAACCACAGAAACCCCCTTCTAACGCTGGCAGTTGAGGCATGTAAACTCCATCTGTCAAAACCAATGAAATATCAAACTAACTGTCTTCAAGTAGTTAGGAGAATTAGGTTGAAAGGGTGTGTGAGATGTATGATGACATTGCTCCAGATATGACGTGGTGGTGCAGGCTAAGGTTAAAGGTGAAACACCAGGGGTCACCAGAGTACCTGAGCTGGGCCTGCTGTCCCCCGTGTCCCCTTGGCTCCCCTCGTAGGCGACGTCACCAGTATCCACTCTCAGCTCGCCCACCTGCTGTTCCAGTGACAACATCAGCCCCCAGGGGGAGCCCTGGAGCGCACTCTGTAACACAATACGCAAAGATAGAGGCCATTAAACATACAGCTCTGACCAAGACACATGCAGTAGCCTAGTAGTGTGGCGTCTCATTTTTACAGTACAAAGACCTATTGATGCTCCAGGTATCTGCATCGTGAATGTCCATTGAACAGAGAAAATAAGGGGTGGCACATCTGTGTACCCTGTGCCCCACACACTATGAAACCTCAGTTCTCTTATGTAAGCTGGCAGAGAGTGCATTCAGATGGAACATGAATAATTGACTGTGAGGGACAGTGTTGATGTTATTTTTGTGGAAGCACACGCACATACATGAAGAACACACACACACACACACGCACACACACACAATATACCAGGGGGTGAGAAAGTGTAAGTGGACTTGCTTGTTCAATCAACCACAAGCAATTTCCGCCTGCCAGATGTCATGTAACAATCATTCTGACAGCTACACACACATTCCAATTTGTCAGATGTGATGCATCTAACATGCAAGGCTCTTTAAATTACTACGCTAACGGAAGATTGAGCATGTCATGAAAATAATGTTACTCTAATCTACCATGGAGAGTCAACTGACACAAGTTCCATTTTAAGAGCAGTGTGTATATTTGTGTGTGTGTGTGTGTGTGTTTGTGGTGTGCTTGAGGGGCGGGGATGGGTACATGCAGATTCTGAATAGAGTAAGTAGAAAAGACAGCAGACTCGAGGAAAGTGCAATTTGTCATCTTGGAATATAAGTAGCCAATTTAAGAGGAGCCCGATTCACCTTGTGTCAAACATACAAGTTGCCCTGAAACAGCAAACACAAGACCAAATCAATGGTCTTTTGATTACTGTAGTGTTGAAATCACTGAAATGCTTTGTTTCAAGCAAGATGAATTATAGTGATGATGTGTGGACCAGCATATTGATCCAAGCCACGTCTTCGGCACCCTTTATGGAAGACAATCTATTCGAGAGGTTTTGTAATGCCACTGTTACAGGGGGGTGCTGGTGAGGGAGGGGCAGACCTCACTTTGCAATCAGAGCATGAACAAAGGGGAGAAGTAGAGAGGAGGAGGGAGGATATGGGAAATCAATGCAGGCGCCATGGCTGGCTTTCACACAGCTGATTATTGGGACCTCCTGAGACTAGCTAAGCGCACACACAGATTGCAGGCTCCGTTAGTTAATTATATTGTAATGACACGTAACACAAACAATGCTTCATTGACACACGCACATTCTGTCGACTTCGTGTAGCAGTAGCGCTAGAGAAGGTGCCTGCCCTCCCTGTGGTGGTGAGACCTTTTGATTGTGTTACATTATTAATGCCCTCCTCCATGCGCACAGTGGTGTAATTTCTATTTCACTGCTACTCCCCCCTCTACCCTTTGCTGGTGGTGGGATGGGGGGGGGGGGCAGGAGGAGGCGCAGCAGCAGCCAATTTGGATGGTGAGGCATTGAATAGGGGAACACACACCGACACATTACAGACAGCCACACAAACTCTAGAATTAAAGCAATGTTGTGACTGGCTCTGAAAAGGAAGGGGTCGTGGGAGGCCGGAAACTTCCGCACAATCCCCCTGCATGCCCCCTTTACGCAGACGCTTGACTAAACCACCAATCCCCCTATATACACACACACAGACTCTCTCAAACACATGCACACACACACAGACTCTCTCTCTCACACACACACACACACACACACACACACACACACACACATACTCTCTCTCAAACACATGCACACACACACACACACACACACACACACACACACACACACACACACACACACACACACACACACACACACACACACAGACTCTCTCAAACACATGCACACACACAGTGTTTATTTAACAGGCATGAATGGCAGGCAGCGCACTCTGCTCTTTCCTGTCCAGTCACAGTAGAGAGCTTCCCATGAAATCACTCCAACCTGGCTGATCCAGCCTCTGGCTGAGCTCAGGTGACACACAGCTGCTGATAGCGCTGTGTTTGTGTGTGTGTGTGTGTTCAATCAAAGGCCAGACAGCTCCCTCTAGTCATCGGCCTCTGATTGGCCTCTCACTAATGATGTGCTGCTGTGGCAAACACATGGGTGCACATATGATGAATTGGGACACAGATGTATGCACACACGCACACAAACAGAATCAAATACGCACACACACACTCACCAAGCACACACAGCAGGGTGGCTCTGAGTGAGGCCAGTGGCTTGTGCTTTCCCAGCTGCTGTCTGGCGTCGCATGTCTGTCCACACTTTCATAACTGGCCCTACGGACAGGGAGAGGAGCCCTCTAGGTCCCAGTCATGGGCAAGGATTCTCTAAATGACTCCCCTAACCCTCTACACCCCTGCCCCAAACCCAGGAGGCTAATAGGGGTCAGCTGTTCCTGTGTGAACATCAGGTAGTCTAATAGTAAGAGAAGGCTGGTTTCATCTGAGGCACATGAAGACATGGGGGGGGGGGGTGCTCAATTATACCAATGTGAGAGAAACCTCCAAACAATAATCTCTAAGGAATTTCCTGAGTAATTACTTGCTCGCTTGAATAGTCATTGCAGTTAATATCCATCGATCCAATGACAGCTCTCTCGAAGGACTGTTTCGGATGACGTGGTGTGCAAGCCAATGCACAATTGCGCACTGGACTTAAAACGAAAAATATGCAGTATTTAAGGCCAATAACTCTTCCGTTAGTCTTGGGAAATCGTCTGCAGTCACAGTCGAAGCGGAGCCACTTCGAACCGCGTTGACAGCTCGTCTCAGGGTGATAAGTTCCAGACTTCCAGTTGTGGTCTTTCAAAGCCGGCGACGCGCATGGCTCCCCTCACGGCGCACAGAGCCTCGCGGTCATTAGTATTCTGCTCCATGCGCCTATTGTTCGGGCCGCGCCGGAGAAGGGGAGGGGAGGGGGGGGTCTGAGAACAAGGCGGCTGATTTAATTTATTTTTCACTCCCTTTAGCAGCGTTCTATTGAGGACAGTGGGCTGTGCGGTTAGGGTGAAGTATTCCCACTACCCAGTGTTTTAAGATAAATGCAGAACAGTTGGGCAAAAATAATATCTCAAATTATCCCCAATTAATTCCAATTATTGTAGTTTTGCTGTTCATTGTCATTATACAGAAGTAGTAAAGGCTATGTCCATAGATCTAGATGATGATGTTATAAAGGCCTAATGATTATTAGTAGCCTAGGTGATGTGATGCGTGCATGGTCTTTCAATTGTATCACGAAACACGCCCACTTCACCCTGCACACATTTCTGTCCCATATTTACCAAGTAAACACTCAATGAGGACACACATTTCCACGTGCCAGCTAAACGTGGCTCTAAAACTTTCATAAATTATGACCAGTCCCATATATCACATTTCCTATACATCATTAGTGAGCATTGTATACATTTGTACAAAACAAACTCGAAACGACTATAACATATATAACATTATTTTGTACGTTATTTATGAATTATAGCTGCCTTGCTCAATAGAAATACTAGCTATAAACTGGGAACAATGGGTCATTAAACGGTAGCTGCGAGGGTGTCCCCCTCCCCTTTCGTTCACCCAAGGCGTAAATCTGAGCCCAAAGGATGGAAAGAATTAGATTCTTTCAGATGGGGATGTCATTAATCAAGTTAAGTAACTTTTCGTGCAGATAAGGGTTGTCTCCAAACAAGTCTCTCCTCAAAAGCAATTGTCCAACCAACGGTCAAGGTTTTAACAAAACGAGGGGATTTAGTCGTATTTTTCGAAACCCCACAAGACTTAACGAGGTAAAACGGGTTAAATCGTGTAGCCTAATAGCCTACTATATTGCGACCACCATGGGCGAACCATCAGTGAGAAAGGGGTTCAAAAAGCATCATGCTATATCAGACAAGGCAAGCCACATTATCAAAACATCAACTCGTACATGCTTCACTAACTTACCAGCTGACGTCTCAATGTCAAGTTTTCTTGTCCCCATGTACTGAACCCGGATAGCTCCCTACTCAAGGTATTCTCGGGCATTGGCCCTCCAAGGGCCAGAGCACCCAGGATCAAACATTCCTGCCTCTGCTTGCGCAGCTCCAGCTCGCACAGCCCGGCGAGACTGGCCTCCAGGCGCTCCTTATTCCGGCTCCGCTCCGCCGCCATCGGGAAGGAGAACGCACGGTGCATGGGTACACGATTTACAGTTTTCACGGGGAATCACCGAATGAATGGGCTCCAATATTCTCTTACCGCTCATTAAACAACATATTGCATCCAGGTCCAGATATGCTCACATTAACACACGCGTAAAACCATGCTGATTTCTGTCCAGTAACCTAGTTATTGCTTAGTAGGCAAATTCTCTACGAGCTACACATTCTTTATTTCGCAGCTGTCAAACGATAGTGTGCTCCGCCCTTTGCGTGGTCTATTGGTTCTCATATCACATCCATGATTAAAACGTGAAGATCATCCGCCCCTTGCCACAATCTGTTCTCATTGGATAACAGAGGTTGTATGAGCCGCCTATAGCCTATTCCCGAATGTCCCGAACAGCTGACATATTTTTTACGCAGCACACATAAACCTTTACCTGAATTTAGAGTGGTATTTTTACGCACACAATCTACCAGGGACGGTTCTGGCTCTCTGAATGCTCAGTGTAGGCTATGGCATTGCTATTTTCTGAATAAAACAGGACTACTTGCTGGGTTTATATAGCCTACTCTCAATAAATCTATTGCAAAACGTAATTGGACTACTGACGCCTCTCGATCCACAGGGGACTATCCCTGTCATCGGGAGAAGTTGAGGGGGTAGCCACAATCCACACTGTAAACCTACAGTAAACCTATAGCCTTTTCAACATCAAAACAAATTTCCATCTCTGTTATAATCACCCGAATAGCTTCCAACAGAAGATTAACCTTTTATGCACGATACACAGTGCCCATGGAGCCATCTTGGTTGTTCTGCTGTTTTGCACATTCCATCCATCCATCCATCGGGCCATTTTGGCTCCAGAGTCCAAATGAATGGAGGTGAATGGGAGGCCTTGTTCGAACGGCTCTGTGGCACCCCCCTCGGGTTGGAGCCGGCAGGGGAGCAGTTCGGTGCACTCAGGGGTCTCCCCCCACACACTCCAGTCTGAACCCTGTGTCTCTATCGCCCCCCACACGGGGAGCTGGTTTTGCTCAAAGTTTTGTTTAGGCTGTTTGATATTGCTGAGTTCCTTATGCCAAGAGCTTTCTGCCAGTCCAAACTGCACGTCTCTGTGACCTTCCCACTTCAAGATATGGCTGTTTCAATCCTGTGCGCCCTCTGGTGGTTAGGTGATGAAGTGCATGGTAGACCCTACGGCCCTAGGTAAGCCTTGTCTAATTGTAGTATAGATAGATTTATGGAAGTTCTCGATCATCATATCGATGATATAGGCTAGGCTTACCTAATTTGAGTTGGTAGTAAAAGCAAATTGATATATGTGACGTCAGCAATGTGTCCCCATGATGTCATCACTGTAGAGTAGCCTATACAAAAGGGGGAGTTAGCTTACCCTTATCCTATAAAGTGGAGTCGACAGATGTGGTTCTGTTAGACCAAAATGTGTCCGGCGGCCAAAATGTGTCCGGGTGATGTAATGGTCTGTCGTTATGACTGGATAGAAGAATGGTTGTATTTTTCGGCTAGTTAGCTATCTTACCATTGATGTCAAACACATCCAATATTGGACATTTTGAATTTATTTTTAATAGAATGTCTATAAAATCTCACCCACACTAGCTAGATAAAATGTTAGGCTAGCTAGCTAAAATAGTTTAAATAGAACTGAATTGACCAACCTGGTCTCACATGGCAGACTTCAGAATTCGATGTTTGTCCATTGCCTCCAAACGTCATTTCTAGACGGCATCATACAACATAACAGTTACAGGAGGCGCTCGGGCAGCGAGCCCCTGTCCCTTTTCCCATAATGGAACTCGGTTGGGATACCGTCAAAATTCCGCTTGCAACCATCACTGGAGGGTAGTCTTGAACTACCTAGTCACTGACGACCAGCTCAACACGAAGCCCCAGACAGGTCAGGTAAATTCTGGTTCAAAATGTAAAGCTGTATACAAACATCACATAAAACGTGTTTTTAAAAATGTCCGGTGTATTGACGGAACATTTGCTACTCAAATGTTAATGCTACTTCACGTTACGGCAGCTATCTTAGCAAGCTGACACATTTATGTTAGCTTACTAGCTAGCTAGCGTTAATGTTAGCTTAGCCGTCAGCTACTGTGTTGTAGCCCTTTAGTTGTAAGTATTTTATTAGTAGGGGAGACTGGGGTAAATTGAGCATAGGGGGAGGTTGAGCCATGAAAGTGAATTTACTCTATCATGCGTTTCATGAGGATTGTGTAAAGACCAAAATAGATATTTTTTAAATGTGTTTTATACATCAGCTAGGGTATTTATGAGCTGCAACACCAGGTAGTAAATCTAGCATTAAAGTGCACCATTTTAGCTGTGGGGGCAAATAAATTCAATATGGTAGCCAAGTTGAGCCACACACATTCTCAGGCCTATGTTGAAATGGTTTCAAATGCAATTATGAGAAAAGCTAGGCCAACTTGTTGAATTGTGTTTAATGAATAAAAATACAATCAGATTTGAAGAAGTGACTGTGATTTCATTCAGTATAGAAATTTATAACTGGAATATCTTAATCCAGGGATGGAGGGAGAGAGAGGGGGAGGGGAGGATATGGGGGTGTTTGGGGGGGTCTTAGAAGAGGGGAGGGGAGGAGGGAGGGTGGGGGAGGAAGTAGGGATGGAAGGAGGGAAATGGCTCAACTTATCCCGCTGTTATGTTCAAACTGATTCTGATTGTTTGTAGGGATGCACAACATCCTAAACTATATGCTGATATAATTAGTTAGCAAAAAAAAACTATAATTGCCTTCATGTAGTGATCCTGAATATGAAAAGTGGCTCAACTTACCCCGGTCTCCCCTATAGAGCCTTGCCGAAACATTTTATCCTATAATGTCTCCCACTCCAACCAAGCCGGTCCCAAATCCAGATGCGGCGGGGGAGTCAAGCGCTTCCCCAAAAAATGACAACAGAGAAAGGAGGCACAGAACTGCCCAATGTCACTTTTCAGGAAATTAGTAAAGATATGTCACAGGCCGTATGGGAGAAGCTTAACTTAATCAAGTTACAGGACGAAGTGGTGGCTAAATATAATATTAGGGAGGATGAGGAGGGAGGATGGCCCTTAACTGATATCAAACGGGCATGGGGGAAGACCACTCGTCTCCCCAGGGACTCACACGAACACTTACAATGGTGTTCTCTGATCCTTGGTCAGATCAGAATATATGAGTCTTAGATGGAGAAAATCCAGTCAGAAAGAATTAGCCTGGATTTGAAAGCCCGCATGACAGCCTTAAAGGAGAAGATACATGAGCTTACCACTAAATTAGAAACAACGGAGCAATGGAGGGAGGAACTAGAGAAGGGTAGGGCTGAAACAGCAGCCGCGATAGCAGAGTTATCAAGAGGGCGAACTGATTTGGAAGCCGCCATACTAACAATCACGAGAGAAAGAGGAGAGATTGCAGGGGCACTACAGACCCAAGAGCAGGTCTTATCGCAGCTGGCCATTGACGTGCGACAGAATCAAGAATAGGCCGTGCTCTCACTTTCAACAGATTATAAAGAACTCCAGGGCATGATGAAAACCCAAACTGAGTTTCTTTCTCAACTGTCTGTCACCTTGAGCTCTCTGTCCACGGCTCACACACAACCATTTGTCTCAGGCCCTGCTCCGGTGGGGGCTACTCTGCCCCGACCTTCGGAATTTCTCTTGCCTCCAGCTCCGAAGGGAAAACGGCCTTCCCCGGTGGCGAATCTTGTTACGACACCAGTCTCCAGAGAAACCCGACCCCCTCCCCTAGCGGAGGGGGAACCTTGGCAAGGAGAGACATCTGACACCGAGACTGATGACACAGTGGCCACTCCGATGCCCCCTCCTCTCTCTTCTTCTCCACTTCAGATGGTGACAAGGAGCCAAACACCAAAGGGGATCAACCTAGGCGCTTGCGCCCCGTGCGCTGGACCACCAGTCGGGCCCGGGAGGCCTCCATTCGTTTTATACCGGCAAAACCGGAGCACCTGGAGAGATGGTCTCAGCTGGTCAAACACCCACGGGAAGTAGGCATGACAGCCTGGGATGAGCTGAACAGATTAAAGGGGTTATATGAACTTCATCCATTTGATGGCATTTCAATCTTGAGTCACTGCATGAATCTCAGAGAGAGAGTGGAGTTAAAGGAGTAGTAAAGGGAAAATGCATGTTTAGCCCTGTTTTAAGGTTACTTATGATCATATACAATGGTTCAGATCAAAACATTGCCAAAACTAGCACTTTTGAGAAAGTCTGATAATTGCTCTACCACCGTTTTGGTCATACAATGGATGTGGGTGGGCACCATGAAAAATCTTTCAAAAACATGTTAAACTCTCGATTTCAAAGACAAGAAACTCACTGAGGTGTTAGTTGCCGTTCTGACATATAATTCGCCATAAAGTAAGATTCTAGTTCATCTGGAAAGGCCTTTTTAAATATTTACCATACAACTATGAACTATAGAACTACGGTTACTGTAATACACCTGGTCACTGGATCCGGGGCTGCAGAAAGAAAATGCAGGCGGACCAGTCCAGAGGGGGTGGAGCTGCAACTCAACCTCCAGCAGCCTCACAAGCGCCCACTGCAGGTTTGGCACCACCAACCATTGATGCTTACCAGCAGCGGCTGTCTCGCTTCATCTCCCTCTCTGCACAAGAACAGGAGGCCACCTTGGAGTCCATGACTAAGGTCCCCTCCACACAGACTCCTCCATCTGGTGCACATCCTTTTTAGAACGGCCCCCGCTCCGTGCCTTACAGGCTGCAGTCCTGCAAAAGGACGACGGCCTGTACGTGACAGCAACTTTAAATGGGCACAAGGATATATATTTCTTAATTGATACCGGAGCGGTGGCGACAGTGGTTCCCTATCATTGCATCCAGGGGACAGACATTCAATTAAGTCACAAAAAAAGAAACCATGTATGTAGCGGGGGGTGAACCAATATCTGTGTATCAGACATTCTTTCTTCTTAGGGATCGAGCCCCGGAGAATCCGGACATCAATCTGGGTGGGGCTCATAGGAGATGCTCTCTTGGGACTTGACGTCCTAACTCAAATGAACTCATCTCTTGAATTCCATGGGGGAAAAATCAGATGGAAACTGAGGTGAGTGACCAAACCGGATCTCACCGGACATCCCATATGGGCAAAAGACAAAAATGATTGTGGACTTCTGAAGATGGACCCGGTCACCTACACAGGCAGGCCACCACCATGCACTCATCAATATCCACTCTCTCCCCGAGCATTTGAGGGGGATCAAACCACTCCTCAAGATCTTTGAAGAACGGGGGGTTCTGAAGAAGACCCGCAGTGCCTCCAACAGCCCGGCATGGCCGGTGTTGAAACCTTCAGGAGAATGGCGCCTCTGCGTGTGTAGTCGATAGAGTGAGTGGTCTTTGAGAATTCCCTGATCAAGTGTTTTTTGGCTGATGTGCGGTGCCTTCACCCTGTGGGTAAAGCTATGGCACCTCCATGGGATCTGTCATCGGTTCTGAACACGCTCTGTGAAGCGCCGTTTGAGCCAGTGGAGCAGGCTTCCCTCAAATGGCTTTTTCGATCAAGACTACTTTGGTTTGACGTCAGGCAGGCAGGTCAGAGACTTGTGTGCGCTGACCGTACTTCTCATCACTGATACTGGGAGTAAGGCTGTACTCCGCACAGACCCTTCTTTTGTGCCAAAAGTGGTTCAGACTGTGTTCAGCACGCAGGACTTGGAGCTGCGAGCTTTCTATCCTCTGCCTCATGTGAGCGAGGAAGATGCTCGAACACGATCAGAAGCGTACTTTGTGGTGAGCTTCCTGTCTTTGAAAGTTAATGGTGTTTTTGAGGAATTTTGTCTATGCACCTATGGATCCACTGAGTGTGTTAGCAGTGACAGGCTATATCTCGAGAGTGCACCGTTTGATGGATCTTTGATATCGGCCATTGTATATGATCGTAAATAACCTTATAACATAGCTTATAATACTAAATTCCGAACCTGTCCTTTAAGTGTAAACATGAAAAAGTGAGTGCATGACAATGACAGCTACAGTAACAGTGCAGCACTCAACTTGACAGTCCAAAATGGCGGCAGCCCGGCTCAGCAGATGGGTGTATTGGTTCCATAGCAGTATCAATGGAGTGTTCCCTCTTGGCATTCCATACTCTTTGATATTCTCGTGTGCATGTAATTTCCCTGTTGTAAAGCACTTTGAGCTGCATTTCTTGTATGAAAGGTGCTATACAAATAAAGTTTTACTTACGAGACTCATATATATACGAGGCTCATATATATATATATATATATATATATATATATATAATTATATAGGACAGTGTAGACAGATAGCAAAGGTGGGAGACAGAGAGAGGGGAGGACATCACACAGGGCCTGGGCTGGATTCGTTCCTTCATGTGGTACGTGCCTTAACCGATGAGCCACCGGGGCGGCACCCATATATATCTATTTAACTCATCTGTACAATTTCATGTTCTCTCAGATCATTCCATTCCATTTTAGGAGCTAGCGGAAAGCATTTAACTGCTCATTGCACTGGTATGATGTGGCATGTTACAAATAATACTTTTAACTTGGTTACATGATGAGGGAATCTTCAAGAGAATATAATGCCCATTTCTTGTTGATGTATTTGCTCGGTTTAGGGGACAAGGTAATAAATAACCAAAAGATCTTGAAATATGTTCAATACTTTTTAATTCATACCTCCCATCTCTACATCACATGAACCAGAAAGCCACTTTATCTTAGACTCTATTAGGCAAAGTCGTCCACAGATCAAGAACCACGCACAGCGTAGATTTGATTCTTTTGTCAGTGTGTGTCCACTGCAGATGTACACAACATATACTTACAGTATATCATGTATAAATCTAAGTAATATTCTCTCTAGAGATCAAAACAGGTCTAAAAAAAAAAAAACTGTAGGTCTCTTTTTGAACAGAGCTACACCAGTAACATAATGCCAAGACACACATTGAAGAACCTGGCTTTGTGTTCAGTAGGTGTTTTTGAGGGCGAGGGTGGGACTCCCTGTCGTGCGTTAACCAGAGTGTGAATGGGGTGGCGCCTTGCTTCTGCTGTTCACCACAACAAAGCAAATATCAATTAATGTAGTCAGTGAAGCGCACAATTAATTGACAACAAAACGGTGGTATCGAGACATCTCAAGTGGTCTTTGTTACAGTGTTCTAGCGAGAATAGCAATCATACAAGGTAATGCCAATATCTGTTAGTGCATGGTAGAAAAGAGAAAAGCGAACACCAAGCAACAAAGAAACAAGCCAAAAAGAAGACTGCATCTATTAGATATGATTGGTTCTATTTATAATATCAGGTCTGCCACTGTTAGTCTACTGTTTGCAAAAAAGATCCTGCTCAGTCTCTAACCTGCAATTCAAATATGAATCCTTCATCAGACAAATAGTGCTTAATGGTCTAGTATCGAAACCTTAAAATAAATCTGAATTGTTAGACAGTGTGAGGGATCTTTATGCAACTTTTGATTCATTCATCCCTCTCCTACGTACCTGTCTTTTGAAACAGATGCGCGAAGCATTCTCTTATGAGTCTACTGTTTGTATAAAAAATAACCATTATGTTTGAAAGGAATGTTGAACATACTGTAATTGAAAATCCAACACCCTCAATCAGTTACTTTAATGGAGATAACCACCCCCCAAACAATAGTCAACTTCACCTCAGGTCATCTTGAGCTGTCATCAATAAAGCCAAACAAAACAATGGGAGAAATGTGGAAATAAGGAAAATACACAATGTATGTATGCACGAAGATAGCTATTATAATTACTTTGACTAAGAATGGAAGTGTGAGATGAATTGAAGATAAGAGTAACTAGACTGAAATGAATGACAAATCTTAGATCATGCAAACATTAATTCATACATGAACTCACGTGTGCCCCTCCACACTTTTTTCAAATCAGTTGTGAATGGTCCAATATTAGTCCCATTCTAAATATAGAAATCCAAATAAATGTCTAGAAATGAATGAAAATCCAAGCAAACAGTTCATACACTTTAAAACAAACTTTTAAAGTATTTCAATCACTTCTTCATATATTATAGGCCTACCTGTATATAGGAAACATTGACCTCAGTGGGGTATATAATCATTCATAATACAGCTTGATTGTGAAAGCAATTTTTTAAGAACAGAAACATTTCCAACCAGATTTTGAAGATTTCCATATACCTTGTCATCATATATATAAAAACTGCACCCACTGCAGGGGATCCAAGTCAAAAAGCATGCGTTTAGGATAGCCAACAGCCTTGTTCATTAACACGGCAACACAAGCACACGTTCAAGATAACTCCATGCCCAGAAACAGCCCACCCCTGTCCCAGCCTGGCCATCTCATCCTGAACTCCATCTCGCTGCACCGTCCTTCATTCCATTCCCACGCAGAGCAATGAGAGGGTACAGCCATTCAGGATTGGTTGGCTGCCAGCCCCCGTTCCCTTCCAGCCCTGAAATACTCAATGGAGCAGAACACCTCATCAGCAACACAAAATGCTGAGGAAAACATCTGGTTAACAGACCAGCATACCAGTGCTCCCTGTGGAAGCAGAGAGAAATGAAAAATATGCATGCTTTTAGATACCAGGGGGCGCTTTAAACAAATTGTTGGGTTAACGCTTTGTTTCAGAATGCAAAAAGGGACAAAATTCCAGTGCTCAAATTTTAGTCAGTTTGGAAGTTAGAGGCTGCATTCATTTGACTGTTTAGAAGTGGTCAACAGTTTTATTAAATACCACTCTGACTTTGATTTCACCCCCCCCTGACCCCAGATCAGGATGTCACTGTCTCTCTCTCTCATTCATTATTTGGAAGGAAAATAAAGTGCATCACTTTCCTCTCATTCGTTCAGGAAGTGTTTTGGAAGTGCTTTCATCATCAAGTTCCATCAGTAGCTCAGGGTTGCTGATCACCTACTGTACATTTTGTGTTGTTGAAAATGATCTAACCGAGCATAAATAACATAATTTACCCTTCATTTGGTTCGATCTAAAATCGTGAAAATAAATCTCACAATTTGCAATGCATTAAATGACACAAACACTCAGGATGTGTGTGTGAGAGTGTAGTACTGTACTTGGGGCACGCAGGACAAAATGAGGATGATTGAGCAAAGTGTGTGTGTGTGTGTATGTGTGTGTATGTGTGTGTGTGTGCGTGCGTGCACAATATGCATGTGGTCAAGTCAAGTCACTTGCAGGAGGTGGCATGGACACAGGGGTGTCCGTGTGGGGCCCATTGTAAACGGAAGCCTGTTAAGCTAATGCAAGGCTGCATCCAAACGCATGGGCATCAGAAAGGCAGTTTGGCTACATGTGCCAGAAACGAAACGCTGAGAGACACCATTATGAGTGGAATGGTAGAAATGTCACTCTCTACACATGAACACACAAGTGTGTGCGCATACACACGTGCGCGCACACACATACAGTATACACACTCAAGCATACATGCACACTAGATATGTCACAGACATACCCGGCATGCTTTTTTGAAGAAAACACTTCGTTATAAATTTTTTAAACCTGTCTAGAGCTCTGATAACTTTCCTATTTACATAAATTAACAATAAATATATGCAATGTGTATATATTTTGAAATATATATTAAATAGTGAAATATACATATATATTTCAAATATATTCATATAATTCCATCTTCAAACATTTGAAAGAGATATAATCACAGTTTAGTAATAAAACACTTAAGAACACAAGTCACCCTAATTGCCTGGCTGCAGTATCCCTTTTTCAAATGACATCTAAGCCATCAGGGTGTCTTATGTATTACCAAAAGACCAGTCATTTGGAACAATCCATTACATTCTCTGTCCATAGGACTTCTAGTAACTTATACTGAGAAATGTGCAACATCATGAAGAAAATCATCAATACTGTGCGTAAAAAGAGTTGCCAGTAATTGGTTGATAGGTGATGAATAAAAGCAGCGCTGACAGCTAATTATTCGATTTGGAACTTAATGTTCCAGTGACTGTTTCACAACTGGTGGAAAAAAAGTGACGCATATGATGGTCAATTGATTGTGTTGGTCAGCTTGCACAATGTAAGATAGCTATATAACTATGCTATAATACAGGACTGAACTTCCTAAACCTTAAGAACTCTCAGGTTCCCTCCTTCTAGTCCAGAAACAGTTTGGGGACATGATGTCCCCTGGAAAGCAATAATGCCCTTGCAATCTCAAATATATCTGATAACTACTGAATGCTTATGAGGACTTTCCTTATCAGAAATTGAATCTTCCGGTAAGACTTCATAAAATGTACCAACCCAACACCCTGGCGACAGGCTATCAAGGGGAACCAGCCCCTGACAAACCAAGTTCAACCAGGCCCAAAACAAGGCAGTAGATGTCTAAGTGGAAGTGTGCTTCCACACACTGTACACCTCTCCTCCATCTCTCTGCTGGTGGTCCTGCTACTCTAGAACGTGATCTGTTCCCGGGACCAGAAGGGGTGACAAAAGGGACACTGCAGCGAGGGCCCCTAGGGGACAATTGGGTTTGGAACAGTTGAGGGGGTGTGGAAAGCCTGTTGACTGCATGAGGCCCTCCTCCTCCTGTCTCCTCTCTTTTTTTTGTTCTTCTTTTAACTCTTGCAAGAGCAGCAGTGGAGCCACAGGCGCTGAAGGGGAGGAGTTTTTATGATGAAGAGCAGAAATCGCATGCTGCACTTTTTTCCTCTTCTACCCCCATAAACGAGTGTCAATGTGTTACAGTACAGTGTCCTTGAGAAAGGATGACAGAAAAAAAAGTCAAGAGGGTAACAGAGCCTGGGGCTCGTTGGCACCTTTCCCATGATGCCTCACTGCTGTGGGGGTGATGCCTCACTTCGAGTCTATGGTGGGGTGGGGTGGGCGGGGGGCTTCCTATCCGTGGTTTGCCCTGCGGGGTCATGACCTCTATGAGTTGGGGGGAGGGGCTTCACACTGTCCCTCTGTCCCCATAGGGCCAGCTCACAGCTGGTCACCCTCTGCTCCATTTGTTTATGTCTGCATATTCGTACACAAACAGTTCCTGTATTGCACACCATGCCCTCATGGCCAAGGGGTCGTATGTCAGTGGTAGCGACTTCTCTTCTCCTCAGCTTCTGAGCTGTAGTCTGTTAAGCCAAGGCCTCTTTGAAGGTTCAATAAAGAATCCTTCATCTGTGAAGAGGCAAGAGGACAAAACCCTGGTATTAACTTGTGTATGAGTCATATTTTAATTGAACCAAACAACTGCAGTGTAAGAACATTGATGGAATAACAATATAGAATGTTTCAGGCAATGCACAAAGTGACAACAATTTGTCTGACTTTGGGCAGTCAAAATATCAGCTAATGAGTACTTTAACTCTCTGACAGTCATTTCAAAGGGAGTTTTGTTTCCAGGTCTTCCCTACCTGGTCCAGCAGCACCACCGAAGACTTGATGATCTCTCTCCACTTCTGCAGCTCAGCGTCATGGTAACGCTGCTGGGACTCCAATAGCTGGGCCCACTCCATCTGCGTCTGGGGCAGTTTACTGGAAACAAACAAACACACACACACACACACACACACACACACACACACACACACACGCACACACACGCGCACACACACGCGCACACACGCGCGCACACACACGCGCGCGCACACACACACACACACACACACACACACACACACACACACACACACACACACACACACACACACACACACACATATACACGCGTTAAACACACCTCAAGGTTCTATCAAGTGTGACTGACTACCACCTCAAAGGAGTGCCGAAACTCATGAAGGACAAATTGTTCCAGTAAGCTCACCATTATCCAGGGAAATTCAAAATGTTTTGTGGGCAACGATGATTATAGCCATATGGTTGAGGTTCATGGAATAGAATATGGGCAAATAGTCTTGGTTTGGCTTCCATTAATACAATACTACATAATGGAAGCTCTGTAGTGGCACAGCTCTCCAGAAAACCAGGTTTAATACATGTGTGTGTGTACTGTACCTTTCCTGAAGCCGCAGGCCTTGCCAGGTGGTGAGAGACTGTGCCGAGTACTCCAGCATGCACAGCTTATAGAACAGCATCATGTTGAGGAACACCAGCAGAACCAAGCTGTTGGAGGAGAGGAAGAGAAACAGAGAGGGAGAGGGAGAGGGAGAGAGAGAGAGAGAGAGAGAGAGGGAGAGGGGAGGAATGAAATAAACAGCACTGAACGTTATTGTTCACCGTTCTAACAGAAAGTAAGGGTTTTCCTTTGAGCTGGGGCCTGTTATGTTGATCAGTAAAGACATGGATGGATGTACCTTAGACAGATCCTATGGTAGGCAATGAAAGGAGAGAATAGAGAAATTACATTTACAGCACAAAGAAATATGAGCAGATGTTTGAAAATGAAACGGACATAATAATAAACAATGGATCTGTGTCTGTATGATTGTGTCTGTATGACTGTGTGTATGAAAGTAAGTGGGCGAATGTGCGTGTGTGTGCGTGTGTAACCCACTCACACAAAGCTGATGATGAGCAGCAATTTGGAGACGCTGTAGAGGGCGAACCCCCCGGGCATGTGCTCAGGGGTGTGTCTGGTCTGGGTGGAGCCCGCCACGTGTTTGATGCGGTGGATGACCTCGTCGTCGGTGGGCGTGGTCACGGTGCTGAGTGCCTCGTCCATGTGCGGGCCCCGCAAGTGTGCGAGGGGCCGTTTCCTCCTCCTCACAGAGGAGGCCTTCACCACCTTGGCCTTGGGGGACAGCGGGTGGCTCTCCATTAGTAGGTCCTCCACCTTGGCCAGCTCCAACTCTGCATCAACCAAGACATTATTTTACCTTAGATCCTTAGACCTTTTATATTTTACATGAAAAAACAATAATACAACATAAATAATAATAAAATAATATTTTTTTCTTCTTTATAATAATAATAATAATAATAGATAATAGTAGTAGTAGTAGTAATAATAATACTACTACGACTACTACTACTACTACTACTAATAATAATAATAATAGTTATAAGTCAAAGTTATCCTTGATTTAAACAGGGTAATCTAATGAGACCTAGGTCCCTTTCACAAAAGCTCATGTCTAACTATAGTTTTCATGGATGATTATGTTGAAAGACTAAATTGACATCAGGTGGAGTTCAAGGCCAACATAGTGCTCTCAGTTTCAAGTGTAGGCTAATTGGTTGCTATGTACTGCTAATTGGTTACTATGAACATAAAAGTTCCACAAGCTGGCAGACCTTACCCAGATGGCGGAAGTTCTCATCCAGCCCACTCCAGAAGTTCTTCTCTATGAAGCCCTTGACCAGTCCCCATGGCTGTTTCCTATAACGTAGCTCAGTGGACACCCTGGGAAAGAGGCGTACGGAACATGCTGTCATGTGCGGCCGACGTTATGGCAACGTTCTGATGACGTCACGTCAGTGTTTCTGTGTCCTCCTCACCTTAACCGACACTTGTTCTTGGCCACTCTGGTGATCATGTAGCGGTTGAGGGTGTAGAAGTAGTCGTGGTAGGGGACGTCGTGGGTTATGACCTCAGCATCGATGATGTAGCACTCAGTCTCCTGGCTGGCCTTGTACAATGTCTGTCAGGAAGATGGAAAGATGGAGATAGATTTTGGTAAGCTGCATCGGCATAACATTGTTCACTGGTTTAAAAACAACAACAACAACAACAACAACAACAACAACAAAAAACATGTAGGATGAGGAAATACTTAAGATAGGATATTCTGCTCAACAAATCACTTCCTACAAGGACATGACTCTTTAAAGAGAAGGTTGTGACACTATCTTTGATTGGCCGGTCACTATCTTTGATTGGCCGGTTGTAACACTGTCTTTGATTGGCCGGTTGTGCATTGGGGTATGATTTGGCACAAAGGGGGTTGTTCACCTGTGTCTCTGTAACCGTGGCTGTCTTTGGCGCCAGAGGGTTGGACAGGGAGATGGTGTACAGGATCTCTCTGGTCTGGTTACCCGCATCTTCCTTCTTCCACGGGTGGTAGACCACATCTGCATGAGGGAGGGGAGTAGATTAAGTCGGGGGATACACATTCTGTAGGGATATGTGACACGTCACATATCCACAATGGCAAAACTAACAGAAGATGCTAACGCTAATGCTAAAGGACGACAAGATTTATTTCTACTGACCGGAGAACCTGCGCTGCTCCATGAAGTCAGTCATGAACTGGGACTCGGTAAAGAGGATGCCATACATCTTGTCCACGCTGAACTTGTACACCTCGTTGATGTACTGGCGCCCGTTCAGGTCCTCGTGGAAGGCCTGCACTTCACCTGATTGAGACAGATGCAGTACATAGAGGCCTTTCAGTTGGGGCCCCTTAGTGGACACATGCAAGACCTGATCACCTTTGAAGTTACTACATTTCAGTGATAATTACAATCGTTACAGGTCACATGGATGCAGATTTCGGCCAACACGTACAGAGCTTCAGTAAAGGTTTGTTAAGTGAATGGAGGTCTGAGGCCTCACCCTCATCGTGGGTCTCGGAGGAGTCGCTGAGCTCGGTCGGGATGTCCTCGTTGTCGTTGAAGTCGAGCGACGGCGAGGGCACGAGGCCGCTGGGCTCAGTACCCTCCACCTCCAGCAGGGGGAGGGCGAGCTGCTCGCCTTCTGGGAGGCAGTCTGCATACTCCTCTGGGGAAAGGTCAAACTGAGAGAGACCAACGGAGAGAGGGGGAGAGAAGGGGTCGGTCACTGGAGAAAGTGATACTGTAAATACAGGTACATAATATTGGGTCAGTTTTCCCAGACACTGTTGAAGCCCAGTCTTTGATGTCAACTGAAATTCTTCATGAAACGCATATTTATTTCAAGGCTGGCCTTCATCTGTATCCAGGAAACGGACCCATTAGATATTACTGTATTCATCTCTGTAATATAACCCAATTCATTCAAGCTTTTCCAAAATGCCAGTTATGCTCATCTTTGCCTATAGCACGAGTAGTTCTGCGCTGCCATGTGCGTGCCCTCCATGTCATCTTGTTAGCTAGTCATTAGACCTACTTTAATAGCTCCTTCCTTTGATGTAGCTGTTATGCAAATTTGAGGTTATGAATAATGCAATTTAGAGGTTATGAATAACATCAACAAGCTCACTTCCTCTTCAAAGACACATGACCCCTAAAAAATTTGCCCTCTGACCTCTTCAGTGTCAGTGGGGTCGCTGGGACTCACTGAGATGGCCGGGTCACCGCTGACCGGCAGGGTCAGGGCGTTGGTGGAGGTGGACTTCTTGTGCGCGGGTGTCGGGCTGCCCTCGTGCTTGGCCTCGCCACTGCTTTTGGACGAGTTGTCATTGCCGATCTCGTTCTCCTCGTTGGGGATCTCCTCGCAGAACCTGAAGGGGTCAACGCGGGGGTGCGGGGACCAGACAGAGGTTAGGATTCTCAGGGCACCTGGTCTTGTGTGTTGATAAGCAGTTGACTGAGAGAGATGCTGTGTATGTGTGTGTATGTGTATGTGTGTGTTTCACAGTGTCTGACGGGCCTTGACCTCCTGAAAACCCCCAGGAGATCAAGTCCTCTTAATGAATCGTACTAATCGATGAGGCAGCGTTAGCACTAGCAGTTGTCACCGTGGCGACCAGACCTACCCCATGGTGTTGAAGTCATCGTCGGGGGGAACGTAATCCTCGTCGTCACTGGTCAGGCCCAGCTCGTTGCCATAGCACTGGTGGACAAAGTGCCACAGCTCTTTGGGGCACAGGGGCTACAGCAGAGTGGTTCCAGACACATCACTCAATACAGCAGATAGTCAACTGTCATGTGTGAGTAAAAAGGTCTCATATGGTGCTGTAGGAAAAAATCCTCCATTAAAAGGTGATTGATTTTTTTTTTAAAATGTAGATGAATCATATATAAAAAAAATCCCTAGAGTTTTTTCAAAGGTACGGGATAAAAGTATTGCTTTGGCCCCCCCAAAATATTGATTATGAATTTATCATGTACAAGTTTTTGACAGGTTTGAAATGAATGTTCATTGTCTGTCTGAGATGTCTGAGGTTTAGTTCCCGCCTCTAAGGCTCATGAGCCAATAGTATTACGACGGTGGTCTCTTAAATGATTCTTGTACATAAAATTGTTAACGATAGCACTGTTAATGTGAAAGTCTTGGCTGTCTTACCTTTTCCAGAAGTGCATTCTGCCACAGTCTGAACATCATCATGTAGGTCCTGTCTCGTGCTCCAAATGAGGTGAAAAAGTGCTGTGAGGAGAGAACAAAGAAAATAAAGGTGACGACTCACTATAGAGAGGGTCTCACTATGTAGAGGGTCTCACTATGGAGAGGGTCTCACTATGTAGAGGGTCTCACTATGGAGTGGGTCTCACTATGTAGAGGGTCTCACTATGTAGAGGGTCTCACTATGTAGAGGGTCTCACTATGTAGAGGGTCTCACTATGGAGAGGGTCTCACTATGGAGTGGGTCTCACTATGTAGAGGGTCTCACTATGTAGAGGGTCTCACTATGGAGCGGGTCTCACTATGGAGAGGGTCTCACTATGTAGAGGGTCTCACTATGGAGCGGGTCTCACTATGGAGAGGGTCTCACTATGGAGAGGGTCTCACTATGGAGAGGGTCTCACTATGGAGCGGATCTCACTATGGAGCGGGTCTCACTATGGAGAGGGTCTCACTATGGAGCGGATCTCACTATGGAGCGGGTCTCACTATGGAGCGGATCTCACTATGGAGCGGGTCTCACTATGGAGCGGGTCTCACTATGGAGAGGGTCACGTACATTGTCTCCTCCCTAGTCTTACCTTATCGGCGTCTGTGCACACCTGGATGGCGTTGGGAATGAGGCGGGCGGTCTTCTCCTTCGTCATGGAGCAGATGTCCTTCAGCCGCACTGTCAACTACACACACACACACACACACACACACACACACACACACACACACACACACACACACACACACACACACACACACACACAGTGAACAGAGTGAATCACCAAAGACAAGACCAAATTAACAGAAAGGAATGACATTTCTGGAAGCCCGATGCTCACCAGCGTTTCCCAGCGGAAGATGTTGCTATAGAAACAGATCCAGTTTTCCGAGAGGTAGAGTCGGCCCTGCAGGAGGATGTCTCGCTGCAGGGCGCAGGAATAATCTGGTGGAAACAGGGCAAAGGTCACCGACTCTACCAATGTCCTACCACACCAACCGATCCAGGTTTCATGGAGCTTCTGTCCAACAGTGCCCCCCCCCCCCAGATGTACTCACCCACGATGAGACGCTCCGTGTCTGGCAGCTGCTTGAAGAGCTTCCTGAAGTCCTCATTCCGCTGTTTATATGTGGGGCTCAGCACCTGGAGAGAGAGAGATAAAGAGAGAAAGAGTGAGACAGAGAGTGAGAGAGAGAGTGAGGGAATGTTTATCACTGAACACACACATATTCTCACTCCTATTTTGCATGTGCACACACATACACCACTCAGGCACGCATGCAAACACACACATGCACGCACGCACGCACATACACACACACACACACACACGCGCACACACACGCACACACACACACTTCCTGCGCAGCAGTCACTGCAAATGGGTATATACAGTCATGCAGAGGCACCTACTGTAGATAGACTGGCTTGGCCAGCAGCATACATCTTTAGTAAGGGCAGAGCAATGCAAAGCACAATGCCCTAAACTCAAGATCTATTAAAACATGCCTGTGAGCATTCAACGATGTGAGTCACATTCCCAAGTCAGCGATATGTAGTAACATGTTTAGGGGCGACAAAGCACACAATGTGGCCTTTGTTAAGGGACAGTCAACAATGACACAAGGACACCCAAATCCCAAATGATTTTGTTAGCAAGCCCTGCTGCCCTTGTTGTCAGTGACATACTGTAGCTTCTAAAATCCCATTGAAAATGATTAATTAATGTATTTAGTTCAGGTTCTGGTTGGCCATGAGAAGAATGTGGTATTCTTCTATTTGTTAACATACTGGACACAGTGGACACTCTCTCCTATTCTCAGCCAGAAAGGTCATTCTTATCTTGGGCACCTCTTCACAGGACAGGCTTGTTTACAGAAGGAAGCACTATGACCCAGGACAAGCGTCTTTTGAGTGTAGGGGGTAAGTGCTGAGTGTCTGTGCCAAATGCTTTTCCTTGAAAAGAAACAACTTCAGGAAAGAAAGGCTGCCAATACCATTACCAAAGACATCCTTTTAGGGAGGGGAAAGAACTATGTGGTTCAACTTCTGGGAAAACAACAGATTGTTCACGTTAAAATCCACTAAGCGATGCTAGTACGATGCTTGAAAATGTGTGCAGCTTGAAGTGGAAATACTGTGAAGGCTCTGTCTCACACCAAACTTTGGCGGGAAACCAGTCGTTCTGGGAGCAAAAAATGTAGCTTTGAGAAAAATGTGCTGGAATTATGTGACAGTATTTACAGAAGAAATGCAGCAAAAAAAGCTCCTTTAAACTATCGAGAAAAATCCACTGTTAGACGCATTAAGTATGGGCGAATTCCCATTTTCACACCAATAACTGTTCAATTTGATTACACACTACAGTGCAACATCTTGTCTGCCATGCTGTACAGTAGATGCTCAAACAGTTCCCACTCTGTCAACACGCACCAAGCCTCAATGGACCAGGGGGGAATTCGAATAGCCAGGCTGTGACTCATGTGTTTTTCTGTTGTGTACAAAAATGTAACCGTGAGAGGGGACGCCACACCTAAACGCGTTGCCCGCCCTTAGACCCCCCTTCCCCCCCACACACACACCCTCCCTGCCTCTACCTCTCACGAACCCCCCCCTCCTCCTGTGCTGCTGGTCTCTCTCTAGGGAGGTCACTTACGGCAGGCACATCCTCCGTGTCCCAGTCGGGGTCCTGGTGGTCCGAGGAGACGGCCCAGCCCCACTCCCACCCAAACTCCCCCGGGGCAGGACCCCGTAACAGCCATCCTGCCAAGGCTTCGTCCAGCTCCAGCATTGCCTCCCACTCCTCAGCCTCGGCCTGCATGCCACCTCGAGCGCGCGGACGGACGCCTAAACCCCTGATGCCCTCCCTCCTCCTCCTCCTCCTGGGGTCCTCGGAACCGCAAGTCAACAGTCTTCAGTTGCCGTTAGTTCAGGTTCGGTCGGACAGAGCTGTGGTCCAGTGGCTTGGAGACCGCGGTGACTTGCCCCTGGTTTGGACGCTACTCCCTTCCAGAGTGAGGAAACAGAGAGCTGGACCCAGCTGACTCCTGCCACATGATCCCAGCCCCTCTCTCCCTCTCTCTCTCCCCCTCACACACACACCCACAGAGGGAGAGGAGTTACGGCCGTTGCCCTCTAGTAACCTCGGGTCCACAAGTCTCTTATTATTATGGCTGCTGTTTTTCCCTCTAGTTCTTTTCTGGCAACCGCGCGTGTGTGTAAGTGTGTGTTTGTGTGTGAGTGTGTAAGTGTGTGACTGTGTGTGAGTGTGTGTGAACGTGTAAGTGTGAGTGTGTGTGAGCGCGTGTGTGTGAGTGTGTAAGTGTGTGAGTGTATGTGAGTGTGTGTGAGCGTGTAAGTGTGAGTGTGTGAGTGCGTGTGTGTGTGTGTGAGTGTGTGTGTGTGTGTGTGTGTGAGCGTGTAAGTCTGTGAGTGTGTGTGTGTGTGTGAGTGTGTAAGTGTGTGACTGTGAGTGTGTGTGTGTGAGTGTGTGCGCGTGCGCAGGCAGGCTGTGAGGGGGCTGTCCAGGTCCTCACAATGTCTCAGACAGAGAAGGGGTGAACAGAACAAAATAAAAGTATGCTCTCCACAGCGAGGGGAGGATATAGAGGGAAAGAGATGTAGAAAGAGAGGAGTTTCCCTTTAACTGGTAGACGGTGGAGTCTGTCAGGTCTCACTCGCTGACAAGGTGACTGAGTTACAAGGGACAGATGTGCAGCACGCCCACCCCCCCAGTCAGTATAAACAAGTCCATCAATCTTAAAAGGAGCTCCACGGGGGTCGCATGCCAGGACTGGAAGGCCAAAGACGCAGCGGTCAAAATGAACCACACGTTTGGAAGCAATGCTGCCGCTAAAACTAGTAACCCGAGCGCCCTGCGGATATTACAGTCTACACCTCTTATCTATCCCTCCCTCTGTCATCCACGTCTCCCGTTTTGGGTGCCCCCCTCCTGTCCGCTAAGGTCAGCAATGTCCTCCTGACACTGGAGCCCCTCAGCGTAGGAACTGCTCACGGTGCGGGAGGCGGGTACGCCAACGACACCTCCAGTAACGACAAGAGTACAAATAAAAAGCGCCCGGCTACGTCTCCGGCTGGCATTACGTTAGGTCCGCTTGCGGTGGCTACATCTGTGCGCTGGAAGTCAGCCACAGATTCCGCACCGTTTCCTGCCCGGTACTGTTTCCTGCCCGGTACTGTTTCCTGCCCGGTACTGTTTCCAAAAGACCCCCTGTCTCCGTCTGCCTTCGACCAGCGGCCAAATTGCTCCGGGGAATAAATGCGCAGCAGGAAATCGATGGCGACTGGGAAAATAATCCGGTTTCTGTAAACGGTTGCAAAATCACTCGCAGATTCCCCTGGAGGAAAGTGCCCTCTCAGCGAGGCGAAAATGCCTTCACGTAGCCTACTGACGATGAGATTTCAGTGAATTGCTCATCAAAATCTCAAACCAAGGGCCGCCCAATTGAATACAATATCCTCCCCTTTGTGTTCTGAGGGTCCAGAGAGAAAAGAAAAGT
>NC_140234.1:47267607-47417607 GCF_949987555.1 Borostomias antarcticus | reverse complement strand
TCTGCTTTCAGGGGGTAACAAGACTGCCTCCGGTGAATAGGATGAGAGGGGTAGACCGGCACGACTGTTCCAACAAGGAAGAAGAGAGAGAGATTGAACGTTGCACAAGAATACAAGTCATGCTTACTCTCAGGATGTGTTGTCTTTCATGCTGGGGAGAGAGGGGAGGGAGGTATACAGACACAGAACAAACAATAAAAGAATAAAAGAACTGCACTGGGGCTGAAAGAAAATGGAGTCCGACAGAGACACTGTAGGAGCAACAGTTGAGCTGAAACAATACACACACAGAACTCAAGACCCGTTGGGGTTGCTCAACTCCACAGTCACCACTGGGAGATGGAAACATCTCAGCAGCTCTTCGCATTTGAGCAATACTAAGTCGCTGTCTGATGTTCTATTAGTGCTATTCACAACTTCAGTGTCAGACAGTTGGATCAGCAGAGAAAGAACAAGTTCACCCTTTGACCACATCCATGAGTCAAATCAGGAATCACCACAAAAAGGTGTAGGATGCCCTCTAGTGGCCAAAAGATAAAAGTGTAATTAATGAAAAGGCATTAAAGTGTACTGTTTATCTGGGACACTGTGTGAAGAATTGAGTTCATATGAAGGGATACGGCCGAATCCAGTGAGTCCCATAGGCTACTCCATAGAGTGACTGAGCAGAGGTCCCACCTACTTGTGCGCAGTCCTGGGTAAGCAAGAGTCTGTGCGAAGATGACCTCACTAATGCCCTTGTTAGTCCTACACAGGACCTATTTGCCTTATTCACCTGGTAGCCATATTGGTCAGTCTGACGTAATTGGGAGTGTGGATGCGGAAGTGCCCGTTGACTTCAATGTTAAAAGTTCACTGTAAAAACACCACTTCAAGAACCAAAATAGTCCAAATAACAGGCTGAATACACTATCGGGGTTAGAAACTCATCATTACCAGACTCTGTTTTTCACTGGCGTTGTTTTTGCGTTTGGAAATACATGGAGGTGAATGCGCCATAGTTGCATTCACTCCCATGTATTTCCAAACGCAAAAACAACGGCAGTGAAAAACAATCAGTCTGGTAATGATGAGTTTGTAACCCTGATAGTGTATTCAGCCTGTTATTTGGACTATTTTGGTTCTTGAAGTGATGTTTTTACAGTGAACTTTTAACATTGAAGTCAACGGGCACTTCCGCATCCACACCCCTAATTACGTCAGACTGACCTGAGGTGAATAAGGCGAATGGCTAACACGCTTAACGTCATAACCAGCAATTCACACTCAATGCTCAGAGCCTACTTATCGTCACACACACGGACACACACACACGCACACACACACACGCACACACATCGACCACCTGTGATTACACACATTTTCAAACAGGAGAGTAAAGAATAGGGGTGAGACTTACGTTGTACCAGCTCTGGCTCTTCTGTTGACCAGGACACAGACAAGGGAGGAGAGAGAGAAAGAGAGAGAGAGAGAGATAAAGAGAAAGAGAGAGAGAGAGAGAGAGAGAGAGAGAGAGAGAGAGAGAGAGAGAGAGAGAGAGAGAGAGAAAGAGACAAGCGTAAGTCAATGAGACAAGGACACAGCAGACAGCACCAGTTGGCCTAGGGGGCTTCAGTATCATAAACACTAGCGGGTGTGATATAAACAGACAATGGGTATTTATAGTTGGTGAGAAAGGTCATCTTCAAACTATCTCCTACCACAGAGGAGCCTATCGACTGGTACCAAAAATATATATATTATTTTGGAGTTTACTGCTAAAGAAATAGGTCTATGCATCTGTGTGGCCAGCAGGGGGCAGCAAAGATGCAATATAATTTCCATGACTCACCTGCTGTTCTATCAGTCTATGGAAAAGGTATAGAGTATTGTGAGGCCATAGGGATTAGTGAAGGAGACATGCTAGGGACCATCCAGGAGGTGGGGCAAAGGGAGGAAGTTGACAGAAACAAGCATGATTGACACAGCCATTCTCGAATCACTGGACAAAAGTAAGGACTGTTCCTTAAATGCACTTTCCATGGATCACACTTTGTGTGCCTTTACTGTACTTGACAGCTGTAGAGAAACATCCCCTGACTAAAAACAAAAACAAAAAAACAGTTTGCCTTGAAAGTATCCCTTTAAGGGCACAAAAGAAGCGAGGTGCCAAAGATAATAAAAACCCTAAATGATTGGTATGGCAGATAAAGAGTTGAATATTCCATCTATCAGATAATCATGTAGTGTTCCCTGTGTGAGAGCTCTGAGGCAGGGTCAGCGCTGTGGCTCTCACGTTGACAGGTTTAATGTGGGTTAATCCGACCTAAAGGTGACTGAGGCGTTTAGTAAGTGTCTGAAAATGTGTGTGTGTGTGTTGGTGTACAGAATGTGTGTTGGGTCCAAACAATTGCATGTGCATGAGTGCATGCACAGTATATGCACATGGAAAAGTGTGTGTAATGTCTGCATGTGGGTCTATGAGTGTGTGTGAGCGTGCTTGCGTGGAAGC
This sequence comes from Borostomias antarcticus, assembly GCF_949987555.1. Classification (NCBI taxonomy): domain Eukaryota; kingdom Metazoa; phylum Chordata; class Actinopteri; order Stomiiformes; family Stomiidae; genus Borostomias; species Borostomias antarcticus. The sequence goes on along the minus strand of NC_140234.1, from coordinate 47,415,116 downwards.
ATCTAGAAGCCTACCCCTACCTACCCCTGATTACAGTATGTGGCAGTGTGACACAAGATACCTGTTGTGCTGTTAGTGTGTCTATCTAGTCTGTCTAGTGTGTGTGTGTGTGTGTGTGTGTCTAGCCCTGCATTCCCCTGTGGAGCAGAGAGCCATGTCCTAGAATACTGACCCTTTTACATGACCTAGAGCTGCTGAAGCTCACAGCCTGTCAGCCAACCAGCCTCGACCCGAACTGCACACATGCACGCACGCACGCACGCACGCACGCACGCACTCACGTCACACACACACACACACACACACACACACACACACACACACACACACACACACACACACACACACACACACACACACACACACACACACACACACACACACACACACACACACACACACACACACACACACAGGTAGAGCTGAGCTGATAATACGTTACACAAGAACCCGGCATTCTCACAATTAGAACTGTGCAGTCTGACCTACCACAGACATAATATTCAAGCTAACAGCACCTTCTGTTCACAATGGACCAACCATGAAGCCCACGGTCATACTTGAAGAAAAGCCAGAGAAAACTGAATTTAGTGTCCACATCTAGGCAGGAGCAAGGAGGAAGCTCTGGTCTGGGACTGGAGGTCGAGACAGGGGCACTGATTGACAATTAGGGTGCGTCTCAACAGTCTAAAGACACTTCCTTTAACTCTCCCGTCTCCTACAGTAAGCGCCGGCCTTCAAAGACAAGATAAGCAAAAGCAGCATTCTTTAGTGAATGACCCGGCAGTATACTATAGCCCGTCCAGGTCTTCAAAAGGTTGAAGAAGGAAAGGAGGCAAGGTGAGTGGGCTATGTTAGACTATTGAGACACACTCCACTCCACAACACTACAGGAGGAGGGGGAGAGGCATGTGGTCAAACTGGGCTTGGGGTCCTAGGGCAAACAAAAGAAAATATAAATGCTTACTTTAATCAGGTTTAGTCTGTCATACTGAAAGGAAAATTAAGAGGAAATTAAGAGTTAACCCAAGTGACCAGAGGGGTGAAAACAGAGAGAGAGAAGCAAAGCCAGAGCATGTTCCAGTAACACTGGGCTCTCTTCTCATGAAGTTTGGAATCGTGAGAAGTCTCTCGCACCGCCGACCACTATTTTGCCGTCGTCGACGCAACAAAGTCCACTCTGTGTGTGGAGCCGTTGCATGATGACTGCCGTCTCTGTGTCTCCCCTCCACGGTTACATAAACAGACAGTTTGATTGGTGCGACTGAAGCAGCCAGTCAGTCAGTTAGCGAGGGGCCCGCTGGGTCCTCTCACCAGCGAGGGCGCCCCTCTCTCCTGCCTGCCTGATATTTGGATTGCGTTAGATCAGGGGTGACAGGGCTCACGTTGTCCAGATGACCGCATATGCAGGGGTGGGTGGGTGGGGGGGGGTCTTCGCAGACCACAGGGATGACGGGGGGGGGGGGGGGGGCGAGCTCCGGACTGCGGGCCTGTGGGGTGATGTAATTAATGGGGGATGGGGTCGGCTGGGATGTGGACCAAGTACTGGACCGGGCAGCAGCTTAACCGACGCCTCTTGGCTGCCATTACGGCTCTCCCCCATCTGTCTGTCTGTCTGACCGTCTGGCTGCCCGTACGTGACAGCGCTGAACACAGAGCATATTATGATGCTTGCCAGCACTGTAGATGGACACTGAGAGCCAAAGCGTGACACTGACTTGACTGGCAGTGATGGAGCGGCATTTTGAGACGATGCTGGCAGACGGGAGGGGGTTTCCCGTGTAGAAACAGAAGCCGGGTCTTGATCAGATATCCATGTCATCTCCAGGAGCAGTGGAGAGGGACGTGTTTAACTCACCAGTCACTTCCTGAGCATGACAGACATACTGTATAAAGAGGGGCTCTCAAACACAACGATGGGGCATTGAACAAGTCTTCACGCAGGGTGGAGAGATGGAGGGGGGAGAGAGAGAAGACAGGCCAAAGCGCACTGATTGGGGAGAGAGAGAGAACGAGAGAGAGAGAAAGAGAGAGAGAAAGAGAGAGAGAGAACGAAAGTGGGAGAGAGAGAAAGAGAGAGGGAGAGAGAGAACGAGAGACAAGTTTGGAAGCTGGCACTGCGATAGAAGGGGAGAGGAGCGGGTACAGAAGCGGACTGGGTGGCACAGGGGTGTAGAGAAGGGTGCAGGGAAGGGTGTGAGCGGGGGGAGGGGGGGTACAGAATAGCTCACAAGACAAGACACATGGCTTTGGGAGGGGTGGAGGGGTGCAAAGAACAGAAAAGAGTAATGCTTACTTTGGAAAGTCGCTTGTGAGACTAGCATGCATCAGGAGGAGAACAAAGAAAATTCAGACACGAAAAAACACGTAAAAACTGCAAGAACAAAGGACAGCTGAACTCAAAGAAGAGTACAACAGTCAGTATCAGATCACAGATATTTCATATGACACGCTTGCAGCAAACGTAAGAGAGAAGGCAAGCGACTGCGTTATAAAGAGAAGGATGAGCGAAAAGAGGACAAAAATACCAACGGAAGTGGCTGATCAGCTGACACCACCAGGGCTGGAGAGTGCTGTGAGGAACGAGTGAATGGGAGAACGAATAGGGGGGACTAGGACTGTGAATGAATTAAGATAACACAGGCCTTATTGGTCAATGACAATTACCATTTACAAAGGAGGGAACTGCGAGGGGGAATGTTACACCACCTCTGGTCCCACACTCCTGCTGACACGCTGGACATCTGAGAGAATCAAATTGCAATATGCTTGGTGTCAAACGTCCACCTATGTGTGATAATCAGCTCATCCTAATATCTACTGCTTTGAGTTCAGGGACCATATTTTGCTGGTGCAATGAAACAAGCAAACTCTACCAAAAAACTAGAAGGGACATCTCCCCCCAAAAGTCTGAAATATCAGTAATACTGTAGCTGCACCACATATTTGTTTACATAAATTTAGAATCTCCTCGTTAGGGACATCGTGAAAAGATCAATGCAATGAATCCGTAGTAGACTATCCAGAGGATTATGCTGGCTTGCTCTGATCTGAATTTGGCTCTTCTGTAACTAAATATGGCCCTAGGACTTAGTAGTATGGGATTTGGTAAAAGCCTCCTTGTCCTCTGTCCACAGACATAGTCATCCATGCTCAGATGGGATAAGTAGATGAGGATGATACTGATAAGACTGCTAGATGGCAGATAGTATAGTGAATTGTCAGTTTGGGAACATTTAGCTGAGTACCTAGGACTGTAATGAGGAATTGATTAGCACTGATAAGCTACTGTAAGGACAAGCGATTATAATAATTCCAATGTACTTGTACTTGTTACCCATGGCAAATACACTTTCTACTTCTATTCTATTCTATTCTATTCTATTCTATTCTGTTCTGTTCTATTCTATTCTATTCTATTCTATTCTATTCTATTCTATTCTATTCTATTCTATTCTATTCTATTCTATTCTATTCTATTCTATTCTATTCTATTCTATCCTGGCTTGTCTCAAGTTTAAATCACTGGAAGCTGAGTTGCCCACAGAAACAAAGAAGCTAGCACTGTACTGCCCTTCACTTGGCTACTTCACCCTTGAGACTTAGACACTGATGAGCCAGACTCCAGCCAATCTGGTGTGACGGTGTGAGAGGCTGAGGAGAGAGGACTGACTGATGGAGTCACTGATCACAATGCTGATTACTGCCCTGTCAAGACTGGAGGGTGGTCATATGCTGGAGTATGGCAGGGGATAAAATCACTATGAAATGGCAAAGGAAAGCACAGAGCTGATATAATATACCATTTCACATGAGATTACTGTAGTTTACTGCTTCTCAGACAATATCACTTCACAGAACATGTTAATCAAGAGCATGTAGAAAATAACACTGACTACAGTAGCTATATTCTTAAGCAACAGGGATTGTTTCAATTGTTTCAATCACCATCAAATTAATAAATCAAGTTTACATATTAAGCATAATTGTAAAGTTCACATAGAAGGTAGGAGGAGGTTTGTTTTAATGCAGAGTATTTTAGTCTTTAAGGATACTTAAGTCTCCCAGTAAATCATTACAGGCTACATGTTTACATAGGACAGTGTCTGTTGTGTGTAACCAGCTACATTACAGTAATGGATGTATCTCCTATCTCAATGTTAATCGTGCGAATACAGTACTTGCTAATAATGTGGTGATTTCCTCATCTGTTCCAGTGTTTTGTATCTAAAATGTGAATCCTTGCAAATTATAACCGAGGGGACTTTGAAAATAGCCCCCCCGAACCGTCCTGTCCTGTGTTGAGCTGATGGAAGACGCGAGCCCAGTGGCGGAGCTGCGTGGTAGGGCTCACCTTGGAGTTCTTGCCTCCGCTGCGGGCAGACTGCAGGGAATAGGTGCGCTGGACCACCTGCTCGGGGGTGGAGGGCGACTTATCGGAGGAGTGGTCCGAGCCCTTCTCCACCATGGTCTCACCCTCCGGGCTCTGGGGCGTGGGCGAGCGCTTCCGTAGCACCGGTGAGCAGGCAGGCGTGCTCCTGTTCGAATTACTGGCAGTGCTGGCAGAGAGAGAGAGAGAGAGAGAGAAGAGAGAGAGAGCATTAATTCACTTGTCAGGCTGTCACTTCTATCAACATGATAAGTGACATGAATATATGGCACACATTTTATAGACGCTATATTATGCACGTTTGTCCTCTTTCTCTGAGCAGGCTGCCAAGTGAGCAAGCAGGCAAGGGTGAGCAAAGCCTTTCCTGTGACACAGTAGCCTACTAGCTATAGAATGCATCACGCATGTAAACAACTTATCTAAGACTAAGCCATGTACAGGATCCTAATGCGTTCCAGTATAGGCCTGTGTGCACCAGCACTGTTAGGACCGCTCCCTCCCTCCACTCCAACCTTGCCTCTCTGGAATGGCTAATCAGGTTACATCACGCTAAATAAGCTTCAAATACCACCCGCTCACACAGCCTAGTGGGAAGAACAGCCCACCATCTACAACCACAACAACAACAACAACAACAACAACAACAACAACAGCTAGCTATAATGACAGTCGGAATGTCAGAGACCCCTTCTACGTCACATGGGCTTACTAAACATAGAACTGGACTAACCCTAGCCAATCAACATAGCCCATATCATTTCTTCAAATAATAAACTGAACACCAGTGAGATCTGATAAACAAGGTACTCCCTTCATCTAATGTAATGCGTCTGAAATAATTTTTGCTTGATTCGCATTCATCAAATAGCTTTTCTTGTGAATTAGAAGTCCTTATGATAATTGAATGATGTTCCATTTGCCTTCTCTTCATATTCAAGCAGGCATTGACCAATCCCATCAAAAAGCAGACATTGACCAATTCCATCAAAGAGGAAAACCATCGAAATGTCAGCTTCAGCTGGACACACAAAAGGCCTTCCAAGTAAATCCGTCCAGATGAGAAGAAGGCCACGTGCAGCGCCTCGGACTCACTGCTGTGTCTGCTCTTTCTATCCTCAACACGGGATATTTCTCTTTTTTTCTCTATCTCCAAATTCTACCTTGCTATCCTAATTTTAAACATCCCTCACTCAATCAAATTCTATTGAATTAACTAATTATTTTAGCAAGGGCACATATTGCCCCTGCGAAAATAATTAGTGCATTGAATATAATATAATATATAAGCCTCTTGCACTCCGACCACACCATTCATTTCTTCACCCAGGTTCTACAGTCAGTCCAGATCCTCCATCTCCTCCTTCCACTCTTTCCTCCTGGTCACTGGACGCTGGACATGGTGCTTAACCCATGTAGAGACAGAGAGGCTTTGAGGAGGAGAGGAGTGAGGGATGCTCCCTGGGGTCAGTCCATGTCTCTGGTACCAAAGCTCCCATCAGGTAGCCTGGGCGTTCCAGACCCAGACTCTCTCCACGCACACGCACACACACACACACACACACACACACGCACACACGAACGCACACACACACGCGTACACAAACGCGCACAATGACCGGGTTTAACAAAAGGCCTGTAAGGGATACGTGTGCAGCTGTGTGCCGGTCAGGCCCGGATACTTTACACGGACAAGGTTCTGAAGCCGTTACGTCATGGCCCACCAATGGCCGCCCTTCACAGAGAAGCAATTATGCCTTTCTAGTGTTTCAGCAGGGCCTTGAATGCAGCTTAGGGCTAAATCATAGTGATTAGCGGTGATGACCACTTGTCTCTTTGCAGAGATACCAGGTGCAGGGGTCTAAAAAAGCCATACTCAGCTTATTATAACCCTTTCATCCAGCTAACGCCATGGATAGTCTGCTACTGATGCATTATGAGCCAATCTGTGTCGTTTGTACAGCTTGTTCGTAACAAGTGAAGTGGCTGTATAGTACATCAGCATTCATATACCAGATGCACAGTGTAAACATAGTGTTATCATAACTGGTTTATGAAGTACTGCTATTTGAGGAGAACCCCATGTATTGTGGGGTGAGTGAACAGAGCTGATGTGATTTTTGCCAGTAGACAGCAGAGGACATTACTATTCCCCTGGCGTCACCGCCGTCTGGAACCAGACGCAGACACTGCGGATGCAAAAATGCACAGACACGCGTACACACGGACGCAAAACACACAGACACGCATACACACGGACGCAAAACACACAGACACGCGTACACACGGACGCAAAACACACAGACACGCGTACACACGGACGCAAAACACACAGACACGTGTACACACGGACGCAAAACACACAGACACGCTTACACACGGACGCAAAACACACAGACACGCGTACACACGGACGCATAACACACAGACACGCGTACACACGGACGCAAAACACACAGACACACGTACACACAAACACCAAGACGGACACGTACGCACGGACTTCCCCACCCTTCACACGAACACACCAGAGAGCAGCGAGCGGTTCTGAAATGGCAGGGGTGCAGCGAGCAGCATTGTGTTCCCGGTCACACGCTGGCTGTGGTGCCAACGCTCTCTGCTGCTAACCTGCCCTTCATCAGGCGGACAGGGCCGAGAGCACAGTGGCGGTAGCCAGCGCTGACCGCTGATTAACTCACACGGATCTCCGTTGTCTTCATCGCCTCATCATGACCGTGACTTATGGAGCGTGAGAGTGGTCTGACCGGAGGGTGATAATGACCGTAGTAGGTGCAGAGCCTTATGGTCATCTGTCTTTAATAGTCTAGGCCAACATCTGCTCACAGTAGCCTATGAGTGTCTGGCCATTACAGTAGACACATTCTTTATTTAATTTATAAGATACCACACTCATTGGTATTGGTCTTATTTCTTCAGGTAAATATCTGAAAATGTAAATTCATTAAATACCGGGAACAGTACAATAGAACAGAACAGAATAGAGAGATAGGTAACACAATTGTAACAGCAGTCCATCCACCGCCAGGAACATAATCCATAATCCAGATATTATTTGTATTTCCAAAGTAACCTACATCATTTAAAAAAAAAAATTGTTCACAGCACGGCTCTATTCTTCAAGTAATAAACAACAAGATAATGATCCCATCAGCATATGTATATAGTTTCAACAGTTATTCATATGGCAAATCAAGTTATTCACATGGCAAATTCACGTAGCCAGTAGGCGCTAAAATGCTAACCTACAGTATATGCTAACATGCTAACCTACTGTAGGCTACAGTAGGCTATGTGCTTGCTACCCTAAGTGCGAACATGCCAACCTGCACTAACATGCCAACCTATGCTATTTGCTAACCTCTGTCCTTGCCAAGCTCAGTTAGTTTAGGCAAGAGAGGCAGCCCATATGAGGCTACATATAGGCCACTGTAATACCTCATAGTTCAATTCTCTATGAATCAAACAGACAATGTGACCAGTCCTTACAATAAGGAGTCTATTATCTTCTATTCAGAGTGTAGAACAAAGGAAACGCATGGGCAGTATTGATTCTGTGAACAGAATAGTGACATCTGTTGCTGAATGCGTACACCTGGACCAAAACAATAACTGACAACAATAACGCAACTAAAGTCTGGTATAAATGATTTGGTTTTAATCACTTTGGCTGGTTATAGATTCCATACAACTACCTCTGAAACTATGGGGTGAAACTATAATGCAGTTAGATCCTAAAAGAGGTTCGGGAGGAGAAAAGACAACACCATGACCGTTCCAATCTAGCGAGAAGCACCTGTCCACGCCTTCCCAATCAACTCAACTGGATACACCTGTTACCACCGTGCCTACGAGGTAGTTTCCTGCCTATTACACAGTATATAAACCTATAAACCTACATGTACCGTTCTTTCTCTCGTATGCTTGGATCCCACCAACTCCCCATCTCCTCCTCTGCTCTCGAGCTCCGCTATCAGGTACCACGCAAGGGTCTGCTGAGCTCCTTGAAGCCAGGCCGATAACCCAAAGGACTTATCTGCCACACCCAGAGTCTCATGCGTGGATACACCACCTGATCTCATCCATTCAGTCATTCAGTAACTGTCAGCTATGCATTCCCACCCATCATTCATTCTGTTCATTATTGTCACTGGTTCATTCCATCTTTTCCAGGAAACTTCCTTAAACGTTTCCAGTTTTTAGGTGAGATATGTTGTTTACAATGCGTGTTCACTGCAAATGTTAACGAGAGATGGGTGAGAGGAGTCTGGGTAAACAGCGAAGAGGAGCGTACTGCTCTGCCTTCACAACTGGCAAAACAATGCTCAGCCTATATGAATATTGCTATGGCAACGGTGACGAGAGAGCACGTTTAAATATTCAGAGTGCGGTGCTATATATAATCTCTAAGAGTCTCAAATAGGGCCTGCTGGCTTAGTTTGAAATATAGGAGAGATGTGGAATTATGGCTGGCTTTGATCCAGTATAAAACACCTCACACTTTCCCTTGATACATTACCGTAGTACTCAAGGTGCTGTTTAATGGCCTAATTTGCATACTGCGTAAAGGAAGTGGGACCCAAAGGTAGGGAAAAATCCAGCCTAATTTGCATAACCAAGGGAATATGAATCACTGTACCTATGATAAATGAAAGTTTAGTAGGATCTGTAAGAACATGACAAAAACGCTGCATTTGGATGGTCCAATCCTGGACCATTATACTGTATACAGTATGAACCTTAGAATCTGAACCAGGGCACAGAGCACCCGGCATCAAGATGCAGGCCCGAGGGGATTTACAAGTTCCACATGCCCAAGAGAGAGAGGAACAGGCTGCTTGTGCTACTTTTATCACTGTCTTTTTTAAAATAAGCTCTAAATCTCCGGGCTCAGGCAATCCAAACGGGGAGGGCGACGCTGCAGTTCACAATACGCAGAGTTCCGGGCTTTTGCGAGGGGCCTTGTTTTCACAGGGCGGCTTTTGCTGACCCTGGAAAATACCCATCTGGCAACGGACCTTCTGCTTCACTGTGCCCAAAAAGGGCAGAGGTGGAACGAGCTCAGCGACAATGTTCACTCACACACGCAAGCACACACACATCCGCACACACATGCACACACACAAATACTTTGACACAGACACACACTAGCCACAATGATTCAAATAAACAGAATTGGAAAACATATCAAACCACACACCAAGGCACACAACCTGACACATCACATCCGACATGTATACATGAAAAATCTCTGTGGACCCCCTTCCTCTTTTGATCCATGACCCTAATGCATATTGGGGGGGGGGGGGGGGGGGGGTGCTTGTGACTAAGTGTAAAATCTCCCTCCAGACTAAGTCCAGGACTTCCAAGGGCCCTCTCCCTACTGGGGCCCTGGGTAGTCAGTTCCACCCCCCACCCCCCTGTGACGCTCATGGTTACACCCTCCGCCAACACTTCGCCGTAGCATCCCTCCAGACGACAGCCTCCGTCGGCCGCCGCCATGCGCTCAGAGGCCGCCGTGTACTCGCCGGCAGCGCTGAGTGAGGGGCCGTTCATCCAACGGATCATCCGGCCTTCCGTCTACACCTTCTCTCCACATGTAGGGGAGGGAGGAAGAAAGCCGGGGGAGATCTCCCCTAGCAGGCTTAGAGCCGGGGGAGATCTCCCCTAGCAGGCTTAGAGCCAGGGGAGATCTCCTCTAGCAGGCTTAGAGCCGGGGGGAGATCTCCCCTAGCAGGCTTAGAGCCGGGGGGAGATCTCCCCTAGCAGGCATAGAGCCGGGGGAGATCTCCCCTAGCAGGCTTAAGGCCACTGATCTCCCTCCGCGCGCCTGATCTCTTAAAAACGATCGTACGCCTTCGACAGCGCCCTGAACGGGGAGAGAGAGAGAGAGAGAGAGAGAGAGAGAGAGAGAGAGAGAGAATGAGAGAGAGAGAGAATGAGAGAGAGAGAGAATGAGAGAGAGAGAGAGAGACGCCGGCGGCCGATTAAAAGACACCGTCCTCCTCCTCCTCCCCGTTCGGTGACCCCATCTTGTCGGGCTCTCCGTCCGTCTCGCCTTCTATCATGGCGGGAGCGCGTCCCGATGTCTGACCCGCTGTCTCTGTCCCTCCGCCAGCCAACCCCCGCCCCCCGCCCTCTGCCCCCACCCCCGCCCCGGCCACTAACCTGGTCGCCATGTACAGAGCAGCTCCAAAGCGATCAGCCCTTTTCCGAGCTGCTTCATTCAACGCAGCGTGAGCGGCGGATGAGGCGGAGGACAAGGGGAGGGGAGCGGGGGATGAGGGGGGAGGGCGGACGAGTTCCGGAGCATGCCAAGAAAAGGGGAAATCAGAGAGGAAGCCGCAGGGAGTGAGAGAGAGAGAGAGAGAGAGAGAGAGAGAGAGGGGAGAGGAGCGAGTGTTCCCTACGGGGAGGACCCACCGAGGCTACGGACGCCCAGTCTCTCTCTCTCAATCTACATATGTCTGCCTGCTAGTAGCCAAGACCTCCTTCTCTCGCTCGCAGCCTCCCTTCACTCCCGGTCCCCATGCCTCGAACAGCTCCCCTGTCCGTCCGTCCGTCTGCCAGTTGCCTCCGCGATGATGTCCGTGTCTCTGCTGCGCTGGTCTCTCGCGAGCAAGCGCCGTTCCTGTCGCAGAGACCTTCCCAAACACACCAGCAGCAGCCGGCAGAGAGAGAGAGAGAGAGCGACAGAGAGAGCATGCAGGAGAGGGATCGATCGAAAGTGACCAGAGAGAGAGAGAGAGAGAGAGAGAGAGAGAGAGAGGGTGAGGGAGAGAGAGAGGTTGTTTCCACTTTGCATTCTGCCATTGCTTGGTGCACTGAGCCTGCTGGCTGCTCAATTATTCATGCTGTTCATGAATGGAGGGGCTGACATCACCCACATTCAGGTCACTTTACATTCTAGCCTCTCCTAAATCATACAATCACACCCCCCCCCCCCCCTCCCTACAGGGCATAGCCAACCACACCCATTCTTAGAGTACGCACCAACGCACGCATGAACGCACGCACACGCACGCACACACACACGCACGCGCGCACGCACGCACACACACCTTTAAGCCGTAAGTGTGCAGACAATAACAACTCCTGTTACTACTCTCCTAAGTATCTACAATACAATTGCGGTGACGTCTTTAGATTGACACTTAAATCTCTGAGTAAAGGGTTGAGATACAATACCTTTCAGCTCACACAAACAGGAAATGGCTTGCAAATAAACAAGGGTAAAACAATTGAGTTATGAAATATCACCCTCACATAATGACCACACAGTATATCTAAAACGGTCGCCAAAGACCAGAGGCAATATGTTAAACTGCACTTCAAAGCCTTTCTCATTTCCACTTGTCATTAGTGATTCTGGCTGCAGAAAAGGGGAAAAAGCTGACTAAAGTAGTTTTTAATTGACATTTCGCATTGTAGGCTATACTACCTAGGCAGTAGTAGAACATCTTATCTACCATGCTATAACATTGAGCTTAACCAGAGTTTAGCCTAACCAAAGTTATTAATTATTTATGTTGTTATGTGACATAATAACATTCTGAGAATGGAACTCCTCACCTTGTTCTTTTTTGGGCCACATTTTCCCTGAAAATACCACAGGAACAGTTGGGATCTTTCTCAAGCCTATTATGGAGGTGAGCACTGCCTGAGTACAGCATCTCACTAAGTCCATCAGTTCATGTGGAAAACTTCACCCACAACTTCACCCAAAAAGGCCTTAACCACAGGTGCAGAACTGTCCAATGTTGGAATATTAACGGATTTGACAGATTTAACACCTAGCCTTCTCACGCATTGCGATTTAAAACTGCCAACACTGTCCAGAAGTGTGTCCTGAGATCTTATCTTGACAAAATAGGACTACTGATATGCTACATTAATCAACTCTATATTTTGGATGTTGTCACATTTCTTGATTTAGCCTCTGTGTCTAATATACAACGTCAATAAATGTCTGCTGTACAGTACCTCTGTGGGAGAGCCCTGGAACAAAAGGAGCTCGCCCACGTCCCAGTCTCTCCCTCTCTGGATAAGCCTGGCCAGCCACACACCACAACTGACCTACTTACTGAACCTTTGCTCCCATTGTTGCTACACCCCAGAGACAAAAAGATGGACGAACTGCCCAAACAATCTGACACTATGAGGGAGATCATTGTACTGTATGGAGTCCATAAAGATAATTGTCGGACAACCTATTCTGACCATTTTTCAATTTGTTTTCAAGAAGTGTTCTTCTAGACACTGTGCCAATGTTGGTCAAAGTTTATGTTAACAAAAGGTTAAAGTTGTAATGTTCCGGCTTTCTGGGCTGGAAGGGTCTATTTACACCGTTGCCATGGCGACCCCGATGCGGCGATGCATGGCTGCGTCGGAAGTGTCTGTCAGCTTGGCTGTGTTTAGGCCGTGCAGTTTCCACAGCGACCAGACCAGTCCTTCATGTGCCACTTTAAGTGGGCCAGAGACAGAGAGACGGAGAGAGAGAGAGTGACGGAGAGAGAGAGAGAGAGAGAGAAAGAGAGAGATCTTTAGCCTGTCATTGAGTTTTGGGACACATTAATGGAGCACTCACGCACAGTGTGCTATCTTCTGTCCTGGTGCTTAAGTGCACTTTGCCGGAGGCCTTTGAATGTGTTACACAGTGACAGTGTGGAGCGATGTGGTTACCCCCCCTAACACCATTCAGACAACAAACTATGATACCGTTTAAATCTAACACAGAAAACTGCATTTTTTTGTTTGACTGTGGTGTGTGTGTGTGTGTGTGTGAAAGAGAGACAAACACGCACATCCTACACACAACCTACAGAATGAGATGTATTAGAGACTCCTATCCAGCTCTCCAACTGTAATGCATGTCTTCGTTGGTGACCAGTCTGGCCTCTCCCCTGTACTCTGGGGACAGACATAGAGAGGCGTGGCGAGGTGGCGTGGAGAGGGGAGGAGGAGGTGCGGGTCACTGTGGGCAGAGCGGGGAGATGGAGGTGCGGGTCACTGTGGGGGGAGGAGGAGGAGGAGGTGCGGGTCACTGTGGGCGGAGAGGGGAGGAGGAGGTGCGGGTCACTGTGTGGGGAGGAGGAGGAGGTGTGGGTCACTGTGGGGGGAGGAGGAGGAGGAGGTGCGGGTCACTGTGGGGGGAGGAGGAGTAGGAGGTGCGGGTCACTGTGGGGGGAGAGGGGAGAGGAAACGGGCTGCCAGTGCCACTAAGCCCTCTGCGGGACACAAGGCACCAGGGGGGGGCGGGGGGGGGGGGGGGACAAGGCCACTGCCGTCTGCAGGGGAGGCGGCAGACGCAGGAGAAGGGGGGCCAGATCAAATCAAATCAAATCAAATCAGATCAAACTTCATTTGTAGAGCAGTTTTCATACACAGAGGCAACACAATGTGCTTTACAGAGAGCAAACAGTTCACCTAGAGGGCCAAAAAGGTGAGCTGTAAAAATACTTCCCTGACCTCTCAACGAAACGATCGAGCAAGCTCCTGTAAAATGTTTAAGTCTATTGGCTGAGGGACGAGCAGAGGAGAGGGGAAGAGGGATAAACCTTCCTGGCACAGAAAAGAGGTTTTTCTTTCTCTCTCTCTTTCTCAGTCCTTAACTCTCCCCTGGTTGTCTAGCCTCTATGAGGTGCCACCAGTGCTCTGAAGAAGCCAGACACTGAGGGTCTCAATCATGTACTGTCCTGGGACACTACAGGTAACTGGATCCGTCATCGCCACGTATCATCGACATTTTAACTCGACTTGACCGGGGCTGGTCTGGATGAGACCACCATAGGTGTATGAGCAAGCTTCTTCATCCAAGCAGCCCGCTGCACAACATCCACACAAAGAAAAGAACAACACAAATGACTTTTTTTGAAGGAGCGGAACACGTACAACATTCTGCCTTAACACCCGTCCTGAGCCACTGAACATGTGCACCTGGCTGCTCGACAAAAAAATCCTCCCCTCACTACATCATCTGACCTATGACAAATCAAAACCATGACCCTAGGAAGGGCCGTGATTATCCAACCGCGCCTGCAATCACAAACGCACAACACAAAAGGTCCGCTGCTCGCTCAAAGCGAGGTGGGCGGAGCGGGCAAACAGAGGCCGGCTGATAGCGCGCGCTGGCGCAGACTCAGGGGGGATTCCGGGGAGGGAGCAGGCGACCGTCTGTTTGTGACTGGCCTTTTTAAACGCTTCAAAATCTCCTCATTGTTCAGCCTGTGTTCATTATAAACAACTGCATGGGGCCGCTCACGTGAGGCGTCCTGCATGTGGTGAACTGCTACTGTGTGATCGACTGTCTGCCCCGTAGACCTGACTCACGTATTCTAATGGCATTATCATGGTAAAAATGGCAAAGGGACTGCACTTACAGTATATAGTGCTTTTTATCCAAATCGCTTTACAATGGCCTCGCATTCACCCATTCACACACATTCACACACCGTTTCTAATTTCTGGTATCCTCACCAGTCCCCATATACAGTAAATGGTTGTTTTTTATCACCGTGTGAGTATAAGGCATATTGTATGCAGCTGTTACAATGACTATAGGATATCAACACGTCAAATACAACATTCCTCATAGCCACATGATTGAGACATACTGTGCATCTCCTACTAATTCCTGAAAGACAAGGAAGTCTCTGGCTACAATGGGAAACGCACATAGAAAACAGGAAGATATAAAGCGAAATAGGAGCTGAGAACGAGAGGATGTTAAAGAGAGAGAGGGAGAGAGAGAGGGATAAAAGGAGAGAGAGAGAGGGGTGGCAACAAAGCTCTTCCTCAGAGAATAATTCTGCAGTCTTCTTTTGTCCCCTGCTGAGGCTTGGGAAATGCAGCCAGGCTCTCTGGCCGCGATGCTGCAGTTTGCCCCAGAGAGACAGAGAGAGAGAGAGAGAGAGAGAGAGACACAGAGAGAGAGAGAGAGAGAGAGACAGAGAGAGAGAGACAGAGAGAGAGAGACAGAGAGAGAGAGAGAGACAGAGAGAGAGAGAGAGAGACAGAGAGAGACACAGAGACACAGAGACACAGAGAGAAAGAAAGAAAGAAAGAAATTAAGAAAGAAAGAAAGAAAGAAAGGAAGGAAGGAAGGGAGAGATGTGGAGGGAGAGATTTTGTCCAGAATTTTGGCAAGGCCAGGACACTAGTTCTTTTTTTCTTCCTTTTTTTAAGTGGATGGAAAGGGAGATATTGTGTGTGCTGGTGTGTGAGAGTGTGTGCGAGTGTGTGTGAGTGAATCTGTGGTTTCTCAAGTCAAAACCACCATATGTCTGTTTAAATATGGCATCATATATTGGTAGAAAGTATAGAGAATTATGTGTAACTTGTGGAAGATCGAACTTGTGGAAAATCACAGAAAAAATAAACAGCCTTGTTTCTCAGATGCATACAACTAGGATTTATCACTGATCACTCAGGGATGAACAGTTTTCCAAGCAAGACACCAGTCATCAAAAAATCTCCTAAAAGAGAGTTAGGAACAAAACACTATGTGTATACTGTAATTTGGATATACCCTTAAAACATTCATCTAGCCGATATCTTACAGTACGATATGATGGCAAATTGTATTTCAACCAATCACTGAACAGTCTGAAGATACAAATAGACAAGGCCACATGGTAGAGAAGAATAAACCCCCTGTGGAGTTGGTGTTCATCTTATCCTCCACAGGAGGACATGATCACTCCATTACCCCTCAAGACCAAATCCTTCCTGCCGTTATCTGCCCAAAAGAGGTGTTATCAACTTCCTTGAACTGAGCTGAAAGTGCTGAATCACCAAAACCAACGGTCAACGGTCAGACTAAGACGAGGTTTGTGATTCTAATCATTGTTTGATCAAAGATTTGTGGTAATTAACTCTCTAGACATCCTGGCATTCCCTTTGCTTGGTCAAACGGTGTTTAGATAAGAACGTGTGTGTTTTTGTTATAATTAGTGTAATTGTAACTTTAACCTTATCTGTTATTTGTTGCATATAGTGTTGTGTCTTTCTTATGCTGTGTATATAACGAGAAAGTACATCTCAAGGGGTTTTATAATGATTTTTTTCCCCCCACAAATGACACTATGGATATAAAAGTCTGACATGTTTTACAAATGATATTAGTGGGGGAAAAAGACAATTCTACCAAATGTACCAGACAGACCATTGGTAATCATGTCCCCATTGCCCTGTGTTAAAAATAATAAATCAATATGTAATTACTGAATAATTATGAATGTTTCATAATTGATGCTTTACAATTGGAACTACACAATTAGCAGGAGGGGTTCAGAGGGATGAGGCAGCATGTGTATGAACTGTACCTCCCACACACTGTGCTCAAGCATGTCAGTGATTTGCCTTTTAACTTTCTGTGGTGACATTAATTAATAAAAATGATGAATGTCATATACAAGGGCTTTTCTTGTTCCATTCCATTGACTTATTCATCTCTGTCCTGGGTGCAGGAGCTGTGGAGCGTCCATTGTTCTGTCACAGTAAAAATAGGCTAGCAGAACACGTCCCTGTCGACAGCCAGCAGAGCCCTATATAATGCATTGCCATAGTGTGTGTGTGTGTGTGTGTGCATGTGCAGTATGGTGTTGGAGTGCGTGCGTGTGTGTGTTTTGTAGAGTATGTGGTGTGTGAGTGTCAGTAGCATTGAGACTTCCACTGTAAAGTGGAGGATGGGGACAGTGTGTGGTGCTTAATAAGGTGCTTAAGAAATCCCCAGCAGCATGCGACACACTGCATCTGTTCTCAGGTGACAAAAACATGGAGACGGGAAACCACTGCAGTCCCCTCTGAGAGAGAGGGGCCGGTTGGATCACATGATAAACGCCCTGTGTGAGGAACAGGCTAGGGGCTCGGGGGGGTTTAACAAACGAGTGACACATGGTGCATCATGCGCACACACGCAAACGCACACGCAAACGCACACACTGTCCTGCAGCAGCGGGCAGCGTCGTGTGGACGCGTGCAGCGCGGGATCCATGCGTTCTCCGTCTCCTGTTGATGGGCGGTCCTCCCCGCCCGGCCGCGTGCCACTCCCCGCCACTCCGAATACCGCGTCAATCTGCGAGCGTCCCCGTCCTGGGGGCCGCCGCCGCCGGTGCCACATCCAGGCCGGTCACACGTCCACTCGGGGACTCCTCCCGCTCCCCCTCTCCTCCTCCGCCCAGGTCGGAAGTGAGCACCTCTGTGAAAACTGCCTCTCCTGCCTCTGCTCTCGTCCATCCGAGTGGGAGCCGATGGGGAGCCGATGGGGGGGGGGGGGGCGACCCCACCGGCTGCAGCTGGAAAGGGGAGCCGCGTCATAGCGCACGCATCATCGCACGCATCATATCACAGACACTCATCGCTGGCCCTGTAAACTGCTTGATCGTTCCATTTCAAATGGTCAGATGAGGACGATCACATTAACTATGAGACGGTCGAAAACAATATTTTAGATGGAGGGGCAGGGAGGGCTTAGCTAAAGCACTGGACTATCTGACCGCACCACTTATGTCCGTACGGTACAGGGTGAGCTTAAACCTTTAATACCCTTGCGCTCTGGGCCCGCCCTGGTCACTGGCCCGGGGGATAAACAACACTGCTATACCGTGGTACAGGTAACGCAGCAGAAACCGGAAGCTCGCTCACGCACACACACACACATACAGACACACACGCACGCACGCACGCACACAGGCCCTGTTCAGCCGTGGTACAGATTGAGTGGGACAGTATGCCGCAGTAACAGTTGTTTATGAGACCCTGGCGTAGACTCTGGGACTGAGCCATTGATTGATTGATTGATTGATGGAATGACCCCGAGGTCAGATCCTTCTGCCTACGTGGCAGATTCCCTGAGAGAGTGATTAGAATGTGAGTGAGAGAGAGAGAGAGAGAGAGAGAGAGAGAGACAGACAGAGAGAGAAAGTGAAAGTGTGAGAGGGAGAGAGAGAGAGAGAGAAAGTGATAGTGTGAGAGGGAGAGGGAGAGAGAGAAAGTGATAGTGTGAGGGGGAGAGAGAGAGAGAGACGGAGGGAGAGAGAGAGAGAGAGAGAGAGAGAGAGAGAGAGAGAGAGAGAGAGAGAAATGGGTCTCCTGGTTAACGGTCCTGAGGGAGAAGTGGTTGTCCGTACATCAAAGACTATTCTCATTTGTTCCCGTCACCTGTGGTCTCATACGGGTCTCTTAATTGGAGTATAAAGAGGTCGTTAGTAACATCATAACTGGGCTCATGCATATAGTAACCATAGTAATCTATAGTGATCACAAACACACAAACAGTATTTGGGATGTCCATGACCTATACAGTATCAATACTGTACATTAATAGCACATTTCTTACATTGCAGCTGAGCACATAAGCGTTTTACCTTTGTTGGATTTGATCTTTTCTTTAAGATCCACTCTCAGCGAACAGGAATAAGCAGTCCCAGAGTACAGCCGTCCAATCACTCCAGCATGTTAACACACTTCAGATACAATAGGCCACACCCCCGTAAGAGACGCTGCGCTTGACCGGGAAGGATGCGCTCACAGCTGGCCAGTCAGAGCGCAGTAAAGTGAGCCGTTTGCTCCCTGTGTCGGCCCACAGCACCTCTGTCCGCAGACGAGATGATGACGACTGCGTCAGTTTCGCAATGTGCAAGGAACTAGAGCCCTATGGGTGATGATGGGAGGATGGAGGGAGGAGGAGGTGAGGAGGGGTACGTATGTAGCGGAGAGGCTCTGGAGAGAGCGTGGAAAGCAGGAAGTGGGACGCACGTCGCCGGGCTGCTCTCCTGTCTTTTTTTCTTTCTTTCTCCCTTTACTCCTGCGGCGCTCGTTAGTAATTGGCCAGTAAAAATACCCAGCTGCATAAACAAACACATTCGGGAGGGAGGGAGGACAAGAAAAGAGAGGGGGAGAGAGAGGTGGAGAGGTGGAGTAGGAGAGAGAAACGGAGGATGACAGAGAAAGAGAGAGAAGGAAAGAGGGAGAGCACTGCGGTCTGTGCACAGAAGTGCGCGTGCGTGTGTGTATATGTGTGTGTATGTATGTACACGTGTGTGTGTGTGTGTGTGTGTGTGGCTGCATCCACGTGACTCTTGTGCTCAGCTGCTGCGCTCGTGCAGAGCCAGAGGGAGCACTGGGGAGAGAGGGGTCACAGTATCACAGACAGAGCAGACGAGAGGGGAGTGCGTGACACAGACCTATTGGTCTTCTGGATGTATGGATTGCGCTAAATATGATCAGGAAGCCCCCCCGTCTTCTTAAAAAACTTGTCTACAAAAACACAAACAACCAGACACATACTGTACTGTACACAGATACACACACACACATACACACACAACTATACACACACAGATAAACAGGCAGACAGAATTGACTCACACACACACGCACAAACACACACACACACACACACACACACACTTACAGGTACACTCACACCCATCCAGCCTTACCAGGCGAGTTTGAAG
Source organism: Borostomias antarcticus (assembly GCF_949987555.1). Taxonomy (NCBI): domain Eukaryota; kingdom Metazoa; phylum Chordata; class Actinopteri; order Stomiiformes; family Stomiidae; genus Borostomias; species Borostomias antarcticus. The sequence continues at coordinate 47,395,253 of NC_140234.1, read as the reverse complement.
CCTTTCATTAGTGCGGCAAAGACTCTCTGATGGCCGTAGCGTCTTCTCGGCACTGGGCTGCCCGCTCACACCACGCCATGCCGGGAGAGAGCTTGGCGCCGCCCGACGCCCCATGCACAGAGCGGGAGAGATGGATGGAAGGAGGAGTGCGGTAGACGCCGTTTCCGGAAAGCTTGGCTGTGACACACACAGCTTTACTCCCCCAGCTCTCCTCTCTGTCCTAGTCGTCTCTGTTGTGTTCCGTCCCCTATTCCCGGTGCGGGCCGGCGATCCGCAGTGCTAAGTACCCGTGCCAGCAACTCACCGCTCGCCCACTGCAACGGCTCCCCACAGATTAGCCCGGAGAGAGGGAGGAACGCTCCGTGCGGCAGATCCACAACGAGAGCTAACTCTCACACGCAGCTAAGACGCTTGAATGGTAATCACAAACACCTCGCTCTGTCCTCGCGTTTCTCTCTCAATCGCACTCATACTCACGCTCTCTCTCTCTCTCTCTCTCTCTCTTTCTCCCTCTCAGCCCCGCTGCAGATGAGAGCTGCATTTGCCGGGCTCGCATTGAGCATGCTCCAGCTCTGCCCCCCCACCCCTCCCCCTCTCTCTCCGCTCTAACCCCTTCCCCCTCTCCCTGTCTCTACTCCTCCCTCCTGTTCCCTAGATGGCTCATTCTGGCTGTATTCTAAACCAGGCTGTATGGTCCAGGCCTTTTGAAGGGGGGGGGGGCACACTGACTGTCACTAGCCCCAGGAGAGGGCCCTCTTTGTGGGGTCTGCCCATGTGCATGAGGAGGGCATTAAGATCTGCTGTGCCCTCTCTCTCTCTCCCTCTCCTGTCAGGCTCAAGAGGTAGTCACGGTCAGCGGCTAGACCCCTTAAGCTCTTAATGCAGGGCAGTGAGTATGTGAGAGGATATTCTGTGTGTGTGTGTGTGTGTGTGTGTGTGTGAGAGAGAGAGAGAGAGAGAGAGAGAGAGAGAGAGAGAGAGAGAGAGAGTCTAGGTGTTGGAGAGAAAAAGAGTGTGTTTGTGGAATTTAATGTGTGTGAAGCATGCAAAAAGTGCAGTGTCAATGTCTCAATATGTACAATTCCTAAAACTGGATTGTATATCATAATGCTTTGTGGGCATTCAAGCCCAAGATCTGGAAGATTAGGAAAGGAAACAAGGGCTTGTGGTCCGATCCCTTCTTGACATCTAAAGGGCATAAAAGGGTCACAAAGCCCCCACCGTCCTTAATGATAACACAATTGGGTCAGCAGACCACAGGCACTGGGTCAGAGTAATGCACATTCCTCCCCGTTAATCACCTTAAACCTACAACATGTAGGATTTTAAGCTTGTAAATATTTCTATATTGCTATGATAACCCGAGAGGGATCAGTCACTGAGGACCTGTGTGATACAACCATTTCTTTGAGGCCACTGTTTTGCCACTTCAGAAATTCTGTGTTGGGTTGAAACCACAGTTTAGCACAGCATGCTAACATTTATCTGGGAGTGTGGTAGACCTGGTCCAGGGCGATATCCTACAGATAACGCCCTGTTACTCTCAATGCAATTTACCTATGAATGCGTTTCCTCGGCCCGCTTGTCCGAGTCTACAGACAAAACCGTTTCGTTTTACTCACCGCTGTCGCCCATGTTGGGGATGATGCATTACATCTTAAATGGTGTTGAGAGACTCGCTTTGAGGTATCTGATTAGCAGGAGAACATTTACGCTGAGTTATTAACTATGGCAAATTTTAAACTTTAAAACATGTAAATAAAACATGTAAATAATGCAATGTAATGCATCATCCGCAACATGGGCGGCAGCAGTGAGTAGGCTAAACAAAGCAGAGAGCGCTGAATCGCCGGTAGAAGACGACAGTCGATCTACATTTAAGTGTACAAATTTGCCTTTTATTTGAAAGGTGGGGGACTACAAACTGTAGCCACCTCGGAGAAAAGGCTTTCATCTTTCCAACGATGTTTGTACTTTGGTGAGTAACGAAACGGTTTTGTCTGTAGACTCGGAGGAGCGGGCCGAGGAAGCGCATTCATAGGTAAATTGCATTGAGAGTAACAGGGCGTTATCTGTAGGATATAGCCCTGGACCAGGTCTAAGAGTGTGGGTGCATCCAAACTGCTCCAAGCAGATTCCAGGCATTGAACATTAACTGAATTTAACCTCAGTTATATATTAACCTCCAATCCAGCGACAGTGCAGGGCGAGAGGTTATGTTTTCGGTGGCGTGCGTGCATGTGTGTGCGTGTGTTTTTTTTAGCAGGATTACGCTATTGTACTGATTTTCACGAAACTAGGTGGAAGAGTGTAGCATGGTTCAACTTAGAACCCATTCAAACTTGGAGCAGATCCGAAGTAATGGGTCGGGTCCACGGGCCGCCCAAACACAGCTAGCCATTCACCTCCATTCATTATTTGAACCAGGATTATGCAAAAACTACCCTACCGAATTTCATGACCTTATTTACGACATATTATAAGACGTTTGACTCACCGAGATCACTTTGGTGTAGTTCAGAGGCATGTAGAAGAAATGTAAAATCCAGTGCGAGCCAGTATATCCAATTAATGGCGGTGCTAGAGCAACGATCGCGCGCTGTGCACATGCGTGCTGTAGCAAGTGGGGAAGCTATTTCGTTTCGAAAGACGTTTCTAAAGATCATTACAGAGGCATGTGAAAAACCACAACAGGCCTACGCTCTATGAAAGCACAACTAGCGATTCATAAAGACAGATTGATGAAAACAACCGTTTCGCGGCAGAAAATAGATTTTTAGAAACTGCATTCTCGGTGCCCCGACCACCACCATTACATGGATATACTGGCTCGCGCTGGATTTTAAATTTCTTCTACATGCGTCCGAACTACACCAAAGTGATCTCGGTGAGTCAAACGTCTTATAATATGTCGTAAATAAGGTCCAGGTTGTCAAAAACGAGCATTGTCCTTTAAAACAAAACTTCGAATGAAGCCAGCTCACTGTGTGGGGGTGCTAGAGACACAGGGTTTGAACTGGGCTGTGCGGGGGGAGAGCCCGGAGTGCACTGCGCTACAGAGCCGTCCAAATACAGCCACCCATTCACCTCCAGTCATTTTTACCTCCGCCCCTACGAATCACAAGGCGGGTCTACGAGCCGCCCAATCACGGCCCGGACGGCCATTCACTTTTTGGACTAGTTTTACACAAAAACTACTGCTTTTCATGAAACTTGAGGGGTGTAGCATGGGCCAATTTAGAACCCATTCAAAATTGGCCCATGAAATGCATTCACGGGCAGAGGTCTGTGCTCTCTGAGCAACATTTCTAGTGTCATTGTAAGACGATTACTTGGACTGTAACTGCATTGGTCTATGTTTTTGACTCTCCTATACCAATCCTTATGTTCTACAGATACTGTATAAACCTTACACACACACACACTCAGACGCACGCACGCACACACACACACACACAGATACATCAGCTAAGCCTGCTGAGTCACTGTCCCTCACTCTGCTTCCAGGGACCAAGAGAGAGACCTGATCCCATCCTATCAGACACGTTCTAAATAATCCAAGGCCCTAAGGGACAGTGCACTGCAAAACCAGTTCACAAGTATCCTTCAACCCTCAAAGGTGGTTTTATGTCAAAATGGGTAGCGGCTCATTCTCCATCACCTGGAGTGGCATGTCTTTTTAAGCACACGTACTAGTATGGCGCTGAAATGTGCTGCGCCAGGCAGAGGCATTTCTGAGATTGGATAATGACATCACTGTCCCAGAATCCCAGACAAGGACAGGCAGGACACGACCATCTAGAGTTGGCGCCACAGCCCTTAAGTGACGAAACAGGCCTTGCATGCCATACCAAGCCCCCCCTGTGGCCTGTCACAAAGAAAGGGATGGCTTTCTGAGAAAAACAATACCTTGAGTCACTGAGCACCTCAACAGCCATCATGGCACAGGTCGACCGCAGTGTCTTCCCCTCTTTCTGTCAACGCCATCTAATTTACCAGAAACCTGGGAAATAAGATGTCACTTTGTTCTCGTGGGTTATCGTTCTTCAAATTACTGTACCACTTCTATTAACCCCGATGACGCAATGCCTCCTGTTGCTCATCTATTTTTATTAAGGTATCGTAACAAAAATGATTAACATCGTTTATCGTCAAGAGTAGAGAAAAGGAACATTCGAGAGGACAATTTCATCCTTTTTATGGCTCAGTAGAGAATTACAGAGACAAACAGCTATTTGTCGTATTTGGATTGCTTCCTGTTTTGTGTAGTCCGTAGCTTGTTTTAACTGCTGGTTAGATGTTATCTTTAGGTTGTGACTGGTCCTTCCCTTTGTAGTGTCTGAAATGAATGTCCTGTACAGGCTGATGTGGAAGCCATGCAGAGAAGTGGCTCCATCGCTGGGGCCGTAGTAACGGTGGTGCTGAAAGGACAGCTCCTCCTCCGGAGAAGGCAGCCTGATATGCAGTGCAGACCTGAATCTAAAGCAGATGTCTCTCATCGACACCCCCTGGTGACTGAAACACACTAGGAACATTCATACGTGCATTGGAAAATGGAATAGCGTTCTCAACGAGTTTAAAATATGGTTTGCTTCTAAAAAGAAACATAATGATAGATTATGTTTAGCAGTGATTGCAGATCACTGTACAGTACAGTAGGTCTAAATGTTAAGTCCCGGAAATCAAAGCAGACTATAGGACATTGTCATCAAGATAAAAGCCTCAAAACAGGGACATAACAGTCCCTGTTATGCAGGACAGCGTCCCTACTCACATGATTACTATTTTAAAATGTCCTCAGCACTAATCCACCAGACTTTTCATTTGTTTCTAAGAATAGCGTTGGTAGGTAATCTACATTAATCCCATAAATTGCTGTGTGCGTAGGCTATTTTTTTCCATTCTGTTAGGATGGAGCCCCTGTTGTGCCTAATCATAAGATTTATTTTCACAGTTCACATATACTGTAGGTTGATAGTTGTTTGTGAGGGATCGGGTGACTGGGTGGCTGTCACATTTGATTATTGTCAGAGTGGTGGCAATGTGGCTGAGTTTGCTAATCCCAACCCAAGTGTCATGGCCACTGAGTGGAGACAGAGTGCTGCACTGCCCACGCTGATACACACACGCACGCACTCACACACACACACACGCACACACACACACACCCACACGCGCACACACAGGCTCAATACAATCCCAGTGGAAAATCCCAGTTCAACAGTTTCAATAGTGTAGGATTAGGCATAACAAAAATATGACATCAGAGAGAAAGAGGGAGAGGGAGAGGGAGAGAGAGAGAGAGAGAGAGGGGAGAGGGAAACAGAGAGAGAGAAAAGGGAGATAAAACATTACTTGTCTTTCTATGCAATCACTTAAGCAATCATCCTGATGAAACTAGGACCAGAAGCAAACAAATTGAGGAGTAGAGCTTTCGATCAAATGCCCCCAAATTAAAAAGCAACACGGCCAAACTCTGGAGCGCTGTCACGTGTGTCATACAGTACATAAAAGAACAAAGTAGGGCACGCTGACAACATTAAAGCACTCATTAAAACTTACTGCGGCAGCAAGCAAGACTAAAATAGACGGGGGGCTTTTCCCACAGCAAATCCCCAACATGCAATTAATATCTGAACCCAACGAGGAGCGCGGAAGGGCGGGGCCAGGGGCTTGGATGCTTCCTGTTGGGTTATTACATTGAGAGAGGAAACTAATAGCCTAGATGATTCCAACAAAGTCCGTGCTAGTACCCAGTAACCTTGACTAACCTGAGCACATTTGCATTAGCGTAAGGAGTTAGCCAAAAGGACATGCAACATAGATCTGTATTCTATGTGAACACAGAATACCACAATAACTTATTATTTTCACTAATGTTCTATTATTTTATTATTTAGACATATTGCTGGTCTAGCAGGTGATGTAAAGCGCCCGTGACAGGTTGCGGGTAGCCATCTTGCCTCACTCTGTCCATCCCCAGTACAGCGCAGAGCAGCACAGGAGAAAGATCATCTTTCTGTAAAGAGAAACTCTTGCTTTGTTCCCATTATATCAATGACTTGACACATCCGCACCCCCGGACACTCAGAATAGAGGGGCCGGCCGTTCCGGGACGTGATGTGATCTGGTTGAGGAGAGATCGTGTTCTGCTCGCATCGATCCGAGCCGGCATTTTAGACTGTGTGGACGTCACAGGCCGGTGACGCCGCTGCTGGCCAATACGGATATGAATGTCTAACAGGCTGTGTAATTAAATCTAACGTTCTCTTGTTGCCAACCATGGCGCGTCCTTCCAGGTTTGACCCTTGCAGGCCTAGGGATATGCACGTGTGTAATATGGAGACTTTTACCTCTTATTCACCAGTGTAATATGCTGTTCAGCAGTGGACAGACAGGACGTATCGAACACGGACCACAGATCACGCCACTGTACTCTGACTTGGGTTATTGTTTAACACAATATTTGTTGAATTGTTTATTGTTTAACACAATAACCACGTCGCCTGTTGCGTAGTAGTAGCCTTTATACAGATGACCTGAGAGGGAGCAAACACGCACAATGCTGTCATCTGCAGTATACAGTACAGTAGCTTGAGGCCTTTAGGTTATTTATTTATTTAACTTCTATTAATCTTTGCATGCAAACCCCTGGAGGGGAGTGAGCACATCACTGTCTTTTTTATTTTTTACAGTGGGTTTCTTGGAGAATCATGCAACTAACACGGACATGGGTGTTTGTGAATGTTTCTTCTGAGTTGCTGCAACCTTTCTCTTGTCACTGTTAGTGCTACTCATACTTTGCTGCACGCACGCACGCACACACACACACACACACACGCACACACACGCGCACGCACACATGCACGAACACACACACAAACACCTCCCCCTCCACACACGCACATTCACACGCACACACACACGCACAAATACACACAAACACTGCCCCCTCACACACAAGTACATGCACACATACACACACACCACACACACGCACACTAATGCAGGACCTACAGTTGAGTAGAATGGACCTCTTGAGTGTGTATGGGTCTGGTCAGGCCACAGAGCAGAGATTAGGGACAGGGTGGGTTCAAGGGCACTGACTCATTTTCTATACCCTATGAGTGTCAATTGCCATAGAAACGAGTAGGGCTTATCATCATCAAAGTCAGGAGTAGCCTGCTGTTTCAAGGCCACATCTGGACCCTGCTTGCTACAGTATTTCCAAACATGTGTTATTTCCAAACACACGCACAGACGCACACACGCACACCATTTGTTGTCATGCCACAAAAGATCCGGGATGCGTTCACAGGCAACTAGTCTGACCTGAGCAGATGATTCATGTTTCTCAGAGTGAAAAATCAGTTACCATTGAACAAAACAGACCTCCTCTCCTTTCATTGACTGAGGCAATTACTTTTTCCCCCCGTATCCCACCTTCCCCAGGATAAAAAGCTGTGATTACATCGGTGTAAGTTCATTGCGACTCCTAGCTGCTCTGAGTCTGGTCAACCAGTCCCCTGCAAGACACTACGGCTTTGCCAAGGTATCCCTCTGATGAGGTGCCAGCATAGCTCACATACTGCGCTTTTGCAGTTTTTCTCCCTGCTCTCTTCCACAGGGACGTACAGTAGAGAAGTGGGCCACCTCTGGCTTAGCTACTCAGGGTGACACCGTGACGAGGGGACACACCGGAGACCAGGTGACCGTCCCTGTACACTGTCCTGCTGACGGCGGAGCTGCTGAGGCCCACAGAGAAGGCAGTGAAAGGCCGTGTGCCAGCAGCAGCCCTGACTACTTCCTGAGATGGTGAAATGTGAGAGCCGGTGTGGCGCGCTCAGGGCACTCACACCCTGTGGAGACAGCTCCCCCTAGAGGTAGCACTGAGTAGGGGGAGCAGAAAGGGGGAGGTGATGGATGGTTTTATGTGGCAGTTAGTAACAGGTCATGAATTGTACTACAGCTACATAACAAGCACTGAAGCCAGGGAATTTTTGGTGATATCACTGGAATTCAAATTGTGGTGAATGGTGAGCCTGATGAGTGCATACATGTAATATCCTACCTTTGTGGTCTCCATATCAGTTTCTTCCACTTCCTCTGCTTGGCCTATCGGTAGAGAAGAGGGTGTAAGACTGTCAGAACACGGAGGGACATGGGGTGGCACATGCGCCGCGGGATGGGAGGGGGGCGGCGCGTTGAGAGTTCTACCGGTTCACCGGTGAGAGGACCGGACCACCTATACAATTGTTTGTAATTCCTACAACGTTCATCTGATGTGGATGTAAATACCCTCAAATTAAAGCTGAATGTCTGCACTTAAAGCACATCTTGATTGTTTCATTTCAAATCCATTGTGGTGATGTACAGAACCAAAATGACAAAAACACTTACACTGTAGGCCTACTGTATGTTATAAAGTATAGGGCTATATCGAGGAAAGGGTGGACAAACTCCAAAATGTCTGATTGTAAAAATGTCCTATAGACGCAAGGCAGCGTAGACAGCACTGTCTCCAAGGCTGTGATGTGGGCGTGCAGGCGGGGGAGGCCAGAGCCCCATACTGTCCATTCTCCCATCATCCCAGTCACCCGTGACTCAATATGGAGCGCCTACGTCCGTGAATCACTAAGGGGCACTTAGCTATCGCTCCTCCAGCGATTCAGTCAGCTCATCTCCTCCCTCTCTCTCTGTCTCTCTCTCTCTCTCTCTCTCTGGAGAGATTCATAGCATCCCACTCACTAACTTGTGTGTAGAGGTGGGCTTCCCAGCACCTTTTAAAGTGGTTTCCCTGGGTAGTGGGCAGGTACAGGTCTCTCACACCCACACTTGGCAGCAAGTGGAGAGCTCTCCATAGACTGAAGGGACAAATTAAACTTCATTTCAGCTTCATTGAGAGAAATTGGTGTGTTGATGCTTTTTTTATTGCGTGGCAAAACTGTTGGCTACTGTATAATGCCAACATTGACTAAATTGATCAGCAATCAGATTAAGTGGCTGATACCAGAAACACAAGAACTTCATTCCTAGACACAGAATGACAAGGCAAGGCTGGGGCCTCCAGGCTTGGGACTTTGAGACCAGGTTGACTTTGAACCAGGGTGTTTCCTATCCCCCCACTTTAGGGATGGAGGTGGACAGCCCCAAGATGAATAATCCATGGAGCCCTCAGGCCAGCTAGGGATCATCGATCACCTCTGGGAGGCCTGTAGACATTTAAACCTCTTGATTTATGAAGTCCTCCCAAAAAGAGGGATATATGGTGAAAGAAGGCAACCAGGGAGAGGGTTTATTTTTAAACTTAATTTGGGCGATATGTCATCTGGCTGTTCCCAGCTTGCTCTGCAGCACCATTAGAAACACGCCTGCAGTGACTTGTCCACATCGGTACGCCACAACTCAACAATTAAGGACCTGACGAAATTACTCAAACGAGAATTGGACAGATGGGTTTGCTCCTATGACATATTGTGTGAACATCCCTGTGGATATGCGCTGTACATGAGTGCCTGTATGCAGTACAATTAGCATTTGATGCTAGGCTGCTGAGGAGGCGAAACGCAGGCGTTAGCAGCAGGTGGCTTCATTAATGATCATAACTGAATTACAGGGAGTCACTAGAGGGCGCCATGATTAGTCAGCAGCTCAGGCCTGGCCCGCAGACACACATGCGGGCTAAAGGAAGTGCATAGAACCAGGAGGGGTTGGAGCAGGAACGTATGGTACCCTGCTGGTGCCACACAGAGCAGAGGGAGGAAGGAAGATGGCACTACTCCTTGGCATTGGAAGAGGTGTTGAGCACTTTACAGTACATTTTCATACACTTGTCCCCTTCTAGGCCATTTTATAGTGAGTGTGGATGATGGGAGAACCTAACTAAAGGTGGACTGATTAATCAGTTTTGCAGATTAATCAGCGGCGATAGGACATTTTTAAAACTATTGTTATCGGCTGAACTAGGCTCCAATAGTGACCAATGTCCATGTAAATAGACCATATTAAAACAATGTAGGCCTAAGCCACCAAATCACACTTAAGTATGTTCTGTGACATTTTTGAGCTATTAGCTATATTGAACCAATTGACAAGGATCTGGGCCATAGCCACCCATCAACTGATGGAGTAGGCTACTTCATTGGAACTTGTTTGAAGATAAAAAATAAAGATAAGCGGGATTTTTACAAAATGTCCTGGATATAGCCTACTCTTGGGTGCGAGAAAGACATTCTTAGAGATTCTCCTCAGTGACACAATCATTCATAGAGGAAATGAACAGTAGGAAATATGCACTGTTGGACATGTAGGTTTAACAGGTGACAGAGGGCAGGTGTGGGCAGGTAGTAGAGGCTTAAACGCCTGAGACAAGGAACATGACAGGTACATTGGCCTGATCCCTCCCATTTTTCATTACTCTTTGCTTTTTAGCCTACTTTGAGTTTGATGATCCAGATTTATTTATTTAGGTATTTATTTGACAATGGAATTTTTTTGTTGCTATCGGATAATCAAGTATCGGCTTTTTCGTTATTATATAAGCCTTTAAAAATCCACTATCAGTGTGTGAGGAGGAGAACGTAGGAAGGACAGATGCTCACCCAGCATGAAAACAGGCATAGCGTGAAACACTGTTAATAAATCACCTCCCAAAACGTGGGACGTCAAACTGCTGGCCCAAAAACAGAGGCTGTGACGTAACAATGACTCAGACTTTCTCCTATTGAGAATTTTTTTTTTTTTTTTTTTTTAATAGTCTGGTACATTTTAACCTGAGTGGCTTGTGTGACCTATACAACTGCAAATGTTACAGTATATATGTTTGTCTTATATCCTGTTCCTCTAAGGAGGGCCATATATCAAGTCCCCGTTTGATAAGAACCATTTGATAGAGCGCTTTAGACGACAAGCCCTTCTTTCTCCCCCAAACTATCCTTTCATTGTCTCATTACATGGCACTGTAAACTGGTGGTGGGTCCGGGACTAATGGCTCTCTATGTGATCATTAACCGCTATCATTCGACGTAATTAAAAACCTTGGAGGAGAGCCACGCAAGGATAGCAGAAAATTACCTGTCGGGGTATCTATCACCCAGTGGTTACACGGCGTGCATCCCCCCAACCCCTTCCCATGGCCCCCGTCTGAAACCCGGGCCGCCAGGCGTGACAGCTCTCGCCAAATTAGCCCTAATGAGTCTGGGGAGTAGGAATACCACTCTAGGATTTCTGGAGGTCCCAGTAGTTTGTAGGAAAATCCCTTTAGACCTGAGGATATGTTATAAGCTTACTGACTGTGCACTGTCATCCAGTGAATTGTGTTCCCCATCCCGATCTGATTATGTTACAGTACATGATAGGTGTAGACCTATCGATCAGTTCAAAAATACACTATCACATTTGAAGTGGAGGCATACTGTATATAGGGTAGCTAGTGACATAGCTAGTCTTGCTGGAAGCTAATTGGATATTGAAGCACAAAATATTATATTAATTTTGGAAAGGTCAATGCTTTTGGCAGCTTCAGCATTTCTGAAAGCACAAGTTATTCTCACTGTTTGAAGGAAGATAAGGTAAAATAGGGAAGGGCGATGCAATACAAACTTAATACACATGACAAGGAGTTGAAGCGCAGGAATGAGGAGAAGCCTTGGACCTGCACGTGACACAATTCTGATTTATCCAAATTCTAAGATGTGAACCCACTCTGTGATCATAACTCATACAGAGCAGGCCGATACAGCTATACAGCGGGACACAACAATAAGATATACTGTACAAAAAGACAGAGACAGAGAGAGAGAGAGAAGACCTGACCTTGTGTTTTTGCATGGCGAACAGACAGACACCATCCTGTCCTCTCTCCCGGCTCGCATGGCCTCTCCCTGGTCCCTCTCCCCCAGGCCGGCTGTGCTCCTGGGCCCAGACTGTCTCACCGATGGCCTGCTAGGTAGTCGTCATTGTCCCCTCGCACGTGCCTCGCGTCTCACCTCGGGACACTCAGGCAACGGAACCAAGATCAAATAAAGACAGCTCCATAACGTGACAACAGCAAATACCGGCAAAAAAAGATGTAAATCCTGTCTACAAGGCATCGAGCACTGCTGAGGCGGTCCGGTGCCTTTGAGGCGGAGTTGCCAGAATGTAATTCGCTTCCATCAGAAAAAAAATGAGAAGAAAAGAAAATACACCCAAGTAATGGGTGTTTCAGACACAGTATCCAGAATCTTCTCTTCCCTGTATATTGAATTCCACACGATTCATGAGAATGCCAAGGTAGTGTATTTCCCTCCTGTTCAGTGCACCTGCTAAAGATGCTGCTGAAGTTTTCTAGACCGGCTGCTCCCTGGCTCCCTCCTGCCCTACAATACCTCTCCACATCCGCCCCACTCAGCTTATCATGAGCGTTTGTAGGGGGGAGGATGGCCCAAGCGATGCAAGCGCTCCGATTGGCCGGCTTGCCGTGGTGTGTGCATGCGGGAAGGTCTGTGGTAGGCTCTCTCGAGATGGGGTTGCCTGATGAGGGTGGTCCTCTACCTCCGCTCGGTCTCTCTCGCTTCTCTCTCAGTGTTTCTCCATCCCCTGCTCCCTCCCTCTCTCTCTCCGCCTCTCCCTCTCTCTCTTCTCGTCCTTCTCTCTGCCTCTGTGCTGTGTGTGCGACTGGGAGGCATGCGTTACTGTAGCCCAGCGCTGCTTTAGACTGGAGCCTTGCGGCGCCTTTGTGAATAGGTGCATCAGCAGTTCTCCCTTTTGGTTGCGTGTACACACACGCACGCACGCACGCACGCACGCACGCACTCAGAGGGAGGAGGGGGTGAGTCGTGTGTGTGTGGAGGGGGGAGGGCACAGCTGCGTCATGACCTCCCAGCAGCTCAGCTTCAGCCTGCCCCTGACCCGCTTTCTGCCTGCAGTCACGGTCCTTACGTCATCATCCTCCATCATCATCCATCACCACCAGCCTGAGGTAACCTAGCAGTTCCGGGACTAACGCTTGTGAACCGCGCCCCGCGCTTATGAGAAACATCTGATTCATCCAGCACAGAATCAAAGACGTGATGGAGGGAAAAGCAGACAGATCTGGAGAGATGGATCAGTGCGAGGAGGAGATAGAGAGACGGAAGAGACGTGGATTACTGGAGTTGAGACTGAGATATTGACCTACAACGAACCCCCACATCCTCTGTAGCACCTGAACAGCCAAACTGGGCCATTTGACCACGTTCTCCATATCATTAATTCATTTAGTAGGATCACAGTTCTCTCCAGGGCTCCAAATTTATGAGGAGAGTCAGGTTTTGCTGACTTTCCCAAACTGGTGGAGAATGTAATGTTTCACCTCACTAGACAGGGTCGATGGTCCAGCCATGGAGGGGTGGAAGGAGCGATGTGGCCGGTGGCAAAAAATCTATGCCTTTGAGGAAAAAGTGGAGAAAATATTACCCCAAGTTCTTCACACGATGAATGTAGAACTTTACCTTTCCATTGAGCTTGATAAATGGTCCTACAAATGATCGGAAATATATCATAACAGAACAAAAGAAGGTAGGAGCAGCAAATGTCCACACTTGGACGTATTGTAACATCTTTGGCGTTTCAATTCGTTCACAATGCTTTTGTACTTCAAAAGCAACATCGACTGCTAAAAACATGACATCGCACAATGTGAAACAGGCAACACAATACTCAAGAATGAGAGAGAGGAAAAAGTAACTCCACCATGGAACTACTTTGTAGTAGGTATACAGCCAGGCGCTGCTCCACCAAGTCAGCAGCTTTTAGCAATATGCAAACTGCAGAGGTTTCAGAGGCGCTGAACGTCCCCCACTTCAGCCAAACAAATGGCTTTTTGCGTGTATTATTTATCGATGCCTATAGAATAAACAGGTATTGATTCTGCAGTTGTGATTTGACTCATGACCACTTAAGCATTAGGTTGAGGAGTTCACACTGGACTCCAGAAACAACTGATAGCCCCTTCATCTCTGACATTCAGAGCTACAGCACAGCGTCCCTAAGTCTGAAAGGACTGGATAGGGATACAGGAAGCAATATGGCACCACCCCCCTATAACCACATGGTTCAAAACATGTGGTTATAGCTTTACACTTCTTAATAATTCATCATGATGGTCTCAATAATCCGCTTTAATCATGACTGGAACAACGCCAGGGTGTCAGTGAACACAGTTTGAAACTGCAATGCAGGCCCATATTAACGCACAGGCTAAGGGGGCTCAAGCCCGGGGCCCAGAGCTGCTGAGGGCCCAGTGGGCTGCCCACGATCAATCAATCATGCGCTGTTTTTTTCTCTTTTCTTACTGATAGCGTTTCCATCCCATACCTGTGTGTGTGTGTGTGTGGGGGGGGGGGGGGGGGGGGGGGTACGGTGTGCATTGTCCAATAACAATTATTGAAATGGTTTTGGCTCGTTTCTGTCACTGCTGGTCCAATTACATTTTAGGCTGGCTGGTTACGTAGGTCGGCTACGATTCATTTAGGGCGCCAACCGGCTCCTGATCTGCAGAGCTATTCTGTGGTTCTGATCTCACCTACTATTCACCTCGTAGCAGCAGCTATGACTAGAAGATAAAATCACAGCGTAGCCTACTTCACTAAACTTAGTTCCAGCACCAGCGATGCCGGTGATGCTGCAACCTGTTGCCAGTCCCTGTCATCCACAGCACCGCAAACAGGAGGAACAGCTGCAGGTACTGCTGCAGGATCTAGGTAATTTATAAAAAGCTGATATTTGAGGGATTAATCAATTGTCTATTATGTGTTCAATGTTAGTTAGTATGGGGTAATGACTTAATGAATAGTAGCTATAAGAAGAGAGTAGAAGAAGAAGAGAGGTAGCTACGTTTGCTAGCTAATTTTGCTAGCTAATTTAGCTAATTTTAGCAAACAATGATGCAGCCTATATTGGAACTGGAATTCACTGATGTTATTGTGGACTTAGCTTGAAAAGCAAGAAAGAAGAGCTGAGTGGGAAAGCTCGTTTTTAATCAACGCTCTCACCAACTGCTTTTAATGCGAATGTCTAATGCTGATACATGTTAGGTCTGTTATGGTCAAGCACTTGGATTTACATATTAGCAAAGACAAAATTAATAGATTTGAGTATTATGATGCGGTGGTGTCATTTTGAGCCTTACAATAACGTTAGCAGTGTTAATCATTGGTGTGCGTGTGGTGTGTGATGAAGGTAGGCTGTTGAAAATGTCTGCACTGTCTCTGCTCGGTCTTGTTGAAAGTGTGCCTATGTTGAGAGCTTGTATATGACGGCATTTCATGTAGACGACTGAATTTATTTGATGGAAAATAGGCCTATACAGACAGATGGACTGTTCTGCCTTTGTCTGGATAAAATAAAGGCGCCGTCAACAGTGCAAAAACACTGTGACAGGTATAGGCGCTATGCTACTATACTACTACTGTGTAGTAGGCGTTATAATACTACTGTGTAGTAGGCGCTATAATACTACTGTGTAGTAGGCGCTATAATACTACTGTGTAGTAGGCGCTATAATACTACTGTGTAGTAGGCGCTATAATACTACTGTGTAGTAGGCGCTATAATACTACTGTGTAGTAGGCGCTCTAATACTACTGTGTAGTAGGCGCTATAATACTACTGTGTAGTAGGCGCTATAATACTACTGTGTAGTAGGCGCTCTAATACTACTGTGTAGTAGGCGCTATAATACTACTGTGGTGAAGTTACAAGGGGGGTGGTCTTAAAACTGGTCAAAGCCCTAGGGTCTACATTAGCTTGATCTGGCCCTGCTGCAATGGATACTGGAAATGGTTGGTTGAGAGTCTGTGTGCCTGGCTATGCAACTGAGAAGTTCACAGCATATTGTGTTCAGAGAAATGTGAGGTCCCTAAATTGGGTTTGACATATTGGTAGTGAAGATACAGAGTGCAACAAAATTCTGCTTTGATTTAATGGCCGCCTTTCCGCTACATCTACCCTCCATAACCATTCAGAGTAAAGTGTTTGAGGGTACTGTACTGTAGTGCCTTTTTTGAAAATTGAAACAAAAAGTGAGCCATAATATTATTTTGTTGAGTTGGCATATTTGACATTAAGATATACCTAAGATGGAAAGAGAAAAACATCAATCTGCTTTATGCTCCTTCACACACTCTGGGGATGCACTTGTGGCTTATTGCACTATTATGACAATGAGTGCCGATCGATCCTGACTGGCTGGAACCTCACTGTTGATCATGTGATGATGAGCACTGGCTGGAGGTCCAAACTGGGCTTGCTCTGTCCGCCAGCCTGCCTGCCTGTCCACCTACCGGATTGTCTGTCAGACCACTCAGCTCACAACAGATACACATACCAACCAACACACACACACACACACACACACACACACACACACACACACACACACACACACACACACACACACACACACACACACACACACACACACACACACACACACACAGTAACCAAAATTCATCCGGACATATAGCAATGCCTTCAATGAGGAGGATTGTAGCAAGCAACATGCTAATAACAATCACCACAAACCCATCTTCCTCCACAATAAATCACACCATACAACCACGCACATGAAAAACAAACACAACGCCAAGCTGTAGATTATTCTCCACATGATAGGACGATGAGTACTGACAGTATGACAGAAGACATAACCGGGACTGTCCACGAGAACCACCTCGACACTTGCGCTCTGCTGTTGCTGCACTTCTCATTCGCCACTGCTGCGATGCTCACCTTTTCAGTCTCAAACAACAATAGCAATCAGGCCTTGCCTCCACAGATGATCTGGCCCGGCACCAGCCTGGGGAACAAGCCCGGCTCTACGCGGACAGATCTTCGGCCCGCGCCAAACTGCCGCAGAGTAGCTAGCTGGTTAGCCTGCTCAGACAGCCCTCTCCCACCTAGACCACTGTCCGCTCACAAAGCCCCGTTTGTGTCCGCCGTTGTGGCCGCTGTTGTTTGTCCAGTTAAAAAGCAAACAATGGCATTCCATGGCTTTGCAACTGTATTCACGGCCCAGCCTTTCCAAACGCGTAGCGTATTCAGACACCTCGGCCTCGGAACAAAGCCGTGGATCTGTGTCGCGTGTGGGCCGGGCGGTGGGGTGATACAGGGACCCCTATACAGTACACCACGCCATGAGGCCACTGACTCCTCTGTGTGTGTGTGTGTGTGTGTGTGTGTGCGTGTGTGTGTGGCGGTGATAGTGCTTACCTGATCTTGTCTGCTGCACTGTCAGACCTTGAGGGGAGAGAGATGGAGAGATGTCAGTCATGGGCCATATCCCACGGTGTCCTCAGATTATAGGAGTTCGATAATCAATAAGTTGGCATCCAACAACAACTATCTTCAACACTAGCTTGAGTACTATGCAGGTCTGTGGAACACAATACACTGATCAGATCACTATCTCTTATCATGTTGATGGGAGGGTCAGGGGCCACGACAGAGGTGAAAGATTGCACACACACACACACACACACACAAAACTCAATCTGTATCAGCCAATCAGAAAACACAACAACAATCCTAATATGAAAATATCCCTGACAATTGGCCTATGAGCAACAGAAGACACATCCTGTATCTTCTCGGCCATACTAAAAAACCTATAGTAGGTGTCCTGTGTGCAGTGATTGCCTAGCCTGCTCCAACCACAACCTACTATAGAGCTACACTACATCATACACAGCTAGCCTAGCCTATGCGATCCTGCATTGTGAGCAAGCTGCAGGCAGACAGACAGACAAACAGGCAAACAGAGAGAGAGCAAGAGAGAGAGAGAGAGAGAGAGAGAGCTGGCGGACGGAGCAGGATGCAGCTGTGGTTACTGTACCTGCAGAGGAGACATGACATTCCGTGCCCTCTGAAGCTGGGTACAGAACGTTCCCCCTGCAGTCCCCCTACACACACTGTCACACGCACAGCCAGGAGCAGCAGCAGGAGGGGGAGCATGTGCACTAGAAATCCCATATGGTTAAAGGTACGATTCCTACTCGGAGAGAGAGAGTGAGAGAGAGTGTGAGAGAGAGAGAGAGAGAGAGAGAGAGAGAGAGAGAGAGAGAAAGGGAGGGAGAGATCGAGATGGCGGGGGTGGAAGTAGAGAGAGCGAGCGTGCAGGACCAGGAGAGAGAGAGAGAAGGGGGGGGGGGGGGCAGGAGAAGAGAGTGTCCATTCGGATAGACTGAGAGCCCGGGGAGAGGAAGAGGAATAGGAAGAGAGAGACAGAGAGAGAGAGGGACTGAAAGAGAGAGAGAATCTAACTGAACTGCCATCTATCTGAATTCAGTGAACATCAACTCTCCACTTACAAATACGGATAATTTGTCCAAATCTCCTTTTCCCTTCAGTCGCGGCTGCATCTGGTCACAGTAAAACCGTGCCAACAACCGACAATGCAACATTTCAGGCACACGAGATGGGCGCTTACACACAGGTGTCTCAAACAGCCCCTGCTGCTTCCCTCCTTATCTCCAGACGCAGGGAGATATGGGTAATTGAGTTTGTCTGTAGCATCTCAGGGAATGAAGTAGGAGCCCCACTTCTCTTCCCAGGCCAGCAGCAGCAGGCAGGCACCACTCCCACTGCTCTCTCTCTTTCTCTGCCATATGATTTACTCCCCCTGGACTGCCCTGGACCACGCTCCCTGCTCGGACACCACTGCAGTATATCCCCACCTCTGACAGGGGTAATACAGAGCTACAGCCAGCAGCCAGCCACCCACTCACTCTGAGCTATGGGGAGCTGGAGAGATCCGTATGCATGGTATACTGTGGCACTAAATATAACATCCGGGGACAGCATTCCATGCAAATGGAATGCTGTTGTCTGTATTTCTGTGAGATAAATTCTGCCAGATTACAAAACGCTGCATGAGTTACGGTCCCTACAGAGGGAAGATTATGCCAGACACTTTTTTATATACTTGGTTTCAACTGCAATGTCTCCAAGACAACGCTCTTCTCATCAGTCATTATCAACATCATAGGTAGAAACATCATAGAAAGAGCGAGCGTCATCACAGCCCATTTGTAAAGATGTGGACCAAGTGCCCTCTAGTGGTGAAAATGCAGCAGTGCAGGAAACAGCCAGGACAGAGAGTACTCCATCTATACTATTCTTTTATACTAACACATCCATACAATCTTTCTCTTTCCCTGCAAAAAGCTCCCTTTCATTTGTCTAGCCAGGCAAAATAATAAACTGATATCAGAGATGCCAAACACATATAAACAACACAGACACACAGACACACAGACACACACACACACACACACGCTCGACTGGTGTTTACCTCTCTCGGTTGAAGGGATTCAGGAAGCGCATGGAGTCATCGTCATGGCTCCTCTGCTGGCTGCTATGCTGGCTGCTGCGTGGACAGACAGACAGACAGACAGTGAGGGGCACGTCAGTCATCACACACTCATGTTGAACACGTGATGCGTTTGTACTCACTCCTTCAGCTGCATTCATTGAAATCCCCCAATCAAAATTGCAGCGCGCTCAATACAATCTGAGAAGCCCTGTGTATGTGGTTCCCAATTATATCACTGGAGGGCAGTATATGACACACACAAGGGCAGTCATACAGTTATTACATATGATGTATTATTACGACCCATGAGAGAAAGGAGCTCCATTGTGCTTCTCAGTTGTACCGTGGCATTTAATAGTATAACGCCCCTTTGCGCTTGGACTCCGTCTATCACAATACCTGGGAAGCACCACTTTGAGCCCGTACCCCATTATGCCGTGCGTGCTTCTTTCAAAACACAAGGATTGAGAGTTAAAATGGACTGAGGCCCCACTAAATCATTCAGGGTTCATACAACATCGATGCAATATGTGATTTGAACGTGAACGTGCCAATACTGGATTGACAGCCTTGGTACTACAGACCTCAGAGTGTGTACTCACAGTGAGAAGCCTGCTGCTGCCCATCACCGCCGCTCCTGACGTTCGGTCCGCAACAACGGTTTACAAGATGGGCTTTCTGAGGAGCAATCTATTCAAAATGCTGGACCACTGGAGAAGCATCACCTCTGCAGCCCTTCATCCTACTGCTTCTGAGAACAGTGCATCCGCAAAGTACTTCACTTTTTCCACATTAAATGTGGAATCCATTTTGGTATAAGGCTAAACAAAACATTTTTTGTTATGTTACAGCCTTATTCCAAAATGGATTCAATTAATTTTTTTCTCTGCAATCTACACACAGTACCCCATAATGACGAAGTGAAAACAGTTTTTAAGCAATTTTTGCTAATGTATATATATGTATGTATATATATCAGTGGCGGCTGGTGACTCAAAAAACTGAGGAGGACAGGAGGAAGAGAGGCGAACCGCCCATGGGCGCCGGGGGGCACTTCAGTCAGTTATTATTTGAAATATCAGCTTTAAAATGTGGATTTACAGTCAATTTTAGCATATGAAAAACTGAATAACACTTTCTTTAACTACATGCAGCATTTATTTATCATATTCATGATAAAATATTACAAAACAACAATAAAACATTGTAAGCAATAGTTGTTGTAATGGATTGTACTCTTCTCTAAAGAGAGAAAATAATTGATATTGGTGAGGTGCTGGAGAGGTTAGGTGATATATGAAAAATGTTTTTGATTAGGGGACACAGGTGTGCTGGCTCTCAAACAGTTTGTTGGCAAATAGATTTGACAACTGGACAATGGAATACGTTGCACAGCAAATGCAGTATCCAACAGTTCGCTCATGGCTAGCTAGCAATGGTACAACTATTAGCTCATTTGGGTTGCTGTCCAAGCTGCCACTCTTATGTTGCTATAGCCTACAATTATCAGAACAATATGAACATTCAGTTGAAAGTTTTCCATCCACCCATCCATCACTGGATGAGGAATAAGCACCGCAAAGTGATCAATTCTCACGCAAGCAGGAGCCAGGCTGTGGATTTCTCCCATTCGGTGTTGCGACCCAGTCTCTAGAAATGTTTTGGACGAGTTGCAGACAGTTTGCGCCTCCAGTCAATCTGCGCGCCTGCCTATGCCGTAGCCTGACGTGCACCTCATAGCTAACGTTACCGGCTATAGCCAGCCAGTGGAACTGTCGTGTTCAGACGGCTCTAGCTCAAAAAGTATTTATGTCAGCTTAGATATTTAGATGGCTAGAATCAAGACAAAAGGACGAACAGTTTGATGTATAATATGTCCCATAATACTTTCGGATGTATTATATTATGGAGCTACGAACACACAAAAAGTTTTCAATGGCACAGAGAAGAGAAACACAGACATCAACGCCGACCCAATCGGCCTGCACTGTGATAAATCTGGAATGTGATTGGACTAACAAAATGTCAATATCTGAATCCTGTTCAGACAGGGCCGGAGTACTGTCCTCCCTTGCGGTAATTTTTCAGCGTTTTGGCCAATCACAAATTAGCAAGAAAAAAGGCATTACATTGATTTAAGAGAAAAGAACCCGCCCTAAGGGAGGCTAGCCTCCCTTCCATAGATATCTAAGGGTCCTCCAGCTGCATGTTGTATATGTCACTGTTGGAGCTTTAGAATTTCAATAATGGGTTTTTATCCATAGGGAAAACCTGATTTATAAACAAAACTGAGATAATATTAATTATGAATAAATAAATTCATATATTTAGATTTTAATCCCTCTCTTCTCTCCAAAAACTGAGGAGGACTGTCCTCCCCTGCCTCAATGGACGAGCCTCCACTGATATATATATATATGTATGAAAAAAATGAACTATCACATGCACATAGGTATTCACACTCTTTACTTGTTGAGACACCTTTGGCAGCAATTACAGCCTCAAGTCTTCTTGGGTATGAAGCTACAAGCTTGGTATTTGGAGTACTGTATTTCTCCCATGTTTTTCTGCAGATCCTCTCAAGCTCTGTTAAGTTAGTTGAGGAGTGTCGCTTAACAGCTATTTTCAGGTCTTTCCAGAGATGTTCAATCAGGTTCACGTCTGAGTTCTGCCACTCAAGAACATTCACAGACTTGTCCTGGAGCCACACCTTCGTTGTCTTGGCTGTGGTCCTTAGGACCGTTGTCCTTTTGGGAGGTAAACCAGTCTGTGCTCCTGAGTGCTCTGCCGCAGGTTTCCATCAAGGATCTCTCTGTACTTTGCTCTGTTCATCTTTCCCTCAATCCTGACTAGTCTCCCAGTTCCTCCGCTGAGAAACATCCCTACAGCATGACGCCGCCACCACCATGCTTCACTGTAGGGTTGGTATTAGCCAGGTGATGAGTGGTGCCTCGTTTCCTCCAGACGTGAAGCTTGGCATTCAGGCCACAGAGTTCAATCTTGGTTTCATCTGACCAGAGAATCTGGTTTCTCATGGTCTGAGAGTCCTTTAATCCAAGCGGGCTGTTATGGGCCTTTTACTGAGCAGAGCCTTCTTTCTGGCCACTCTACCTTAAAGGCCTGATTGGTGGAGTGCTGCAGAGATGGTTGTCCTTCTGGAAGGTTCTCCCATCTCCACAGAGGAGCGCTGGAGCTGTCAGAGTGACCATCGTCACCTGCCTGCCTAAGGCTCTTCTCTGCTGATTGCTCAGCTTGGCCAGGTGGCCAGCTCTAGGAAGGGTCCTTGTGGTTCCCAACTTCTTCCATTTAAGAATGATGGAGGCTACTGTGTTCTTCGGGACCATCAATTGTGCAGATTTGTTTTTTGTACCCTTTGAAGGTCTACGGAATAAGGTATTGAATAAGCAACACTGTCTAAGGAATGCTGCACAACTGCTTTCTTTCATCTTCAACGTCTAACCGAGAGGTGAGGTCTTTCAAATTTTTTATGTATGGACCAGACAAGGCCACTCAGGCCTGGTGAAAGATCCCGCTTCCCTTCAATAGTCTGGGTCTGGAGAGTACTGTTGCCAGACACATGCATGCGCGTGCACACACACACACACACACACACACACACACACACACACACACACACACACACACACACACACTGTACACACACACACACACTGTACACAATGCCGGGACGCCTCTTGCCTGCTCGCATAGTCTGATAAAAACTCCAGACAATACGACATGCACAAACTCAAGATAAGAAAGCACCTGGAGGGCTGTCACCTTTGTTCCTGAACTCATGTCCTCTATGCTGTATACTTGGCATTGTACTGTACTAGTACCAAGATCAAACAGCTAGAGCAAGATTCTTCCAAGGATCATCCTCCTTCTGTCCCTTGAGTCAGGAGTGGAAATACCGAGCCTCAACTTTCCTTTCAGAGAAATTATACTAATTAGAGCTTATCGATATGTTTACAGTAACTACATGATCCTTGTTCTCACTAAGTTGTATGGGAAAATAACACACAATTACATTGAAACATTCACATGGCAATTATAATGTATTTCAGCAGCTTTATGGCAAATAGTACTGTAGGCTAATTACAGACATTCTTATGATCATAGGTACGTTTGAATCACATTATTATATTCTATAGCCTCCAACCACCATCAAAATAATTTGGATTTGTATTCTGATCCCAAACTGCTTGAGGTTAGGGTAGGAATTAGCGTCAAGCATACTCACAGAATGCTTGACGGATGTGCCAGGTTAAGTCCAGCTACACTGGGTTCAGAATGCCTGGAGGGGTCCATAGACAGCACAGGCAAGTTGAACTATTATTGCTATGACATGTTTATACATTAACTGACTGCATACATTCAGCTTAAACTATAGCCTGGCCCTAGCAAAGGAGCTGGGGCTGGCTGGACAAATAACTTATTTTCTCTGTTCATTCTGGGTGTCGTATAGTTGCCTTACAGCTAACTGTCTGGGGCCTACTGAGAACCTTGAAAAGGAACGATATACAATAAAATGAAATGACAACTTGTAACTGATTTATAACACACACTTGGGCACTTTTTATCTCCATTTTACAATAGACACCAAGTGGGAATGCATGGCCGTGGCTTACAGTAGTAGCATTAAAAATTATTGGATCCCAAGACCGACTGCTTTGTGTTGATAATTATATAATCATGATCCCGGAACAGGGGCATGACTATTTCAATTTGCTTTCTAGTGCACCCAGTGACATTGAGACATCTGTTGATAAAGGTCTCAATGACTTGATATGGAAACTGCAAACAAAGATGTACTGTAGGCCAAGATTTACTGGAAAGCTTTTAGTTTAACCATGGCCATAGTCATTTCAGACTGAAGCTAATTTTCAGATTTGTATTGGTGTTCAGTTTGTTGGAAGCCAGTTTGGAGCACCTGTTGCTTTTGAGCATTTCTACCATCAAATATTGACCTTAATACTGCACAGCCCCTGCCAATTAGGGTTGCAACGGAAACTTTCCAGAAATATGCCATGGTAAATTAAGATTAGGAATTAAGGAAATTTTGACCTTTTATTTTTAGCCTATGACAAGCGTTTTTTCAACAACTATTTATTTTATTTCATACATACATATTTACATTTTATCCCGTTTTCAGTCCAGTTTACCCGGAATTTTGCAAACCTACTGCCAATACAGGATGTTTTCCTCCGCAGCTGATCATGTATTCTCCCACACTTTCTCTATAAACAGAGAACACAAAGCTATAAAGTAAGACTCAAATCGAAATGTCATGTAGATCAATGACTCAGCACTAAACTGTGGTTATGTTGTAACGGTTTCTTTATGAAACAGCTTTGAAGAGTGCAGAGTGAGGCACACTCCCAGTACCACCCTGAGGGAGGCATCACTGGAAGGATAAGTAAGGTAAATCCTGTACTTGTTATGCATGTTGTGTCCTCACTATCTAATGTTGTGAAAATTGCTTGCTCCGCTTCATCCATAATACATGTAGATGGAAGGAATGATTGAGCTACATCTTGTTTCATTGATTTAATAATTTATTTATTCATGTATACAGTGTAAAATTACAGGGACAATGCACATGAACATTTCTCTGAATGTGACAGTTTTAGCCAGCTTGGCTAATTTTCAACTGTAGCCCCTGGGCAGGTGTAATGACGGCTACAAAGGCCTTTTCCATTTCCCAAAAGGTTGTACTCTGGCCACTAAAGCCTATGCCATAAAGTGGCAGAAATATGCTTGTGGGAGCAGCTCATGTAAGCCCCTGGAGGGAGATGTGCTGGGTGGAGGCGGATAATAGGCCAGTATTTCACCCTTATGGAGGCTGACAGTGTTATGCATGCGTGACTCTTGAGAGACGACATCTTCGGTTCGGAGCGAACTAACATGAAAGTGAAGTAATCATCCTATTCCTGTCCTCCACCTGCTCCCCTCCCTCCCTGCAGCTAGAGCTGGAACCCGACAGCGACTTGGCCTGAACCAGGAGGGCCAGACGTTTGTCCTCCCACTGCATTCTGACCAGGAAGAGCTCAAAGCCAGAGTCATAGCCTGCTGTAGTATAGGCCAGGAGGATTTCCTGGAAAAGAACCACGACCAGGAATTACTCCTGGCCATTAGGTAAAAGGTAATGATCCGTATACCAGGCGATAGTTAGAATGCACTGAACTGTGCAGGTCTCTGTCTAATTGTGTAAGGTGATGCTGACTCAGGCAACGCTGTCTGAGGTGATGCTGACTAGATGTGTTGTTCCAGTGGAAAATCAGTGCAAATTAGGATTGAAACTACTGTATGCCTCATCTAAACTTTAACATATATAATGTAGGTATATAAATATATATGTATACAACTTCCTCCCGTAATTCCAAACACGAGTGTTTACCTGGCTGAATTACTGAAAGGATGTGAAACATCGATACGTTATCTGCAAGTTTCACAAGCCTTTCAGTAGCTAATTCAGCCAGGAAAACACTCAAGTAAACACTCGCTGAGATAACACGTGTTACAAGTCTTAGGAGGAATTTTAGATAGAAGCGAAGTTTTGTGCACATACAGTATGGCAGTGATGTAACCGTCTTTTCACCGAAGCAAGCTGAGTAAAAGCCAGGCCAGGTCCAGCCTGTCTTATGGCTGATGGGCATACATACAGCTGTTCTTTTGATAGTGCTAACCACTTTGTTATGCATTTTTTTATTCTAACTTCCCACATATGCCTAATTGATTTATCTCCCCCCAAACATAAGTAAATGTTTATCTCCCCCATAAACGTAAAGTACATACTAGTATTTTAAACTTGTGATTAATCATGATAAATCACAGCCTGTTATTGTGATTAACTTGTTTGTTTGTTCTTTGTTTTTTTAAATCGATTGACAGCAATAATATATATATATTAAGAGAGAGAGAGAGAGAGAGAGAGAGAGAGTGGGGTGTCCAAACTTTTGACTGGTAGTATTTATACAGTATAATATAATGAGTAACAGACATTAGCCTACTTGAGACATAAAAACATAATTATGCCCTTACAGGACAAAAGAGTCTGGTGAACAGGTGAGGTCCAGCTGTACCAAGTCATTCCCTGTTCTCTACATGGCTGGTGCACTTACTCTCTTCCGATGCCTCAGTACATAAAGAAGACCCAGCCTGAATTCAGAATCACAGATCAACTTTTCTGTTTGTTTGATTCCAGCCGTACAAAAAGACCTTGCTGCATCACAACATAAATCCCTCCGCTTCAAACGGCCACTAAAAGCTTTGAGTCGCTTGTTAGTCACTCATTTATGCTTCAAAAGGGCAACATGGCCTCTGGCCCAGAGTCATAAACCAGATGAGACCGCCTCGTTAAAAGCATTATTACTCCTTCAAGCTCATGTTTACTCAACCATCCAAAAGAAAATCTTTCAATTAAATTTGACTTGCTCTCTTAGCACAACACACTACTGCACACTGGCGCAGGGCTGAGAGCAGCGCGGGAGGTGTTAGTGAAGGCAGGAGGGAGGGCAGGAGGGGAGGATCGGTGGTCAGTTAGAGGTTATGTGAGGACACGGGGGGAGGGGGGGGTGCAGTTTAGCCGCCACACCCACCTGCTCTCGTTGCCGTGCTCCTTCTTCTCGCGCACCCGCAGCCACTTGCGCAGCAGGAAGCGTTGGCGGCGCGGCGAGGCGCTGGGCGTGGAGCAGTTGGACCAGGAGGACGCTGCGTCCTCGTCGCTGGACGGCGTGATCTCGATGGAGGGCAGCTGCAGGTACTCCTTGGAGGCCGAGCGGGAGCGCCCGTTACCCGGCCTCCCCCTCTCCCGCTCGCCGTCCCGCTCGCCAGGCACGTTCCGAGGGCGGCGCATCTTGAAGCGCTTGCGGCGCAGCGTCGGTGTGGACCAGCTGGACCGGGTGGAGACGTCCGAGGCGCCGTTGGCGGCGGCGGCGCCGTCCGAGTAGACGGGTTCATCGCACGGCACGCTCACCTGGAGCGCGGGGGGGCGGAGGCTTTCACTCATGGTTCTTGGGGGGATTCCCCCTCACACACGCTCACCCAGAGACGCAGACCTACACACACACACACAGACACACGCTACAAAGACGTGCTACAAAGGCTGTGAATATTGATAGAGAGAAGCCGGCTGGCTGTTGAATATCTAAGTTAGCAGGCTTACTGGTAGTAGCTGTTCTCGGAAGCCGCGAGCGGTTGAAAGTCAGGTGGCCTGTGCACAGAGCGCCTTAGAAATCCTTGATGGAGCTCAAATCAATCCTCTCTCGTTTCATCCTTTAGTCCCTCTGTTTGTGTCCTTTCACACAACTGTCTCGCAGTGAGCGGCGATGAGGTAAGCCCTTTAGATATCCTGGCCCTGGTCCGTCGGGCCCCCGGATCGGTACCCGGCCTTGGTCCCACCCCCCTCCTCCTCTTCAGCTGTGGTGTGATACACGTCTGCCACTGGTCGCCTGCCACTGCGCCAGGCCCGGTCAGCCTCCCAGACTGGAGTGGAGAGGGCTAGATTAGATAACAAAGGGGTCTTTCTGTTCTGCGAGCAGCGGATGAAACATGTATAAGGGCTGTCAGGCCAGTGTAACAGTACTCCCTCGGCTCTGACCACGGGACCGGTGGACTTGAGTTACACACTCACACATTCACAGCAGCGCCGCTCAGCTTCACGCTACCCTGGTCCTGGTGCGCTGAAAACCAGCCGAAGAAGGCGCCGAGTGTCGGCTCTTGAGTCTCGAGGTGGACTGACGAGATGGCGGCTGGACGGGCTCCTGGGTTTGTGGGTCGGCACATCCGTGTAGAGGTAGAGATCCCTGGGGGAACTTCTGAGGAAGCGTGGTAGGCCGGTCCGCTGGGGCTCCTCTATGCCGGCCCGAGGATACTGCCTAGACAGGTTAGAGGGAGGTGACAGGGATGGTAGGTACAGGCAAGGCAGAGCAGCCACACATGCGTCTAGGCAAGCGGAAGCAACATGCGCGCGCGCACACACGCGCGCGCGCGCGCACACACGCGCGCGCGCGCGCACACACACACACACACCTCCAAACAAGCAGAAGCAAGCGCAGACAAAAACACACAGATGTCTGCTGCAAGCAGTTCTATTCCACGCAGCACTGTAGGTTCCTTTCACGCACGCATGCACACACGCACGCACGCACACACACCCATACTGTACACTTATGTGCACACACACACACATTGGAAACATAATTTACAGGCACATGAATCCTGCTGCAACCATACATACACATTGACCTGTTACAGTAACCTAGCCATACAATATCTGGAGGTCATAATGTGGATGTGCTGTTCAATTATCACCAGGAAGCTACACTGTTCTGTTTTCACTGCCTGCATCCACCACCACCATGCACCGGTCTACGCTGAGAGAAGTCTCAACCAACAGCAATAGCTCATACAGGTAGCTACACATTTCCATGTAAAAAAGTGAGCGACACAGTCCTTCACACCTTCACGTATTGAAAAACGGACAATATGCTATCAGTACGGCCACAGAAAAATGTTCAATACATAAATGAATTCTTTATACAATAAGCAATTATAGTGTAAACTGCCAAGAGTACAGCTTACATAATATTATAGTGATACACTACACAACTGGTGACCTTGAGTAAGGATATTGACCACCTGTTTAACTGGACAGCTCAATGAGAACCCCTCTATTGTTTGCATGGGTGCACACACTCTCACACACACAGTACACACACACTCTCTGTCTCGCTCACACACACACACACACACACAGTTGTAAGTATCAGTAGGGCTGCATGCAGGTTGCTCTCTACAAGCGGGGAGAGGATGTGGCACAGGTTGAAATAACCACAAAAGCAGCCTGGGTAGGACATGTCAGGAGATGTAGGTCAAATCTCAGAGGAGTCAATGGTAAACATCACCATCTGCGTTCCCCTCGGAGCATCATCTTGATGGCCTGATGCTCTACTGGTCTTTCTTGAATCTTAACAGTAGATTTATATCTCAGTATATTATAATATCCTACATAAAATTGTCTGTGATCATAGAAATGTTTGTAAGACAGTTTGAACTGTTACAAGTTGTAAACGTATACAACTTGCTAATGCTGCCTACGTAAAGAGCTCAAATGAAGCGGAGTTCTTTGGTTGTTGCTTGCCTCCGAAACAAGTTATTGCTTGCTGTGACTTACAGCGCACACAAGTGTAAAGGCTTGATGGATGAGTAGACCAAAGTATTGCAAAATGGAACTGCAAATGATTTTGAGGCATTTATTGTAAACATATCTTGCCGTGCAAACAATGTTATCAAGAGTCCCAGAGAAGAATAGACACCCAGCCTCATTGAGGTCAAGTTTACAAGGTCACCATATTCAAATATTTGACTTTGGGTTATCGGTCTGTTTGCAGATCAAACTGGAGACAAGTGCACAGTGAATCTGTTGCCCCTCTACCCCCGATGCTCGTTGGCGCCATGTAGTTAAGTGGGCGTCTTCTCTTTGATCTAGCGATCAGTAAAATCAACAAAATGTCAAGTGTGCCTGTCTAATGAAATATTAAATGAAATGTTGTTAGTCTAATGAAATATTAAAGAGGTGACAAACATGGTTATACGGTAGTTCCACTCCAGGTTAAACACATTCAGTAGTTTTTTATTCAAATAGATATGTCCAACAACATGCTTTCTAGGTTTATTTTGGTTTTATTGAGCAAAGAAAACATCAAGGGAGCATTTATTCCCTTAACTTCAACATGTGCATAGAGGCATAACGTGTACAGTACACGCACGCACACACACACGCGCGCACTCATCCTGCAGGTGTCAAATACAAAGGGTATTGTGTCCATGCCTCATCAGTGGCAGATGGAGTTACCAGGGGAAACGGGGAGTCGTGGCAACGCAACGGGATGACTTGCCTTACTTGGCTTGAGTGTACTCTACAGCTACCCCACCCCGCCTTCACACACACACACACACACACACACACACACACACACACACACACACACACACACACACACACACACACACACACACCACCTCCCCCAAGACCCCCCCCCCCCCCCACACACACACACACAAAATCACTCAGTGTAGCAGTAAGAAAACATGCAGAGACAGCGTTTTCAACTTAGCTTCCTTGTGTGTCCCAGCTCGCCTTGACCATGCTACTGGATTGCCTGGTGAGCAGGTGATGATGCCACCTCTAAACAAACATGCTGGGTCTGAGTATGAGGAGGTGTGAGAAGGGGAGTGGTCTGAAAGTTCATCAGAATCATTTCACTGTGAAAGGAATGTGTGTAGGAGAAGTACAACTGCAGCATAACAGTAACAATGTCCAATACCAAACCTGTCCGCTTTGGAGTATCAGACCCTCTAGCGTATGCACAAAAAGGAGAGACACTTACTCGTGATATGCTAGTGTCGCTCTAGGAAACTAGGACCTTAACATGTAACCTGTGAGAGCTCCATTATGAGCATGCAGACAGCTGTATGTTTTTTTCAAGGGAACCTTAGTTGCACTGGTGTTATTAGCCCCATGTGCATTATTGAGATCAACAGCGGGACCAACCGCAGAGACCTTTGCTGTTACAGCTGAGGGAGGCTCGATGTTTCCATCGGCTAGGACCGTCACGGTCAAACGCAGCTGCATCGCGGCTCGTCTGTCGTGACTGGCCGCTCGTCTGGCGCGGCTCGTTGCCGACCATCAAAGTGCTGCTGAGATTGTTTTCAGCCCCCCTGATCTATTCTTAGCTCCATCGCCATGTCAACCGGCCGTGCAGATTACACAGGCACGTTCCTGATCATTAGACAAAGTCTTTTTGTGGAAAATTAATCACAGCTTCAACGTGCCTGCAGCAGAATGGCAGCTCTACAATCAACTGAAGAGCACTAGACTATTACAATCGACTGGAAGCTTTCATGCAGGTCACAAAACAACTCAGAGAGACTTCAAAACAACTCAGAGAGACTTCAAATAGGTCGCAGGTCTATCATATCAGATGATGTATTAACTAACTATGATGTATAACTATGATGCTAAAGGACAAGGTGTACAGTACTGTATATTTATATTCTGTTCTATTGTTCTATTCCTTTGCCAGCACAGTATCTATCTCAACATGTTGTTGCAAGATCAAACTTATACCCCCAACTTGATAAGACTGGTCGAAGACTGTTCTCAGCACAGCAGGAAATGAGTGTGTGTGTGTGTGTGTGTGTGTTTGTGTCTGTGTGTGTGAAAGAAAATGGCAGTGCTGCAAAGGATAGAGCTGCCTGCAGCAGTCAACAGATTTATACTGTAGGTTTCTAACAGGCTCAGACTCCTCAGCTATAGCACGAGAGACCACACACTCACAAAGGCCACCCTGTTTAATAATGTAATAGAGGATGACAGCGTACTCCGTCATCAAACCAAACAGAGTTTAGAGGGTTAAAAAAAACAAAGAGGGAATAAATGCTATGAAATATTCATAGGCCTACAGTTCAGCAGATTCAAATACAGTCTACCAGGCAGACGTCAATGTTTGAATACAAAACCTGAGGACTAGGCATTTTTGTTGAATGACTAATGTAAGAGGATTAGGAGCTATGTTATGAGGAAGCGGCGGGTGAGGGCAAGGGCTGTTAAGCCGTGGCGAGAACATACACCCAGCTCACGTAACAGCGTTTATCCCGTCTCACCTTTTACACTATCGCAAAAAAGCTGGCTATGCTACCTAATGCTAGCCACCCAGTCACACACAAATCTGATTACACATTAACCCAGAGAGCAGGTGAATTAAGGAACATATTGTGTACTGACGTCACTACTGCATTTCTATGAAGAGCTCATTCTGTATATCGATCTACAGTATCCTCTACTGCACTTCCTATGCATACAGGAGGAATATAGTATTACTGTAAACAAATGATCAGCTAAAGACATATCACTCTGCAAAAAATATGATAATCTCTAATTTAGTCCGTCAGCATGTTCTAAAATGCCCACGACATGGAACCTAACATAGGCCTTCAAAAGGATGTAGAGCATGTATGCACATGCAAGTTAAAGAGAAACGGTCAGATAGGAACACATGACAATCAATGTTTAATGATCATAGCCAGTGTCTTGTTCTTGACAGGGACCGAGTACAATGTATGGCTGTCATTATTCAAGTATTTGTTCAAACCTATGAGGTCCTATGAGGACAAGTCTGGATAATGAAGACTGATTTAGCCAATTTAGTGAGATGACAGCACATTAAGTTGGAGTGATATGTTCTAACAAATCACTTAACAGAGATGTATTTGGCATTGATATGTATCCATTCTTTTGTCTTCTTTATTGAGTGATAGAAGTAGTATTTATAGTGCTCTATATAGACTACTGATGTATGTCATTTGTGACATTTTGAGGGTATTTTTTCAGTGAAAAATGTCCTCCTATTTGTAACGCTTTACCTGTGTTAGTCACAACATTATATTAACAAGCTGAATAACTTAATATTTGCATTACAGGTTCATATATTTGAGTGGTTTTGATAATGACTCAAGTGTAATAGGCAGGGCCGTCGCAAGGGGGGTGCAAGGCCCTGTGCGAACTTGGCACGTGGGCCCATTAACATGACATTAACATGAGGCCTGGATTACACTACTGCGTTTTTCAGCGTTTTCCCGAGGGGGGCAGTCATCATCCATCAAAGGTTGAACTGGACTCTCGTCGACCAATCCCCGACTGGCTCCGAGATTGAGTGATTGTGCGTGGACGTTGGCGGCTTTCAAATTGTCAACGTCTAGAAGCCTCCGCCCTCGCGAATCCCACCAGTGCATCTCCCAGTCTTCCCTCAGCCCTGCTGTCTAGACGCAGCCGAAGGAGACAAGAGCGCTGGGAAGAGGCCATTGACTCCATCGACTTCTCACACTCCAGCCGCAAGGCATGAAACATCCTTAACAACCTCACTGGTAGGTCTAGAGACTCCCCCCTTCACTGCCCCATCTCTGCAAACAAAATCGCATCACAATTTGTGAAAAGTAGGACATACAAGGGCAAATACCACAAATTGTCACGTCTTGTGGCAAAAGAAGTGTCGGAACTCTGGAAGGCCACAACTCCGAGCGGCGGTAACATCTCCGGTGAATTCACACCGGAGGAGTTTGCTGCTGCCCTCCAGCATGTAAAGCCATGGAAAGCTCCGGGGCCTGACTCTATCTGCCCGGAGCTTATACTCCATGCCGCACCTGCCTTGAAGTCCTGGTTAAGAGCGTTCCTCTCTTCCTACTTGCGCCAACTCAAGATCCCCAGCATCTGGAGAAGAACCCTAGTTGTCGTGATCCCTAATACGAACAAGCCTGAGGGGGACCCCAAGAGTAACTGCCCCATCTCTCTGTTATGTATCCCCTTCAAGATCCTCGAGCGTCTCATCTACGCCCATGTCGAACCAATCATCGACCCACTTATCCTACCGTAGCAGGTCGGGTTCCGACGCGGGAGATCGACCGTAGATCAAGTCACTTTAATGACTCAAGACATCGAGGACAGCTTTTCGGCTAAAAAGACGGCCGGAGCCGTCTTTATAGACACTGTTTGGCACTGCGGCCTCACCTGCAAGCTGCTCCGCCTGCTGCCGGACAGACACATGGTCAGCATGATCATGGGGCTTGTCCAAAACTGCAGCTTCACCCTTATCACCGGTAGTGGACAGCGAAGCAGGTTGCGACGCCTTAGGAACGGCGTCCCCCAGGGATCTGTGCTGGCCCCCCTCCTCTATAACATCTTCACCTACGACCTGCTGACCACAGTCTCCAGGAAGTATGCCTATGCAGACAACCTTGCGATGGCATACTCAGCTGGAAACTGGCAGGCCGTGGAGGAGACACTGAGCCAGGACATGCAGACACTAGCGGCATACCTCCGGAAATGGAGATTGAAGCTCAGCGAGGCAAAGACGGTGTCGGCGGCCTACCACCTTAACAACAAGGAAGCCAAATGTGAGCTCTGAGTGCACACCGATGGTACACTCCTGCCATATAACGCATACAACAAATTAATTGTAATTCCAAATGCAAGTGTTTACCTGGCTGAACTACTGAAAGGATGTGAAACATGTATAAGTTATCTGTGTGTTTCACATGCCTTTCAGTAGCTAATTCAGCCAGGAAAACACTCGCGTAAACACTCGCTGAGAAAACACGATGACTGAGAAGACATCCCGAGGTGTGCTGAACGTCAAATTCAGTTTGAAAAAGCTTCCAGATGGAAGTTTAGATAAAACTGAAGTTATGCGCACATATTGCAGTGATGTAACTGTCTTTCCACCAAAGCAAGTTGAGTAAAAGAAAAGCTTCCAGATGGAAGTTTAGATAAAACCGAAGTTGTGTGCACATATTTCGGTGATGTACAGTAGCCGTCTTTCCACCAAAGCAAGCTGAGTAAAACCCAGGCCAGGTTCAGCCTGTCTTATGGCTGATGGGCATACATACAGCTGTTCTTTTGATAGCTCTAACCACTTTGTCATGCATTTCTTTTTTCTAACATCACACATATGCCTAACTGTTTTGTCATCCCCCAAAATACAAGTAAATACTAGTATTTTAAACTTGTGATTTATCATGAGTAATAGGCTGTGATTAATCCTGATTGTGTGCACATTGTGTGATTAATCATGATTAATCATAGCCTATTTCTGTGACAGTACTAATAATTATACATATCATGTTCAAACTTATTTCACCTGGCCTCAAATAGCGCAAGAGAATGTGTGTGAACTATGGCAGTTTCAGCTGTGGAAAGAAACCTACAACATGACATCACAAGCCAGTAGCCACATCCTGTGGGCTAGAATGAGAGGCAAGGACAAAGTCTAGTCACACACCACTGAACGAAGCTGTCAGAGGCTTAAAAAGCAGGCATTCAGAGTGGTCTATCTTATTCTGATAGACCTGGCCGCAGCCAGTCACTGAACATTCACAAATCTTCTTTCAGGCAGAGTTCGGGACACGTCCACAGCGCTATAGAGTACTTTCACAACAAAAGTTTTACAGGAAGCAAGTGTCACAGGATAGAGGCTTTGTCAGGCAGAGCTTTTATGTACAGTTGGCCTATTCAAAGTATTCAAAGAGGTACAAGTGTGTTACAGATGAGACTTGGGGACCCCCAGAGGGGCTTCCACCAGTTGGCCTGAACACATGCTGCAATGGAGTCAATAAACACAACATGTCAGACATGTTGGTCCCAAACAGCTGGAGGTCATGTTACAAAACAAACAGAGGCGCTGCGTGCATAGTGTTCAGCAAGACACATTTTATCAGATGCTGTTACTGCTATTCATTAGTCATCAGACAGCCCTGTATCCAATCATCATCTCTGAAAACGGTTTTTGTTTTAGTAGTAAGATGCGGCTTCGTGGATACTTTTTAATGAATCTGCTAGCAGTCACACAGTATTGCATATTCACCTCATTGACAAACAAATGCCACTTTTAGATTTCACCTAATAGGCTAAACAACCCGTCTACTGAAAACCAGACCGTTCGATGACATCATCGATATGTAGCCTATCTGAGACCAGAATAACATACTGTGTTAACTTTCTACAGAATGAATAGCCTCCAAATGACACGCGACATCGGTCATGGACAGCAGACCGACACGCTTCAATCTGAAAAGCGCGCCGTAGAAATGTAGCCTATTGACTGTCCCTCTGACAAATACCGTACAATTTGTAAACAGATTTACATGGAGATTGTGCGCTGCAAATAAATGTCATTGTATGAAGTCCTACCTTATTAGCAGAGGTCCAGTGTGACCAAGTTGTGGCCAGTGTGACTCGTTTGCATTGAACTTTATCCTACACGAATTCTTCAATTACACGGTGTGAACTACATTTTATCAGCTATCTCGACTCCACACCACGTACGGCCACTGTGTTTATAGCCAATTTATTTGATGGTTATAGCGTAGGCTATGCCCTATCTCAGAAAGTTTTCGATTTTCATTTATAATGCTTTACCTTCAACATTTTCCTCCCAACTTTGATAGTAGCCTACAGATGTTAGTATCATCCATTTGCCATTAATTGAAAGCGAATCTAAATTGGGTGCGGTGGTTCCGCTCACGCAGGCAGTGTTGTTGAAACGAGTAGCCTAATCAGTGCATCTTGGACTGGAGGCGGAGCAAAGTCATCCCGTTAGGCTACTCTGTATTTGAGCAATCGCATGTGCCTTTCGGAGACCAAGAGAACACACTTGGAAGTGACCTATCAGTGAAAGCACTTATGCTGGTCAAAACAGCACTGACCGGCAATGAATAACTTATTTCTAGAATGTGAACTAGTGTTTGACATCAAATTTCATTTCCTGATTAGGTGGATGACCACAGGAAAAAAACAGTATACAATTATTAATTAATATATGTAACCATTTTATCTAGGCCTATTTAATACCCATATGCAATTATTTAATATATGCAGTACCCATATCGAATTATTTTAGCCTTTATATGTAATACTTATGTAGTTATTTTAGTGTATGACACTTCATTCTTTTTGTGTGTTGGCTGTAAGCCGACACACCAAGGAGAGGGAATCCTTTTTGTCCATGATTCTTGCGTCTTTCTTGAGGCATGTTGTTGACCTGCAATTCCATTGCTGCTACCACAAGAGGCAGTAGTCCCAGAACATCAAAACCAAAAGACTCCACTGACCCCTACATGCATAGTTTCTCTCCCTATCTGCGTGTGTGTAGGGGGGGGGGGGGGGGGGGGGGTAATAACAATGTCAGAGAAGACCCTGCAAGACCCCACGGTACGCTACTGCATAATTTTTGTATAGGATGTGATGCACCAGTCGCTCTACGCCTATGTGGTTTATTTTCAGTGATTAGACTGACTGTTGACTGGCACAGCTTTAGGTGGTGATGGAGAAATTAGCTTAATGTATTGATGCTTTTTTGTGCGTGACTTACAGTGCCAGCGCACCTAGTATAGCGTTCGTCCGGTCATCACTCCCTCCCTCCATCCCCTCCGTTACTGCAGACAATGTTGGCCTGCATTTCTCTGTTGGCACCACAAGAGGTAGTAGTCCCAGCACACCAAAATCAAGAAGGACACCAAAATCAACCCGCCGATCTACACTGCACAAGTAGAGTAGTGGTGAGAGCATTGGACTCCCACCCTGGAGACTGGGGTTGAAGACCCGGTGGGGATGACTTTATGGGACTATACCCCAAACCTCCACATGTTCATCCTTTCACTCCAACCTTTACCCCTTGCCTTATAGATCAGATCCTGTCCCAACCCCAACCCATATTCTAAACCCCAACCCACACTAGGGACTGGAAGAAATCTATCTTTATTTATCAAACATTACCGTCCCACCAGTCCCGCACAGAAACAAACCAGCCAACACACACAAGCCAGGCTTGACCTGGCCTGGTTTTTTGGTGGACCTAAAACATATTAATTTCACTTAGACAGTCATCTTAGACAAATTATAAGAACGCGAACTGCAGCCACAGAATGTTCCCAGACAGTTTTAGCAACAGTTAATGCGGTGTTACAGTCTTCCGGTCATGGCATTCAGCCCAGGACACGACCATGGGCTACATAGCGCTCTCCGGAACTTGGCACTGCAACAGAAACAAGAGTCCAGATGTTTTTTTTTTGTTTTTTTTTTTATCTACAAGGAGAAAGAAATAGACCCATTTTATTTAGCCAAGACCCAGGTGCCATGGAGGCTACATCTATTGCTTGGGCATTCTATAGCCGATGTCAAAACCTCCCACCACAGTGCAATCTTCACAGAAGTTGTGAGGTCCAGTATGAAATGGTGAGCTCCCATAGATATTTCCCATAGCACTGGCAGCCTCCTGCCGGGGCCAATGTGAACATAATACAGTGGGATTCACATTTTCTGTTTTCTTTAGATTTTTTGAGTATTGTGATTATTTGCAATGCATTTTGTCATTATCAACTTGCCATCAAGTTTTTTAGCTATATTATTTTCTATTGTTATTTTTGTGTTCTTTATAACACTGAATTATTTAAAAAAAAAAACATTATTCAGGTGGAGTCTTCAAAGAATCCCTTTGGCTTTCCTGCCTCGTTCTCTCTTTTTTGGGTCATTATGTATTTTAAATAATTCAAAATGAAACTAAACTTAACTAATTTGCCACCTGTATCTTGATGCCTGCCAACTTACGGTCAATGAAATAACTAGGCTATTTAACTGAGTGGAAATAACTTGAAAGATTACTTCCATTTTCTATTTCTGGCCCATATTTCCTTCAACATCTGCTACAATATTCACAGATTCCTTTCTACCACTCGGACACAGACTGATTATTATAGTAGAATCGCAACGATGAGCAGTTGTCATGGATCTTAATGCTAATCTTGACCTTTCTGTCTCTTTGGGAACAAAAGGTTAGAATGTCACAGACCACAGAGTGGACATTCCATTGAATGAGTTGGTTGGGCATGTTTCTCTGTATGTGTTTGTGCTGGTGTGTGTGTGTGTGTGTGTATTTGTGTATGGTCGCATGCAAGCATCCTATCTGGCACTGGCCACCCTGCCGCTATAGATAAACATGATAAACAATGCTATTGTTCAGTAGCAGAATGACATGGCTTTGCCTAGCCCTCATTTAAACAGCTCTTCAGAACATATATCCTACAGGCAGCACATTACCAAATCATTCTTACATTTCAAAAGGTCACATGAATGGGTTTGGAGGAGAAAAGTATATATCTATGCTTAAAATTTGCTAGCAGCAGGTGAATTAGGCTTAGGGATTGCTTTTTACCACTGCGTAAAGGCCCTAGAAAGTGGGTGTAAGTTTACTTTAGCTTGATTAGACAGAAAGGGGAACTGTTACAACTTGTAACTTACAAGAAAATCCAAAATAGCTGACATTTATAGGAAGATTTAATTTAATCAGAATTAAGTTATTCAATTTGATGTGTGAGGCAGTGTTGAGTTGAAACTCTTCAATCTAGAAGCAATTGAATGGGATTTTTCTCACGCTCTGATGCTGATGAGATATTTTGGTTGTAAGGGAAAATCAATGGAAGAACAATGGTATTTAACTTGAGACTGACTGCTTAGTGCTCTCAAGGGACTTTATCATTGTGTATGTGTGAACACAGGTTAGAGAATGTGTGTGTGTGTGTGTGTGTGTGTGTGTGTGTCTTTGTGTGAATTGAGGTGATACCACCATAGCCTATGAAGCTTGACCGACTATAGATCAGTAAGAGGTGAAGCTGTTATTAAAAGCCTGTGGGTGTGTTCCAACTGAAACATCCACTAAAGGCCCTTTCTGGACAGAGAGTACATTTGGAAATTCACATCAACAATTTTCAAGAGGATACCACAACAGAGCAGCATAATTTGGCTGCATGACTGAAGGTGATAAAAAGAGACAGGATAAAATAGGGGAAGACATTGACTTCATTAATACCATGGTGCGATTGTATTGGGATGAGTCAGGGCTCTCATTCAGGATGCAATCACTGTGTGGGGCAGACAGCCAGCAAGTGAAAACCCTTCATAGACAAAAGTGTTCAGTTAAAGCCAATTGCACATCATTTAAATATTATGTTTTGATGTTAACTCTTCCTCTGGAAATATAATCAAGACGTCCTCTGTCATGTTTTCTGCAAGCGAGGCTACATACAGTATATATGTATATAGCCCTCCAACAAACAGGAACACATTGGATGTACTCCCACGTTCTCACGTGTACAGCATGACGGCCTGTGTCCTGGACGTTCCCTGTCAATATGTCATCATTATGTTAGAGTAAAAGTGAGGACAGCTGGAAGTGTTTCTCACCACAGAGGACATCTAACAAGCCTAAGTACAAAGATGAGCTGCTACACCACGTTTGATGAGTAAAAGTTTCCCTTTTCTGCTGCTTAGCCTACCAAAGTTGACCATTTCTGCCACTCTACCGTTCTGACAGAGCCTCGACTAACTGTGAAATGCTGGCCAGTTTGGTATTGGCAGGATGGGCAACACTGACTTCACTTCAGTGAAAAGGCCTTTGTGGACAAACAGTAATATTGCCTGTAATATTGCACAACCATGTGTTAAGTGTGATGGCAGTGAGGGAGGGTGGAGAACAGACAGCGAACATGTGGTCTTTCCACTGCCAGGCGAGGTACCTGCAGACTGCTGCAACCCGTAATTCATCTGGCAGCGCCAGAAGATTTATCACCATTTCATGAAAAGACTTTCATATACAACATGTTTCATGTGCGAGATGTGAAGTCATGAATATATACAGTATATGCGTAGGAAGAGGACAGTTTTTCCGGTTACCAGAGAAACAATAGAATTGGTTTTGCTGATAAATTTTACAGTTATTCTCAGACCAATAAAAATGCTCCTTTTTGTATATGGTCTTTGCTACTGGAGTAAAACACGTTTAGAAAAACAAGTGCACAGTATGTTGTCCCCCACCCATTATGCATGTTTCCTTGCTTTCCTGCCTCTCACTGACTCTGGGACCTCCTCTTCCCCCTCCATCCCCCCTACCCCACCCTACTACTCACAACCACACACACAGGCGCACACACAGGCGCACACACACACACACACACACACACACACACACACACACACACACACACAATGGCCATCATTTGGCCATCATCAGTGATCATACGACAGAAAACTGGATCATAGGACAGAAAACCAAGAATTCGGCATTCATCAATTTGGACATGAGCGGAGGCTGCGACCCAATCTCATGTGAAGTCTCACTGAGAATTGTCATGAGACTGACTGACTGGCATCTAAGCACAGCCACATCCGTCAATGTTGACGCATCAAACGGAAGCGTGTGAGCAGCCCGTAACGCTGCGCTCACACGTATGCGTTTCAGGCTTCAACTTTGATGCTTCTCATTCACTTTGAATGGAGCGGCATCATGCGTTGCCGAACGGAATTGTGGTTGCGTTGTGGTTCAGTTGCGTCGCGTTGCTTGCGTAGAGAATTGAGAAAAGTTCATCTTTTGAAGCGTTACCACATCCGTCAGCCAATGGGCTTCATTCATGAGCCGCTGATGTCACAGGTTTTCCATGCCTCTCGTCGGCCGCCATTACTCAACTGTTGTAATTGTGTCTGTACGCCGGGTATTATGTCACTTATTAAAATGTTTACCGTTTTTCAGGCGAGAAAGTAACTATGTAGATTTTTAAAATGTAATCAGTTTATCAAAATACCCCCCTCTTGACTTGTTTTGAGAGATCGCTGGCTGGTGCTAGCTACACTAAGGCTATACTGCTTAAAAAAGTAATTTTGGACAATGTGATTGGTTGTTGTTGCGAGCGTCAGACCCGCCCACTCACAAGCGCCAATGCTGAAGCTTCCAAAGCGTACGTGTGAGCAGCCCGTAAGTCGTAGCGCACTTGCACACACGTGACTGTAGCTCTCAGATCTTAAGATGTTCTTTAGCGCGAGCAATGTACATTCAAAATTTGTCTTCACAAGCATAATGTCAGGCATTTCAATACAACACAAATACACAGCATAAAACATCGTACGCTCTATAGATATCATTTAATTCAGATCAGTTACACAAGTTATCTTTCTGTAATCACCAACATATCTCAGGAATCATCTTCTCTGGATAGGAAAGCAAAATGTTTACATCTGTCTAGTCACATGACATACTGTACGTGCGCTCCTTTCATCAACAATATTGCATGATGCGTTGTTTTGATGCCGGCAACAGCATGTGAGACTTGTTTTGTTTCCGGTTCAGCCGTCAGGTAATCCTCGCAACTCACACAAATTCGTAGTGTAGCTAAAGATCTGGTAAACGCTGCTCGACGCATCGACAAGATAACTTATGGATTCGTACCTAAAGGACTACATGGTCATGCTTTGGGATAAGCTATCTTTATACCATCTGTCCTGTTTACGTTTATTGGGTACCGCTTCCACCTGGAAGCTTTTTCAAACTAAATTTGATGTTCAGCACACCGGGGGATGTCTCCTCAGTCATCGTGTTATCCCAGAGAGTGTTTAATAGAGTGTTTACCTGGCTGAATTAGCTACTGAAAGGCATGGCACAGATAACTTATACATGTTTCACATCCTTTCAGTAGTTCAGCCAGGTAAACACTCGCGTTTGGAATTACGGGAGGAAGGTTGGGTCCAAATTTGGTAATATTATTTTGCATAAATAAATTATATATATATATATATATATATATACATTTGCATACTTGTTTAAAAAGGTTTCCAGATTAATCGCAAGCATCAACACCTTAACTTTGACAGACCTAATTATTTTGTAAAGGCATAGTCGTATATTCCTAACATAAATGGGTATTTTCCAATTGTTTGCAATTAATGGGGTAAACAGGTTTTTGGTGTAAGAGTAATTTTGCTTTCATTTTCAGATAGCCGACTTGTTAAAGCAGCCTTGCAGTCTTAAAATGAAAGTGAAATTAATCTTACACCAACCAATCAATGCCAAGGCTACTGATGACATACAAGCAATCAAAATTAATAAATGAAAGCAATGGGTAGGCTTATTCAGTCACTTATTTAAAAGCTTTGACAATCATGGCCGAGGTGAGAGGAGCCAGCCTCTAACTCTAGCCCTACCTTTGCCAGGGTGTGAAAGACAACAATCTCAGTTGTTTACATTACTACTTATATTGCCATTATCACAACTCACTGTTGACTGCAAGCTGACTAAAACCATCTTGAAATAGATTGTTTTGTTGGGTGTTTGTTTCACTAATGCAGTTCAAACAAACATCTAATTAATCATCTAATTTACAATCTCTCACATTGGTTTCCATCTGCTGTGTGAAAAACAGACGTGGAGTGCTCCCTGTAGGGACGATCATTCTCTTTCCCCCTCGTTACCTGTCCCCTATACAGTTTGATTCATGTCATAAATCCTGTAGATGTGGACATTATGGGCCGCCTCCATAACAGATGATGCAACTGTCCCTCACAGAGAGTGAATCATGCCATGTCCCTGTCACCTGGGCATGGTGACTGGAGGCCCAGCGGGTCCCCTGAGGGGACCTTGAGTGACTTTAATCATGGCTCCTTCAGGTACTGTGTGTGTGGGCCACCTCACTGCTGTGAATGGTGATGCTCAGGTCTCTGTGCTATTAAAGGTTATGACTTAGGGGAGTTGAACACATGAGATGTCTCAATAAGAGTGATCAGTTGTCCTTCCAGGTCTTCATCATGTCCTTCCAGGTATATTGACTAATGCCACCATCATGCATTTAAAAAACGGTGAAAGGTCAATCTTTCCAAAATATTACTCTGGGCCTGTTATCGTGCCAAAGTTAAAGTTTAGTTTATTTGACTTTGAAGTCAATGCACGACATAGGCTCTGAGTGATAATTTGTCAAGACTGACTCATGCCCTTTCACTGTTCCTCATTGGTGGACGAGTTAGAAGCCAATGAACTTTACATAATCCTGAATGTCTCCTTCATTCTCAAAGGGCAGTGGAAGGCAAGACAGACGATGGAAATGATGAATGGACCCAATGCTAGACACATTCTCATTCACAGTAGACAAACTTGCTCTCAGACCCCAGGAATCAGCCCCCGGCCATTATGGGGTCCCAGGCCAGTATGGTATGGGGCCCATCAAATAAAGCTAACCTATTGACTATGGTTTGAGTGGAGAAACACAAAGAGAGATTAGCTCATTAAGCACAGCTAGGAGACAAAGGCCAGGGATATTTGTGTTATCACAGGAATAAATCTTTAATTGTTGGGGCTGGACACTCAGTCTGTGGCTACACAGACCCCTGGTGTTCTCCTTGGGTTTCTCTGGAGATAATGACCAGAGAACAAGAGAGACTCCAGCCTTCAGGACATCCTAGACTTTAACCAGGAAGTTCACTTTTTAGAATAACAGGTTGGCCATTAGTGTGTAAATGGTAGGTTGATGCATGTTGAACAGCTTCCAACCTGTATGAGAAATATGATATGAACTGCTGTTGGGGCAAGGTTCTATCAAGTCACTGAGCTAACAATTTTTCCCAGACATTTCAACAGGTCTACTGTTACTGGTGTGTGACAATGCACAACCTTCAGCTTTCTTATTAAAAATACAATAATTTAAACGCAAGA
This sequence comes from Borostomias antarcticus, assembly GCF_949987555.1. Lineage (NCBI taxonomy): Eukaryota > Metazoa > Chordata > Actinopteri > Stomiiformes > Stomiidae > Borostomias > Borostomias antarcticus. Next base: position 47,350,838 of record NC_140234.1, on the reverse strand, counting down.
CAAAACTATTTCCACAGAAAGAACATGGAATCTGCTAATTATGTATGATTTCAACAATACCAAACTTTAAACAAGGCACACAGTACAGTGTGTTGCTTCATAATAAAATCAGCCCTGATTCTAAATGGCCAATTTTACACAGAGGCAACCAAAGGTCAACTCTAGAGTCCACTCCAGAAAGACTGGGTACAAAGAAATCAATGCACTTTACTGAGAAGATATCCATGATACATTTCAACCTCTGACAATTTCCTTCATCAAAGTGCCAAAAAGGGCTGCTTATAACCCAAAACACCTTCGACCGAACACAGCAATGTTCTCATATTGGTCTGAAAATGTCATTTACAGATGCTCTATCTTTATGAGGGAAACCGAGTCTTGGGGTTGACCTCTAATTTGAGGCTAACTCAACAGTGTGATTAATTACAGTAGCTGTCACCAGGGTTGAAAAGTTGTGTGAAAATAGCCTGCAGGTAGCCAATTAGAGTTAAAAACAGGAAAATGTCTAGCCGCAAACCAAGCCAAACTGGGAAATGGAGCTTCTCTGCAGACTCCAGCACCAATTACCCCAAAGTATTTATTAAGCTGATCCAGGAGGAGGTCCGAGCAGGGGTGGAGGAAGCCCGCTGCAGTAGGACAGCAGGGATGTGGCAGCAGGGGGCGTGGACCCGATGGGACGAGGCAGCTGACCAGAAGATATCGTGGACAGACCTATGGAGATCTGAGCCACACCGGATCAAGTTCCTCATTCAGTCGGTGTACGATGTTCTCCCAAGCCTGTCCAACCTCTTCCGCTGGGGCTTGGCCGAGAATCCACTGTGCCCTCTCTGCCAGAAAGTTGGATCGCTGGAGCACATCCTGAGCTGCTGCCCAAGGGCACTAGGAGACGGGCGTTACCGCTGGCGCCATGACCAAGTGCTGCGGGTCATCGCAGAGGTCATCAGCACTGGGATCTCCACCAGTAAACACCAACAACCAACAAGGCAGTCCATCGCCTTTGTGAGGGTTGGGGAGAATCCACAGCAGAGCCGGAGTCAAGCAGGGGGGCTGCTGGCAACAGCTCGGGACTGGCAGCTGAAGGTCGAACTACTGTAGGGAGACAGCTCAAATTCCCGGAGAACATCGCAGTGACCACACTCAGGCCAGACATGGTCCTGGTGTCAGAAACAACAAGGCAAGTGGTCCTGCTGGAGTTGACTGTTCCCTAGGAAGACCGGATGGAGGAGACCTTTGAGAGGAAGAGGGCCAAGTATGAGGAGCTGGAAGGCGAATGCCGAAGCAGGGGATGGAGGACCCGATGTAACCCCATCGAGGTCGGATGCAGAGGATTCATCGGCCAGTCTATCATCAGAGCACTCAAGATGTTGGGAGTGAAGGGACTGCACAACAGAAGATCAAAGACATAACTGACGCGGCAGAAAAGGCGTCAAGATGGCTGTGGATCAAGCGGGGAGATCCGTGGACCATACAAGCTACTTAGACACAAGCCGGGGCCTGATCAACCCCGGCTGGGTCGCCTGGGCGAGGGTGTCTGATGTTGCGAGACCCGAAACACTCAGTGAACCCAGGATACATCACTGATGATGTGTCGAAGTTGCACCAAAGTGTTTATTAGAACTCGGGAGGCTGCCTCCTTTGGACGTTAATTGATGACTCATCTCAGCACACTGTCCCTCTAGCTGAGTGGGATCTCACAACCGTACATCCTTTCATGTGTTAAACAACCTCTCCTTGAGGGCAGTTACCGACTCATAACTGTAAACTATAATTTTATATTGAGTTATAGATATAAAATTAATCAATGCATGAGTCCTGGGAGGAATATTAGCAGCCAAAAGGCTGTAGGTAGCTGCTGTAGCTGGGATGGTGTGTAATACACACTGAAACACAGGAAACATAGGAAATTGATACATTATTTCCTCCAAAGACCCTCAAGTGTACAGTATGAGTCACAGACCCTCAAGTGTACAGTATGAGTGGATTATTCATTACTGTGAGGGTATACTGTATCAAGCTCTATTAATAAATCCATCATCCATTCCTCTCAGTGGCATATACGTTAAAGCCAGACAAAAGAGAGAAAATGAGAAAAATAGAGAGAGAGAGAGAGAGAGAAGGAAAGAAAACTATTGAGCAGATGAAAGCAGTGATGTTTTGAATGAATCTCCACATCCAATATCTCTGCCTGAATGAGTTCGGGTTAGAGAGGAGAAGAGCATAAATGGAGTACAACGATGGGGTTCAAGAAGTGAATTTCATCTTAATTTACTCCATTGATGTTTAAGGTGGTTTCATAGTCGCTGGGCTGTTTTTTAGTCATGCCAATTCAGTATTGTATGTGTAGTGGAGGGGCTGCATGCCCCAGCAGGAGGGAGGACTGTGAAACAGCAGGGTAGAGGACTGTGGCACCGCGACTATCCCCATTTTTGAGCAGGGCCACTAAGGGTGAAGGCCTTACCACCTTTGTTCTAGAGTGCTTGTGTCAACAGACCCTGGCGTGCTGTTGAGGACTTCAAAGAGACTGGGTCTCCCCCTCTAACGAAGGACTGGAGTGCGACAATTTACGACCAGGCCTGGTACACGTCACCCTCTATCTCTCTCTCTCTGAGAAAATTCCAGAACACCAGTATACTGAAGTCAAAATACATAGAAAGGCAAAATGCATAGAAACTGCTATTCGAATCATGAAACCGAGTTATTCTCCAAGTACAATTGTTTATTCTATCATGTAGAGCATACTGGTGAATAAACAGGAGCTGGGGATCGAAAGGGCTCAGAGCAGTATTAAAACTGTACTGTAGGTACGCATGTGACACTGCCACATTAGGTATAGGTGTATTTGAACTGAAATGAATGATGATCAGCGTATCCTACAGGATATATATAGGCATGGGACAGTGAATAGTATTATATATGTTATGAATTGAGCATATGTGTTGTTTCTCTTCTGCTTTGCCATTATTACTATCCATTGTAAGTAAAGGGTTAAAGGGGTCCATGTTTGCAAAACTAACTTTTTCATTGTTTTTGCATGTACGTTTGAGTCTCTGATGGGCCTTCTGACACACAAAGTATGAAGTGAAACAACTCAGTAATTTTGTTGTGGTCAGCCAAAATGAAAACCCCACTAGCTAGCATAATGTCTTTGCACTGAAAATGCTCTGTTCTTGGATGTACTACACAGCACAGATCGTCTCCCAAGCTCAAAGGACAGCGGAGCCGAGTGGACAATTTTAATTTTTAATGGCAACGTTCCCGCTGAAATTGGCAAAACACTGGCAGTATGTGCTAGCCATTTTTTTCCCAATTGCTTTTCCAACCTGGGTCAGTATATGCAGGATTTTCAGATAAACTCTTTCTGAATGATCAAGCAATACCAACTGTCCGTGGAAATTATGCAGAAAATGTAAGTAAGTATGCTGTGTGTTTGTTTGCATATAGTACTAACACTAGCTAGCTAACATGAACACCCTCCCCTTTTGCCTCAACCCGGATGCTTGTGTAATTATTATGTTGAGTAACATTGAGTAACATTAGTGGAATGAAATTGGAAGACTTCTAGTTCATTGATGGGTCATTAAAAATTATCAAATGTTAAGAAGTGGACATCATTGCATTTGTGTCATAGCCTGGTGGTGTTTAGCCAGCGAATGTTGCTAGAGGTAACCGCATGCAACCGTGGAGATAATAACATGGGCACTAATGCTATTGTTTAGTCAGGGAGAGAGGACAATGAAATTTGTCACAGTGGCATCGAGTGTTGATGGTCCAGGCTAGCCAGCTATATTTGAGGTAGCATAGCGCCGTCAACAGCCCTCGTTCTCTAGCCTGCCGACTTGCTCTTAGCTGAGCTCATTTGCATATGAAAATAAATCACTCAATCCGCTCAATCTGATCTCGTGATCAATGGAGGAGTATAGAGGCATGCTACAACGCTTATTCTGAGTGGTATTTTCAGCAAAAATACTCAACATATTAAATTGTTGAAAATTAGCATAATAGGACATCTTTAATGGGTGGAAAAGCGCCTCTGTTTTGCGATAAGGGGAGGTGTGCGGAGACAGGAAGGGAGATGCGGAAAGAGAGACCAGGGTTGACCAGCCACACCAGGTTTGAATAACTGCAGCATGGAATCCTACAGTACAGCCTCCTAGAGCCCGACCGATAGGGATTTTTGTGACTGATTGTAACCGATTATAGAGCGGGGAAAATCACCGATAACCGATATGCAACTGATATAGTGAATTTTTGAGCTGGAATGAAAACTGGCCTTTTTCTGTGTGGATTGTGCAAAGATTATGCACCGATATGATTATGCAAAGGTACAGTAACAGTGACAGTAGTACAGAGACAGCTGCTTTCTTAAACCAATGACTAAGCAGGCTAGCAGCTAAAATAAAGCATTACACATTGAATACTGTACAAGTATACAATTTAGGCTTACTTAAAGGACAATGCTCGTTTTTGACAACCTGGACCTTATTTACGACATATTATAAGACGCTTGACTCACCGAGATCACTTTGGTGTAGTTCGGAGGCCTGTAGAAGAAATGTAAAATCCAGCGCGAGCCAGTATATCCATGTAATGGCGGTGATCGGGGCAACGGGAATGCAGCTTCTAAAAATCTATTTTCTGCCGCGAAACGGTTGTTTTCTAGAATCTGTCTGGATGAATCACTAGTTGTGCTTACATAGAGAGCATAGGCCTGTTGTGGTATTTCCCATGCCTCTGTAATATGATCTTTAGAAACGTCGTTAGACACGAAATAGCTTCCTCACTTGCTCCAGAACGCATGCGCACAGCGTGCTGGAGCAACGATTGCGCGCTGTGCACATTAGTGCTGGAGAAAGTGAGGAAGCTATTTCGTTTCGAAAGACGTTTCTAAAGATCATGGCATGTGAAAACCACAATAGTTATACTCTATGTAAGAACAACTAGCGATTCATCCAGACAGATTGATGAAAACAACCGTTTCGCGGCAGAAAATAGATTTTTAGAAGCTGCATTCCCGTTGCCCCGATCACCGCCATTACATGGATATACTGGCTCGCGCTGGATTTTACATTTCTTCTACAGGCCTCCGAACTACACCAAAGTGATCTCGGTGAGTCAAACGTCTTATAATATGTCGTAAATAAGGTCCAGGTTGTCAAAAACGAGCATTGTCCTTTAATGAACTGGACCGATTCCCAGTTGGATGCTCAACGTGCAGAAAGAGAGAAAATTAGAGAGTAGACTCTTGTTATAATGCACTGAATGTTTTATAAGAAATCACAACAGAAACGTTATTTTCAACAAACAGAGTAGATTTAGGCCACCATTCCATTCTCAATTGACAACCTACATGCATGTGGAAAACAATAGTTCATGCAGAGTGACTATCTTGACAAGCTTGGGGTTGTTTACGTCTGACTAGCAGCATTACTGGCCAGTGGCCAGTGTCCTCAGTGCCCCAGCATATACAGGCTGATTTATGGGGCTGGCCCCCAACACTAAATCCTACTGGCTCCTAATTTGAACTTGATGTTTTTGTTTGTTATTTTTGCATGAGGAGCCAGCTGACCCCCATCTGTTCAGTTGTCAGCCAGGACTTGGCCATTTTTGTTCAACAAGGTCAATGGAAGGTGCTAGCCTGAGATAGGAGCCTACTGTACCTGCTAACATTTCAAGTCGTTGCAAGCATTAATAATGCTACAGTACATTGAAAACTGAATTTTCCAGTTATTTTGGGAGAACATCCGCTGAAAGAATGCTTGCTGTTTCAATAGGCAGCAAGTGTTTTTATACATTATCCTATTATTTAAAGGGCTCAGAGGACGCACTGTATGAATATCTGACTAATGTTGCTACTCATATGAAGTCTGATATGCGGTACATTGTACCGGGCGGCTGTAGCTCAGTTGGTAGAGCGGGTCGTTCAATGATCGAAGGGTCAGTGGTTCGAAGAACCAGTTAGACTGTCCACATGTCGAAGTGTCCTTGAGCAAGACACCTAACCCCAAATTTCTCCCAATGAGCAGGTAAGCACCTTGCATGGCAGCTACCACCATTGGTGTGTGAATGTGTGTGTGAATGGGTGAATGAGAGACCATTGTAAAGCGCTTTGAGTGCCGCTAAGGTGGAAAAGCGCTATATAAGTGTAGTGGTATGCACAAAGCATTTATCTTACAGTATTACTAGGAGTACTCTTGAACTGCATTTCTATCTTAAAGTCCCCAAAGCTGCTAAGACAAACTTATAGTAAGAAATTCTGAGAATTCTTTAGCTAAGAGTATGGGCGGGGTTGACGTCATTGCTATGGATGATGGGTCTCATGAACGAGCTTCCTCAGAATGCCCACAGCGATTGACGTTGATGTTCGCAGAGGTTAGAGTTTCAGAGTTCAAAAGTTGCAAATGCCTCGTTCAAAACCTCTGGTGTCGACTACAGAGATCTTAGCTAGTTAGCTTAGCTAGCAGTTCAGCAATTCCACGGATACATCAATCAGGCACAAGCTTTGATCCTGGGGTTACGTGTGACTTGGAGAACAGAACACAGACCCTGAGAGTGTTGAGAGAACTTGAGAGTAGGGCTGGGACGACGCGTCGACGTAGTCGACGTAATCGACTACGTCAATACGTCGACTTGCGTCGATGCGTCGCAAATAAACAACATGGCTGCGACCAGTGGAAACATGGAGGTCCCCGGAGTAGAGCCGGCAGAGCCGGCAGCTAAAAAACATCGCCCACGACCGTCCAAAGTGTGGGAGTACTTCAGACAAAAACCGAATAATGTGGTGCTCTGTAAACTGTGCAAAATTGAAATGGCTTATCACAGCAGTACATCTGCAATGAACGAGCACTTGAAGCGAAAGCATCCCGGAGCTCTTTGTGAAGACAGCCGCAAGATAGCACCGTAAGTCACCGTTGTATTTCTGTTCACTTTTCCGGCCGTGTATAAGTGAAAAATGGATAGCTACTAGCTAATGTTACACAAGCAATGTAGCTCACCACAGTTTGTATGTCTTCTGGTGTTAGTAACGTTAGCCATGTAGCTGGCTAGCTACAGTAGCCTATTGTCATTGTGGTGCTCGCACCTAAATGGCTACGTTAGCATCAATTTAGCTAATCATAACATAGCAGCGAGAATAACGTTAGCTAGCCATGTAGCTACTAGCTAGCTATGTGTTGTGGTGATGGACAGACTTCTAAATGGCCATGTTGGCATTCAAGTTGGCTAAACATAGCAGTGAGGTGGAAATTAAGGGGCCTACACATAAGAAATTTGTGCTTTGCGCGAGGTAGGGCGCAGAGCGTTTTGTTTACAAGCACATGTTGCTAGGCAACAGGGAAGCTACCGGAGCTTTTGAAGAACGGTGTGCTCAAATCTCCGAAAACAGAGGTTATTTGGATAAACTGACCACATATTGGGAATCTACATGGTTACTTTCTCGCCTGAGAAAACATTAAAACTAGTCTTATTTTTAAATATGCCACTATTAGCATTAGCTATTTAATTAACTAATGTGCTTAATATTTTCAGGAGGCAAAGCAGTGTGGAGGACTTTTTCCACAAAAAGAACACAACTCCATGCACACCCCAGATGGCTGCTCAGCTTTCTAACTGCATCTTACAGATGATCGTCAAGGACATGAGACCTGTTGCTATTGTGGAGGGTCAAGGCTTTTTTTTGTTGTGGAACATTGCCCTGCAGTGCAGAAGCCTAATTTATATATTTGTACAAGAATAATTGAATAAAATACTGAAATGTTAATAAGAGAAGTTTTTGACATTTATTTGGGGAAAATTAAGTGATATATTAATCGAACAGTAAAAAAAATAATTGTTAGAATAATCATTAGATTAATCGAGTTATCGAAAAAATAATCGCTAGATTAATCGTTAAAATAGTCGTTAGGGACAGCCCTACTTGAGAGAGAGAGAAAGAGACTTTGAGAGAGAGAGAGCATCTGTCTGGCCCCTACTTAAGCAGGGCCAGAAAATTAGGCATGTCCTGTTTGCATAGACAAACCCAATTTATCACTGGGTCACACAGAGTGACCCCCACTCCAGTCATAGAAGGGGAGCTAAGATTATCTTAGGAGTCTGGAATCATCAAATATCCCTGTTACGGTTTCAACATATTACATTTCCCCAACATGCATGATCAACTGATTCGTGATTTTTGCTTCAGATTGATACCAAACATGGTTAGGTTGACTTAGCAGCATAGAACCAGTTATTTATAACACACAGTAACACTTGGTTACAAATACAATGCATCAATGCTGATATTTTATTTCTAGGGCTTAATAATATAATAATAAGAATAATCTTTATTTATATAGCACATTTCAGACACAATGTGCCTCTCAATGTGCTTTATACAACATAATAAATACAAAAGGCAAATACAATAGACAATAGAAAAACACAAACACAAACGTAAAATTCAGACATGAGAAAACATAGGAATGACTATGTTTAACATAGTATGTTTAACTAATGACTTATGCTAACAAAATTAAAAACCTATATTGTTATTGTTCGATGGAAAATGCCCTTTTGAACAGGTAGGTCTTCAGATTTGTCTTAAATGTATCCACGGTGCCAGAGTTTTTTAAGTCTGGCAGAAGCTTGTTTCATAGTCTGGGGGCATATGAGGAGAAGGCTTCTTCACCATAGGTTTTAGTTCTGAAGCGAGGAATGGTCAATTGCAGTGAATCTGAGGACCTAAGGGCTCGGGCAGGAACATAACATACTAAAATATCACTGATGTAAACTGTAGCGAGACCATGTAAAGCTTTAAAAACCAACAACAGCACTTTAAACTGAATTCTAAAATAGTGTAGTGATGTCAGGACAAGGGTAATGTGCTCATATTTTTTGGTGTTCGTGAGAACTCTAGCTGCAGCATTTTGTACCTCCCTCAGTCTATTTATTGCTTTACTAGAGAGTCCAGTGAATAGTGAGTTGCAGTAGTCTAGATGACTGATTATGAAGACATGTACTAGTTTCTCTGCATTGCTACGGGAAAGGGAGGGTTTAACTTTAGCAATATTTTTTAAGTGGTAAAAAGCCTTGCCTGTGACATTTCTAATACCACGGGGGATGGGGAGAGCAGGAAGTCTTAGGTCTGCAAGATATTTATCAGGTGTCACCAACATTCCAATCAGTGAAATGGTCTCACAATATGGTCTGTAGAATATTTGTCATGTCCATAATCTGCTACACAGTAATACAAATAATATAACAAATACATAAAATAGAAAAGTCACGTTCACCCCAGTACAATTAAAATGGAAAATGGGTAAGATGTTACAGCCAGCTTATCCTCTTTTTCACTGTGAGTCAGCACCACATGCACACACTAGTATACTGATCACACTGGTATTCTGTACTTCAAACAAGAATACATATTTGATTTTTCACATCTTGAAGGCATACCCAACAATACTTGCAATACTAAAGGAAAAGAGATCCAGAGAATCAGACAATCCCAAACTGGACTGGTTTGGATATCAAAACCAGGGACCAAGAACCAATCTCACAAGATATTGATTGGTATGGCTCATACCTATGCCTTATGCTATGCCTCATACTATGGACTAATGGATCAACCCATTTGCAGAGAAGTGGGACCTCATAAGCATCTGCCTATATCATGGACACAGACAGTCATCCAGGATTGAATGGAATAAGTAGATGAGGGTAACACTGAGACTGCTACTACGGAACCTTAAATGTGTAGCTGCATATAACAAATGTGATTTGCAAGTTTGAGCTATACCGAAAGAGGGTATAGGTCAAGTAAAAATATATTAATATTAAGTTGATTTTGCTTTCACAAACATAGGCCTTGGCTGTTATTGAGAGGGCATACTGACAGTGTGTGGTCTTTATTAGTCTATACAGTCAACATTTAAATAAGGGCTCCAACAAAGCATGACATTGAAAGACACTTGTTTCTTATTGATCTAAGGGTGTGATTGAGTGCCACATTTTGGTCTATAATGCATTTGGAGTGTGGTGGTGGAAAGCATCTCTATATTTCCTGTAAATGCTTCCCACTGGACTGAATAGTTAGAAAACAGTTCATTTTCCATGAAGGTTACAGGTGTACTGTTTGGCTAGATTTGCTGCTGAGATTGATTACAGTTCCCAGGTGGTCTGTCATCATTCTCCAGCAGCTCAACTAGATAGACTGATATTCCAGGAGATTAATGTGCCAAAAATCCATTATTCACCCAAGTGCGTAGTGTACAGTAGATATCTAACTGTTCATGTGTATTAGAGCAATCCTTCCTAATTGTTTTCCAATTTGCTCTTGCACTCATGCACATGCATTCCACGCGCTTGACGCGCACCAGCGTTGTCCCATTAAACGATTTCCACAACTTCTCGCTTATGACGGGCTATTTATTACTTAAATTCCAAATTAAATCATTCTTACCGCCTGGCAGAAGTTCTCCAACACAAAATACAAACGCTAGCAGCGGTCAAAAACTGTATGGCTGCGAGCATGAACCTGAGTGCACCACCGGCCCCAATAGCCAAAGAATGAACTAGCGCAGGTGCTGCAGTCACCTGCTTAACTAGTAGGAGATGCGATCAGGGACTGCTCATTGCACTCCAACAGCTGACAATTAACAAAGTAAATCATTTGGACAAACCACAACATTTAACGATAATTCATAATTCATAACTCAATTCATAAGTTTCCTGAACTTCAACTCCATCAATTCATAATTAATCAAATAAGAAATAGGATCAGGAAATCAAACTTAAATTGGCTCCAACAATGTGGGAGTTCTGGGTCTAACCACATCCATATACTAGCATCGTTCTACACCTTGTAGGTGCATTTGCTTAAGCAGTAACTGAGCATGGTGGAGTAATATGTTGAAGCCAAAGTGGAAAACATTACAATCTAATCACAGTATGTACTGCATCTTGATACCAAAAATTCTTCAAGAGGTAGTTTCAACAAAGGACTTTTTCTCAATGTGACTACAAGAATTCTAAACAGACTAAAATAAAAATAAACTTTATTCAAACCTTGTTGTAGTTGAGGGATCTATCAGTCTCAGTTCTGAACAGGCTCAATAGGTTCTGTAAACACTCCGCAGGAGCTGACATTTCTCTTAATTAGCTGTTGGAAGTACCTCTGCTGCTGATGGTGCCTTATTGAATGGCTTCAGGAGACAGATGTTGCGAGGTATGATTTGAAAACCTTCTCCTTGATGACTCGTGTAAATGTCAAGATTGCGTCTGCTATCACCTGTCAGCCTGGAGCACCTAGTCTTTATCACTTCCCATCATCTGTGACACATCTAGAAAACATTAGCTTCCACTGTTGTATGTTAAGTTCTCCGAGGTGTGGAACTAAGTACTGTTTCTTTGAAAGTGGCACAATGATTTTATTTGAGCTCTGTGGTTTATCTGATGGGGCGACTGTTCAGCACAGCAAGTTGCAATAGATGCACAAGGGTGCAGTTTAATGGCTTTTTAGATGAGAAATGTTGTCAGTTATATGTGAGATGTATGGTCAAGTGTTACACAACATATGTTCAGTGTATATGAACAGCAGGTGATTGTAGGTAAGGTCAAGGTCAACTTTATATAGCACATTTAAAATCAACCGAAAAAAAAGCAGACAATACATACAAACAATACTGAATATAAACGTGCACCATTTAAAACTACACAGTCATACCAGGGCCAGGGATGTATGGCTTAACTAGCCTCAGAAAGCCAGTGAAAACAGGTGAGTCTTAAGCTGTGATTTAAAAATGTCTAGGGTCTGGGCAGACCGAATTTGCAGCGGCAGGCTGTTCCACAGCTTCGGGGCAGCCACTGCAAAAGGTTGGTCGCCTTTAGTCCTTAGCCTAGCCTAAATCCAATTTAAGCTTGTTTGATGTCCTCAGTGCTCTAGCTGGGGTGTGAGCATGGAGAAGATCAGTTAGGTACTGAGGGGCCAAGCCATTCAGTGCCTTAAAGACAAGGAGCAGTATTTTAAAGTCAATCCTGAAGCGAACAGGGAGCCAGTGCAGGGAAGCCAGCACCGGTGTGATGTGGTCTCGCTTCTTTGTACCAGTCAGGAGGCGGGCAGCAGCGTTCTGCACTAGCTGCAGGCGTCGCAAGGAGAGCTGTTCTAGACCCACATACAGACCACTGCAGTAGTCCAACCTGGATGAAATAAAAGCATGGATAACCCTCTCCAAGTCATTTGGAGAGAGATAGCGCTTTAATTTGGACAGGAGCCTTAGCTGGAAAAAGGAGCCTTTTACTATGGAGGCTATTTGTTTGTCAAATTTAAAAGCACTATCAAACGTAACACCCAGACTTTTGATAAAAAAAGCGATTCTTGGCAGCTAGGGGACCTAGAGCACCAACAGAGTCCTTTTGACAGTGTCCAAACAAAATAACCTCTGTCTTCCTATCATTAAGATTGAGAAAATTTACATCCATCCAGGTCTTAACATAATTTAAACAAGTTAGCAGAGGCTTGAGGGAATCTTGACGTCATTTTCAACGGAAGGTAAATTTGGACATCATCTGCATAGCAATGAAAGGAGACATTGTGTTTGCGGAAAATATAACCCAGGGGTAGCATATACTGTATAAGGAAAATAACAAAGGGCCTAGGATGGAGCCCCGCGGGACACCACAGGTAAGGGGGGCTACATTTGAGGAGAACTCCCCTAGGTGGACAGAGAAACTCCTGTCAGTCAAGTATGACTGAAGTAACTTGAGGGCAGCACCTTTAATGCCAACACACTATTCTAGGCGGGATAGAAGGGTCTTATGATCCACAGTATCAAAGGCCGCAGTTAGATCTAATGTTACCAGGATAGCAGCACACCCAGAATCAACAGTTAAGACCAGATCATTGAACATTCTTAACAGAGCGGTTTCAGTTCTATGACAAGGTCTAAAACCAGATTGGAACTTCTCATAGACATAATTTTCCTCTAGAAAAGATTGCAGCTGAATAGAAACTACTTTCTCCGGTAACTTGGACAGAAAGGGCAGTTTGGAGATGGGCCTGAAGTAGCAAATAACAGTGGGGTCCAGATTTGGCTTTTTGATTAGTGGATGCACTATGGTGTTTAAAAGGAGCTGGAAAGACTCCTGAACTAAAACAGGCATGCACTAAAAAAAGGGAACACTGTCAGAGGGGCAGTTTGTTGGCCGCAACTCCCTAAAAGCATCAGACAGTGAGGACAGGGATATGGGCTTAAACTCGTCCAAAACAGATGGGCATGTAGGTGGCACAGAGGGGTCAAGGGCAGCACTAAAGGGTACAGAGCGAAGAAATTAAATTTTATCAAAGAAATTGAGAAAATCATTACAGAGAGCAGGCGAAGGTACAACAGAAGCAGTAACCCGAGGGTTAACAAGGGAGTCCAGGGTATTAGAACATAACATATTAACAATGTAACACATATTAACATAGCAATAATAACAGAATCTTGGGTTTACCAATGTTCTTTGAGATAAGATTTGAAATGTACTCCGTTTTAGCAGCCTTCAAGGCTCTCTGATACTGCATTAGACAGGCCTGTAGAATCCCAATTGAAACATGCAATTTATCCTTCTTCCACTTTCTCTCAGCGCGCCTGCATGAGCGTCTGAGCGCACGAATAGTCATTAATCCACGGTTCAGCAAGTGCCTTGGGGCGTTTGCTCCTCAAGGGGGCGAGGGAGTCCAGGATGGTCGTGCATGTGGAGTTAAAAAGCGCAACAAGTTCCTCAACACCAAGGGCACTATTTCCATTCATAATTGAGATCATACGGTCATAAAAAGCTGTAGCGAATTTCAACGAGGTGTCAGTGTTAATACCACGGCATCGGCGTACAGGGGGACGGGTAGCAACTATGGAGCATGGGACCACAGTGAAAAATATAACAGGCATGTGGTCAGAAATACACACACTTTCGCATATTTCTTTAACACATACGTTTAGACCATGGGACAGCACTAGGTCTAGTGTGTGCCCTTTTTCATGAGTAGGACCAGATACCCACTGAGTGAGGTTTAGAGAGTCAATCAGAGACAATTAGTCTTTAACCAGAGGACTGGACTCACAGCAACATGAATATTCATATCGCCAGAGATGAAAATGTGATCATAATCCATCATAGTTCCAGACAGAAAGTTTTCAAAATCCTGTATAAAATCGGTGTTGTACTTAGGTGGGTGTTACGTCCCTGTGTGTTGCTCTGTGTTTGTCTGTCCCCCTCCTCCCAGGTGCTCGTGATCCGTCAATCTGGCCCCACTAATCATCTGTCAATCAAGTCCACCTGTGTCCCGTTGTGTCCCTCATCCAGTCGTCCAATCACCCGTCTACCTGGCTCCTATATATGTGGCTGTTTGTTACATGTGTCGGCTAGAGGGAAAGGGGGTGATGTTTTGTTCTGTTACATTTTAGTTTTGTTCATTGTTGAGTCTGTTACACTTTGTCCTACCTAGTTGTTTGAGTTTGGTTTTTGTACGTGACGTTTGTGGTCCCTGGTTGCAGCCTCGTCTAGGGAGAAGGCTAGGTAAGATGGGGTTTACACTACATCATGTAGGTAACCATTTCGTATAAATACACTAGGTTAGAAGCGAGCGGGTGTCACCCATCCTTTTTGTAGCAGATATGTTAGGTTCCAGGTAGATAAGGTAGCTAGTGTTTAAATCAGTAAATAGGCTAGGTTAGAGGTGTAGGGAAGCATAGGGGTGCGTTTTTTTGTTTGTGACACCGTTCACACAGCCTTCTCCCTCCCTTCTCCTACCCTCTGTTAGTCCCCGGTTTAGTTGGTGTTATTCCCCCCCGTTTCATGTTTGTTGCCGTTATTGTCTATGTCCATGGATGTTGTAAATAGCACTTCACTGGCAATAAATCCTTTATTATATAAAGGTACTCTGCTTGTGAGCTTGGCATTCGTTTTCACAACACCTGTACTGCAGTTGGTTCCCTGGGGTTTATATGCAGGCTGTGTTGCACTCCTCCCTCCATCCCTAGTCTACCATCTGAGGGAGGTTGTAACAATGGGTTATATACCACCGCACAAAGCAGGGGTGGAGAGGAGTTCAGTTCAAAGAGCTGCAGCTCGAAGCTGGAGTAGGTGACAGCTGGAATCTGGCAGCAGTGAAAACTGGATTTAAAAACGCATGCAAGCCCACCACCTTTCCCGGTGGTCCGTGGGGCGCTGAGAAAGTCGGGAGGGAGGAGTTAGGAGAAAGGTGTGTACTCTCCGACATGTAGCCAGGTCTCCGCCAGGAACATAAATCCAGCTCACGAGAAGTGAAAAAGTCATTCCGTATAAAAGTCTTATTCACTAGCAATCTGGCATTAATCAGAGCCATATTCAAAGTGGTGTTAGGAGTCACACTGGTCGCAGCCAACCGAGGACGTAGGGAACGTAAATATCTTGGAGATAGATATTTACATAGATTCAGTGTCAGTAGAAGGAGCTGTCAGTGATCTTGGTTGTGATATTAAAAACAGCAGGTGGGTGGGGAGGGGGTACAGGTCTAGCACATGTACGGGGAGAGGGTGTGGTGGGGGGAGAGAGAGCGACTGGGGGGTGTGCTGAGGTGGGATTTACACAGCGGATGTCAATACGCACGAGGGGATGACAGGACCGCATGACACAAATTGTCAGCGAGAACGCGACTGCCCAGGTGGTTTGGATGGAGCCCATCGGGAGAGAATAGCTCAGCGCGGTTCCAGAATAAATTGAAGTGATCAATGTAATTGATTTTATGGGTGGTGCAGAAAGAGTGAAGCCAGGTATGGAGGCTGAGGATCCGCGAAAAACGATCAACTCCACGACCCAACGTGGGAATTGGGCCAGAGAGATAGACGGGCTTTTCACAGCTGTTGTTGATCATATCAATCAACCGGTAGATGTCAAGTTTCGTCAGTTCAGATTGCTGGCGGGCCGCATCGTTACTGCCAACATACAGAATGATATTGTTGACGGAGGGAGGGAGTGAGGATACTAAATCGGGGAATGAGTGTGTCACTACATTAATGTAGCGGATGTGTTTTACAATGGAGTCGCCAACAATCATTGTCGTGGGAGGGACAAGTGGGACCAGCAGGCTTGACTGCATTGGCCTTTTTTGCAGCCGACCTTTTCACGGCCGATCTTAACAATTGACGTTGTGCGTTTGACTTGCTGGAGGAGGACTCAATCGATCAAGTTGGATTTATATAGCGCCCTTCATGATACCCAGAGTGCGCTTTACAGAGTCCAGTATTCATTCAGACACAGTCATACCGGTGGTGGTAAGCTACATCTGTAGCCACAGCTGCCCTGGGGCAGACTGACAGAAGCGTGGCTGCCAATCAGCGCCTACGGCCCCTCTGATCACCACCAACATTCATTCACATTCATACGTTGCATGTCTTTATGATGGTGGGGGAAGCCGGAGTACCCGGAGGGAACCCACGCAGGCACGGGGAGAACATGCAAACTCCACACAGAAAGGACCTGGAACGACCGGGATTCGAACCCAGGACCTTCTTGCTGTGAGGCGACAGTGCTAACCACTGAGCCACCGTGCTGCCCACTGGGTGTCAGACAGCTTGGACGATACTGTGAGGGGTGGAGGCGGCACAGAGGGGGGGTCAGGGATGTTGTGAGCGGGGAGTGAAGGGAAATTATCCTCATCCAAGGCCGAGAAAGCATTTCTGGTGGCAATCGGAAGGGGGTGAGACTGGTGGGCACGTGGGAGAAGCTTGCGACTGTTTTCTCTGACCGGGCTTTGCCTCTGACCACGGGACCAGTGTGGAGTTGTCAGGGGGTCTCTCTTTTCTGGCATTGTAGTACCACCTTATCTTCTCCGCCCCCTTGTCTGACCTCTGCCAATGCAGGAATATAGAGGGAGCATAGTCTGGGTGCAGTGGATCCTTGGAATGATTAATACTAAGGGTAAACCATGCTGTATAGTCTGCTACTGTATCAAATGAATAGATTCATGATTACATTTATAATACATATGGAAAGTATAGAGTAATTCTTCTATGCCCCTCTGATAATGCAAAACTTTGGAAAAATTTGTTTCCATGTCCTCCCCCTTCAGTAGCCTGCGCTAGTGTAATAGACCGGTACTTTGATTAGCTAGCCTAGCCAAGCGTATAACGCTAACAGTAACATTAGTTACATTGGTTGTTTTACGTCTTTTATTGTGTACAATATTTAACAATTAAAGACATTATTATAAAAAAATAACTAGACTTCTCGTACTTACCAGTGATGAAATGTTTGCTGCAGACATAAACAAATTGACTATTCAGGTCCCATAGATCTCTATTGGGGTCTTCCCTCCGGATGGCCTGAAGCCATGAACTCCGCCTTTTGCCCTCCTTTTCCCTACTCCGTAATAGAGAATCGAATGTCCGGGTGATATTTACTATTTGTGGTACAAGCGAAAACACAACAACTTTTAGGCATTGCTACCGAGGGCATCCACTTCTTAACACTAACTACGCCAACGTTTTAATGTTAGTTAACCTAGCTAATCTCCCAGCACGAGAGGATCATACCAGCAAAAGGAGGCGTGTCCGTATCCGTGTACTACCTGGAAATCCCAGCTGATGTCAGGTCTGGTAATATCTATTAGAGAGAGCTTTAGCCTTTATGGAACTCCCTGATGTACAACCCCCCTAAAAGCCAGAGATTAATGTGTGGGATGGCCCAGCTGCATGCAGGTGAGTGACCCCATGGCTAGACCTGCCTGTGGGGTTTGCCAGGCTAATAATGGAAAGCAGTGCACTATGGGAAATGATAAATGGATTGAACTTTTATCCAGAGCGCTTTACAATGGCCTCATTCACCCATTCACACACATATTCAAAACACCAATGGCGGCAGCTGCCATGCAAGGTGCTAGGCTGCACATTGGGAGCATGACTATTTATTGATGCTAAAGCTGTTTGTTATAAGTCATAATACGAAAAATATTCATAATATGAAAAAAAAGTTTAAAAAAGCACGATCTGAGGTCTACCTAGATGGGACCAAAATACCAGCAGCTGCCACAATTTGTGGTTCAGTGTCTTGCCCAAGGACACTTCGACGTGTGGACAGGAGGAGCCGGGATTCAAACCACTGACCCTACGATAATTGGACCCGCTCTACCTCCTGAGCCACAGCTGCCCCACGCAACTCCAAAATCCATCAAAGCTTCAGTGCTTTATTGTAACCCCTTTGCTATAATTGTCACAGGGAATAACCTCTCCGCTCAATTTCCTATATCATGTTCAGAAATGCTAGCTCAGACAATTAGACAACACACTCATCTCTCCTATCACATTTAATGATACTAAACACTTTATTGCACTGTACAGATGTGGGAACATAAGAATGTAACTTGACCCGCGGTATTCTAACAGGCGCTTTACGGCATTCCGCACCACCGCTCGCCTGCCCATAGGGGCGCAGTAATACCACTCATTGACCCATTGCTGTAGCTCATCTCGCACATTAGATGAGCCTACCGTTCTCAAACTCCTTGTTCTCTGTCTGGTTGTAATTTAATTATTACGAACAAAGCCTATCTATTTATAGTTTCTATCTCTGTAAATGTCGCCGGGTCTATATCTGTTAACTGTCGGGACAAGTAGAAGTTTAATACATTAGGCTGACTGAGTGTTCTCATATGGAACATGGCATCAGGACGAGTAAGATGGCTAACGGAGATTACCAGAGATGTGTTTGTAATGGTTCACTCACTCCCTATTCCCTATTACCATGGATGTATTGAGTGCGACTCATAGTGAACTACATGGGGAATGATTTAACAGTTTTGGGACACATGGAATGTAACTGCATAAGATATTCATGACTCAAACAAGCAGACGCGCCGATCACTGATGGCAGCAGGTTGAAATATCAAGTAGTATTCAGGTTCCATGTTTAGTTGAATGATAAATCCCATATAAATGGTTGGAATTCTAATGATGTGCAAGTGTGATTTTGTCAACTTTAGTGCCGTCTGCTAATAGCAGGCTGTGAAGCTGCACGATAAGACCGTGATAGCAAGTTAGCTCACGACAGCAGCTTCCATAATATTAACGGTAGCTGTCGGTGGCTAAAAAACAGATAGCTAACTTTACAACGTTGATTCCTGTAGCTATTTTGATTTTGATGCCATTAGTTCAACTTCTGTTTCTCGGGCAGGAACGGAGACGAACTCGCATTAGCAGCAAAGCAGCTAGAGGAATGATCTTAACATTAGCTAACTGCTTTAGCTACTGCTAGCTACCGTCTTCTTCACTTCTCCTTCGGTAAAACATGACACCGTTGTGTTGTGGTATTGTGGAGGGCTAAGGCAGAAGCAGGAAGAGAAACCACTTTTGCCCCATATAAGTAAAATAATGGTCTCATAAGCATTTTTCGATTGTAAAATTGTGTTCACTTGTTTTAGTTTGCAAACATATGCAATGTTCTTAGCATATCTAGGCTACTGGCTACATGATAACATAGCTGCAGGGGTGCGTGAGTGACATTTGGGCAGAATGAACAGGTGAAATGAAAGCTCTCGAAGAGATCTTTCTAATGCTATTGGTCAGCTTTGTATGTAGTTTTAATGTGAAAGATACATCTTGAATGCAGTCAAGACAAATTATTTTGCCTCTTAACTTTTGTCAAACCCCCTGGTTCCAGTCAATTGGATTATAGGCTATAGGCTACTTTCGTTTACAATGACGTTACCTTATGAACACAAATAGCTTAACCTATAGGCCTACATAAAAACAATAGCCTAAAACCATGTTTATTTACAATGTATTTTCTTTCATTGATAGCATGCCAATAGTTAGGGTGAGGAAAACGACGCGCGGTCTCTTTAGCCCCGAGACCATCAGGCAGGCAGCTCAGGAGGTCGTTGAAGGCTATATATTATTATGATATTATGTCTAATAATACATTCGTTGAAAGTACACAGGCGGATCTACTATACGGAATTGGACCGAGGAGTGTTCTCATATGGAACTAGGCTGCACACGCCCGCCCGCGACAAGAGCTGAATTGTAGTCAGCTTTCCCCGCTGCGCGCAGGACGCGTGCGTCCCCCGCTGATCCGAGCGAGAACGCAGGCGGAATGTCGCTCCCCGTCTGAAACGGCCTTGACTCCTGGAATCCCAAGGTCTTTCATATTGAAATTCTCTTGATGGTCTGTGAAGTTGCGAGACGTGTTAAGGGAGTGCATCAGTCGTGAGCCTTGACAGTAGGCTACCAGCCTGCGCTGCGCTCAGCCCAAAGTTGGATGAATGGATGGACTTATTGGAATCCTGGAAAATGTTGATTGCGCTCTAAAATCATAGTAGCCTAGAGGAAAACATAAATTGAGACTGGTGATAATGCTGATAATCTACAGTAGGGTCTACCTCTGGCTGAGTTCATGGTTACAACCATTCATCTCTTACACATGGGCCTATACAATACTTGCACAATCTACTTTGGATGTTAAATCCATCTATCAATCAAACTAGCGAAATCAATGGCCGGTCATGGCAAAGCACCCGCTAACGCAGGCTACCCCCCTCCCCACGATCCAGGGCTAGGAAACCGGTTCATCCAGTTTATTTGAATATAAAAGAATTTTGGGGGGGGGGTGTTACAATAGTCTAGTCCAGGTTCGCTGGCGAGTGACGAGCTAGTCAGATGGCGCATGCATGTGTGGACATTGTAGGCCGATTCTGTAAAACCTAAAGAATAAAAGTAGGCTACGTTCAACATTCATTGGAGTGGTCCAGTTGGATAGGCTAGTCTAATCTTAATAAATTGAGGACCTGTATTTTCAGTGTTTGCTGGTAGCGAATGCCACAGACAGACAGGAAATCTTTTCGTTTCATTGTTTCATTGTTTGTGCTCTGTATGCACAAGATAGTTAATGTTCGGATATAATTGGCAGTAGGGCGGGAAAAAACCCTATCAAAGGCCAAGATTAGAAGGGATTTGAAGATGAAATTGGTCATTTTAAATGGGCCTACTTTATCTTTTGATGCCTATTTGAACGGACTGCATCGATCAATGCAATGACTCTCCATGTTTTTCAGTTTTACCCTTTTCATCAATAAAACATCATTTTTACATTCATGTCTCAACCATTATTATCGAATTATCTAGTTGATATATGAATAAAACAATAAGCCGTTTTAATGGCTATGGGCTACTAGTTGTAGCTATACACGAGTTGATGCGCTCTGGTCTTACGCACGGTTGAGGCGGCAGCTCAAATACACTTCGCACATATCCTCTGCTATAGCCTCTCACAGACAACTAGGTGCACTTCATGCATTGGTAGACAGTTCTGTTCTTGCTGCAGCTTGTCTTCACCATGCAGGTGAAGACAAACAGCCGGTGGCTGTTTGGACGCCAGAGCGCACAGCTCTTCAGCCAACTGGAGGATGTCGCGTCTGGGGAGGCTCTGCGTCTCTCCACCAGTCCCCAGCGAGTCCAAGCTCCCCCAATGAATAATACTTATTTATAATAGCCTACGTAGCGCGAAACTGCATATAATAGGCTGTAGCCAGCGCGAAACTGCGCATTCCCTATAGCCGTTCATGGAACGACTGGCGGCCGGTATAAATAAATAAAAACATACACGATATTTTCTTATTTGAATGATCTTGAATATATATATATTCAAGATCATTCAAATAACAAAATATTGTGTATATTGTGCATGTGAAGGCACTCACTGTCAAACCTGCCGCTATCTATGCACAAGATAGTTAATGTCCGGATATGATTGGCAATGAGTGATCTTTACTCATGGCGACTATGTAAATTTTGTATGGATCCACAAGTCGATCAAGCTTATTTTTTCTTTGTATCGTGCTGAAGCCATATAGCCTACTGCGCTCAGACTTGGCTACATTAGCTGGTGCCCCGTCTTCATATTTACTTCCGGGGTTTACGAGTAGCCTACCAGTTGAATGCGTTCCAGAAACAAAACGCAAAACCCCCACGTTCACCATATCTTTACTTACAAATATATTGACAATACTGTTATTTTGCGCATTTGACCTAACAGCCACCACGTCTTGACCCGACGTCAGTTACCGAGATAGATAGGCTACTGTAGGCCTAGATATAGGTGTTTGTAATAATTAAATTACATCCAAATGGAGAAAACATGTGTTTGAGAACAAGGTAATAATAACAATTAAACGTTATTTGTATAGCACCTTTCATACAGATAAATTCAGCTCAAAGTGCTTTACAACAGAGCATTTAAATTAAAGAATGTGAAACTTAATGATGCTTCATTCGTAGACTTTAGGAGAAAAACAGAGCCCAGCCTGCTAAATCTACTCAAAGACGCCACCTGGCGGTGGTGCATCACTAAAACGAAATAACACCCGTCTGAAATCCCACGAGATTTCCAACGGGATTTCCCTGCCAAATACCGCGACGTGAAATGCTGCAGCATGTGACATTTCTAACTTCCCACATCTGTACGCAGATGATACATTGTTGTTTATAGATAAGGCAGCCTCTTCTGTTCCACATATTTTGGACAAATTCAGAGAATTCAGTACTATGTCTGGCTACAAAATCAATTGGATGAAATCCTCACTATTGCTATTAAACTCAACACTAGACATATCTGCATGCACTACCTTCTCATATACCCATAGTGAAGAATTTTAAGTACTTAGGGATTGATGTCTATCCATCGCTAGTAAATACCACTACTACTTAGCAGTATAGAGATGGACCTAGACAGATGGCCACATTTTGGGCCTGTGTGTCTATACGTAGCCTACGTAAGCAAACCCACTTAGCTTTTGTCGACACAGCTTCTTAAGTTATAGATGCTGATGTTGGTTGTCGGTTGAAGCACCCAACAGCAAAATTCTGAAATGACTTTGTGCGACAGATGGAAATATAACATATGTAACTATTTAAGAAGGAAATAAAAACACTGAATGATTACTTACTTTGATCTGCTTTAGCCCACTGCTGTGTCGAGAGACCAATAAGTCGCAGAGCGAAGCTAGGAAGATTGAACATTGTTGTAGCCTATGGCAGACTTGGCAGTAGATGTAGCCTAAAGTTGAAGTGAAATGGCCAAGTTGTTTGCAATGTGTGTATCTGCCCAGTGATTCAGGTAGCATATGATTTATATGTAATACCATAGGATCCAGGCTAAGAAAATCTAACTTTTCCTAAAACAGTGTTTATCTGATTTGTTTCATGAAATTAATTTTGTTTTCCATACATAGAAACATAAGATAATATTGGTTGCTTAAATAGCAAATAAATAAACTAGATATCTAAAGCTCATTTGACTACTCATTGTAACGAAGAGCAAACGTTGAAAAAGAAAAACAACATCTTCATCAGGACGCAAACTTGGGATGGAAAATCACTAGAGCAATGCCTTAACCACTCAGTCACCGGGAAGTACAGTGAGAAGTAAGAATTAAGTAAAGGGATACAGCATGGTCCAAGTATGGTCAAATTTCTATTTTTTTTTATTAGTTTATCTGCCCAGTGATTCTGATCCGCTCCAAAATGTAATGGGAGATGGGGGGTGGGGGAGGAGGAGAATGGGGAAAATGTTTACAAATATTATGAAATATATTTTCTATGTATAATACAGTATGCAATTGACTTGCTCTCCATAAAGGAAAGCAATTAAAAAATATTTGATCACAAAAAAGGCTTCAGGGAATCAGAACTGTGACTGTCACTCCTCAAATCCAGTGCAACATTGCATTACACAGTGATCTTAGAAGGTCAAGGGAAAACTCCAGCTGAATAATGGGTAATAGTGTTTCTGGGAGAGGATAATCTAAGAAAGATAAACTATGAAGACAAATCTGATGAGCTGGGGACATTTCATATAGGTGTCATGACACCCATCAAAACCGGATCAAAAACACCAGAAAAATAATCAAAATAAGAAAATGGAAAACATTAAAAAAAAGATGGACATTCTCAAACAATATCACTCCACAACACAATCCACTCTTTGAGGGAGGGAACTGACATTTAATAAGGGGATGGGGTAAAGTAATCTAGTATACTCGTTCGTACCAGTGAAGTCCGTCAGATTGTTTCACTGATCCATAGCCTACTGATCCATAGCCTACTATATCCTACTTCAATAACTCATCCCTACCACCAACTGTTGTTATTGCATCATGTCTGCCTGTGCTGTCAATAGCCTGGATGCCTTTGCTCCACCTCCCCCAAACATTATATGGCTCTGCTTGGTGCCAGACGATATTTAAAAAGATGACAATGAAATGAATGAAAACATATTCAGCCCAGAGATCTGGATACAAACATGGCGGGCATCTTCCTCCGCAAAACTCCAGGCCCTGATCCAGTGCTGTGCAGCAGCTGTAATTTTGGTTTTATTTTTCATGCTTCATGCTTTATTTTCCTACAGTAACAACACATAGGTCTATTCCAGCGCCGTTGAGTAGAACACATACAAACAAGTTTTATTTCATAAATACGATAGGTCTCATGCAAATCTCTGGTCCTTCCTTTTCTGAGTACGGAGAACCTTGACTCTCAATTTACCTGTACATAATCCACGTTTAAAGACGAGGCTCTGTGTAGACAAAGCTCTCTGGAGACACGTGATGCAGGGTTTTTATCGTGCTTTAATTTCTGTTTTTTTCTGATCATGAATCGGATTCTGATCTATCTCTTTAGCTGCCTGAGAGCACAGAAAGGGAAGGTGGAGAGGAAGTGGAGAAGCACGAGAGAGAGGGGGTGGAAGACGAAGGATGAGGGGGACTATCACGCAACCAGAGAAAGACAGATAAACAACGAAAGATGAGATGCAGAGATCCAGGAAATACAGTAATGGAGACTGATTGATAGATGGAGCGATCTAGGTATGGCGACAGAGAGAGAGAGAGAGAGAGAGAGAGAGAGAGAGAATGAAGGACAGAGAACGTATCATTAATGTCTGCCATGTGGCCTAGGATCTCCATTAGGAGTCTGTAATGAATGGCTCGTCCCTGACTCTGACACTATCTCCTCCTGCTCCAGAGCTAGACTGGCTCTCCATCTTCCTGCCCGTTCACTACCTTCCTCAGCTAGCCTTGGAGGGCGCTGCCGAGTGGTTTTGTCCAAGTTCAAGTCACTGTGTAAATGAACACGCCTTCACTGTGCTCATTGACTGCTGTTGTGGGAGCATTTCCTTTGATGAATTTACCTCTTTCGAATGTCATGGCATGCTACTGTTTAATTCTAAAGTGTCAGCCTCTAGTTCTGGCAGTAGCTGTGTATAGCCCACCCAAGCAATGTACTACCTCCTTAACAGATTTTTCTTAAATCCTGTCCATTATCCATACAAGTTATGATTTATTAGGTGGGCTAGCTTGCAAAAGCTAGCCCAACTTGTGATATTCCCACTATTTCTTTCTTTATTAGGTGGGCTAGCTTGCAAAAGCTAGCCCAACTTGTGATATTCCCACTATTTCTTTCTTTCTTTATAAGGTGGGCTAGCTTGTAAAAGCTAGCCCAACTTGTGATATTCCCACTATTTCTTTCTTTCTTTCTTATTATTATTCTCCCCAGTTTTTTGGCCCTTAACTACTTCTTCATACTTTGTGCTAGAAACTTCATTCAAACTTTAAAATGTTCATCGTCTTTAGCCGTTTCCCGGATGTATTCAGATTTTTGATATTTTTTTATAGTTTTTTAGTCATTTAACTTTTAATAGTAATTTTTGTGCCATTGAAACTGCTGGTGGAATGTTCAGTATCATGATGTTTTTAGAGGGGTGGCAGCTGTTGCTTTGAAAATATTCACACAATTTGTAAACTGCTGGCACTCCTACAGTTTTGAAAGCTCACACACATATTATACATCAAAACATTCACACAACTGTGCTGATTCGTACAATATAAGTATCTAAGCCGTGTGACTTATAGTTTTCGCTGTATGACGATTTGTTCGGCAACTGCGCTCTCCATTGAAACGTATGGGCCCACACTCTACCTTTTGAGCTGCTAATTTTGCATTTTTACCCTTTTTCTAACTCGTCGCCATGCCTAGTTTTTAAGCTACACGGACATATCATATCCTAAAATGTTCAGCATTTTCTCAGGATTCCTACGGTGTCAATATCTAGGCTGTGACATTTATACTTTTTGAGAGAGAGCTGTCTGAAGCCAACATGCCTTTCCATTGAAGTGAATGAGAGGATGCTCACAGTGTCAGTTGGGATTTGAATTTGGGGACACGTGCAGGCTCTCTGTACAGGTACCCTTTTATGACTATTGTGGTAGCATTCATATTCATTCATTCCTTCCTTCCTTCCTTCCATCCATCCATCCATCCATCTTTCCTTCCTTCCCTTCCTTCCTTCCTTCCTTCCTTCCTTCCTTCCTTCCTTCCTTCCTTCCTTCCTTCCTTCCTTTCCTTCCATCCTTCCATCCATCCATCTTTCCTTTCTTTCCTTCCTTCCATCCATCCATCCATCCATCCATCCATCCTTCCTTCCTTCCTTCCTTCTTTTTCTTTCTCTTTATTTCTTCCATCCATCCATCCATCCATCCATCTTTCTTTCTTTCTTTCTTTCTTTCTTTCTTTCTTTCATCCATCCATCCATCCATCCATCCATCCCTCCTTCTTTCTTTTTTTCTTTATTCCATCCATCCTGCTTTCTTTATTTCATCCATCCATCCATCCTTCCTTCCTTCCTTCCTTCCTTCTATCTATCCATCCATCCTTCCATCCTTCCTTCCTTCCATCCTTGCTTCCTTCCTTCCATCCTTCCTTCCTTCCATCCTTCCTTCCATCCTTCCTTCTTTCTTTCTTTCTCTTCGTGGTGGCGTGGTGGTCTCTCCACCACGCCACAGACCCCGCAACTCAGCCCCTGATTGAGCTAGAGACACAGTCTTCACCAGTGGGTGCAAGGAGACTGCCCGGAGGTCTTCATGGTGGAGTCAGGTAGGTGGCCCGGAGAGGGGTACACTGTCCCCGACTGGCTCTTACCTGAGGGGGTGGAGTCCCATCACCACGCCACTATGCATGCCACGGGCCCCACAACTCAACCCCTGAGTGGGCTAGAGACAGTCTTCATTGGTGGATGCATTGAAATTGCCCAGAGGTCACTGTACTGCCCCCGACTAGCTGTGACCCAAGGGGGCGGGGCCTAACCTGCACGCTACTATCCACGCCACGGGCCCCACAACTCAGCCCCTGAATGGGCTAGAGTCACACGGACTTCACCGGTTGAGTCAGGTAGGTGGCCCGGAGAGGGCTACACTGTCCCTGACTGGCTCTGACCTGAGGGGGCGGAGTCTAACCCCCACGCCACTATCCACGCCACGGCGCCACAACTCAGCCCCTGAGTGGGCTAGAGACACATGGTCTTCGCCGGTGGGTGCATGGAGATTGCCTGGTCCGTAGTAGTTCTAGCAGTAGCTGTTACATACAACTGCAGCAGCTAGCCCACCTCACATTTTCTCCAGGAAATGTACTTTCTAGTTATTATTATTCCCCACGTTTTTTGTCTCCTTTATAACTTCTTCATACTTTGTGCCAGAAACGTCATTCAAACTTTAAAATGTTCACGATGATTAGGTCTTTAACGGATGTATTCAGATTTTTGATATTTTTGATAGTTTTTTTGTAATTTAACTTTTAATAGTAATTTTTGTGCCATTGAAACTGCTGGTGGAATGTTCAGTATCATAATGTTTTTAGAGTGGTGGCAGCTGTTGCTTTGAAAATATTTACACATTTTGTAAACTGCTGGCACTCCTACAGTTTTGAAAGCTCACACACGTATTATACATCAAAACTTTCACACAACTGTGCTGATTCGTACAATTTAAGTATCTAAGCTGTGTGATTTATACTTTTTGCTGTATGATGATTTGTTCGGGAACTGCGCTCCCCATTGAAACGTATGGCGCTGCACTCTAGCTTTTGAGCTGCTAATTTTGCATTTTTACTCTTTTTCTAACTTGTTGCTATGCCTACAGTTTTAACAGCTCATACACATATTATATATCGAAACGTTCACACAACTGTGCTGATTCGTACAATGTAAGTATCTAAGCCGTGCGACTTATAGTTTTCGCTGTATGACGATTTGTTCGGCAACTGCGCTCTTCATTGAAACGTATGGGCCCACACTCTACCTTTTGAGCTGCTAATTTTGCATTTTTACCCTTTTTCTAACTCGTCGCCATGCCTACAGTTTTTAAGCTACATGGACATATCATAGCCTCAAATGTTCAGCATTTTCTCAGGATTCCTACGGTGTAAATATCTAGGCTGTGACCTTTATACTTTTTGAGAGAGAGCTGTCTTAAGCCGGCATGCCTTTCCATTGACGTGAATGAGAGGATGCTCACAGTGTCAGTTGGGATTTGAATTTGGGGACACGTGCAGGCTCTCTGTACAGGCACCCTTTTATGACTACTGTGGTAGCATTCATATTCCTTCCTTCCTTCCTTCCATCCATCCATCCATCCATCCATCCATCCTTCCTTCCTTCCTTCCTTCCTTCCTTCCTTCCTTCCTTCCTTCCTTCCTTCCTTCCTTCCCTTCCTTCTGTCATTCCTTCCTTCTTTCCTTCCTTCCTTCCTTCCTTCCTTCCACCCTTCCTTCCATTCCTTCCTTCGTGCTTTCTTTCTTTCCTTCCTTCCTTCCTTCCTTCCTTTCCTTCCCTTCCTTCCATCCTTCCTTCCTTCCCTTCCATCCTTCCTTCCTTCTTTCTTTCCTTCCATCCTTCCCTTCCTTCCTTCCTTCCTTCCCTTCCTTCCATCCTTCCTTCCCTTCCATCCTTCTCTTTCCTTCCATCCTTCCTTCCTTCCCTTCCTTCCATCCTTCCTTCTTTCTTTCCTTCCCTCTTTCTTTCCTTCCTTCCATCCATCCTTCCTTCTTTCTTTCTTTCCTTCCTTCCTTCCTTCCTTCCATCCTTCCTCCTTTCTTTCCTTCCTTCCTTCCCTCCATCCTTCATTCCTTTCCTTCCTTCCATCCTTCCTTTCTTCTTTCTTTCCTTCCTTCCTTCCTCCTTCCCTTTCCTGCCATCCTTCCTTCTTTCTTTCCTTCCTTCCTTCCTTCCATCCTTCCTTCCATCCACCCTTCCTTCCCTTCCTTCTTTCTTTCTTTCCTTCCATCCTTCCTTTCCTTCCTTCCTTCCTTCCTCCTTTCTTTCCTTCCTTCCTTCCTCCTTTCTTTCTTTCCTTCCTTCCTTCCATCCTTCTTCCTTCCTTTCCTTCCTCCCATCCTTCCTTCCTTCCTTCCATTCCTTCTTGCTTTCTTTCTTTCTTTCCTTCATTCCTTCCTTCCTTCCTTCCTTCCATTCCTTCACTTCCTTCCATCCTTCCTTACTCCCTTCCATCCTTCCATCCTTCCTTCCCTTCCCCCCCTTCCTTCCATCCTTCTTTCTTTCCTTCCTTCCTTCCTTCCTTCCATCCTTCCTTCCTTCCCTTACTTCCATCCTTCCTTCTTTCTTTCTTTCCTTCCTTCCTTCCATCCTTCTTCCTTCCTTCCTTCGTACAATGTAAGTATCTAAGCCGTGCGACTTATAGTTTTCGCTGTATGACGATTTGTTCGGCAACTGCGCTCTTCATTGAAACGTATGGGCCCACACTACCTTTTGAGCTGCTAATTTTGCATTTTTACCCTTTTTCTAACTCGTCGCCATGCCTACAGTTTTTAAGCTACATGGACATATCATAGCCTCAAATGTTCAGCATTTTCTCAGGATTCCTACGGTGTAAATATCTAGGCTGTGACCTTTATACTTTTTGAGAGAGAGCTGTCTTAAGCCGGCATGCCTTTCCATTGACGTGAATGAGAGGATGCTCACAGTGTCAGTTGGGATTTGAATTTGGGGACACGTGCAGGCTCTCTGTACAGGCACCCTTTTATGACTACTGTGGTAGCATTCATATTCCTTCCTTCCTTCCTTCCTTCCTTCCATCCATCCATCCATCCATCCATCCATCCATCCATCCATCCTTCCTTCCTTCCTTCCTTCCTTCCCTTCCTTCCTTCCTTCCTTCCTTCCTTCCACCCTTCCTTCCATTCCTTCCTTCGTGCTTTCTTTCTTTCCTTCCTTCCTTCCTTCCTTTCCTTCCCTTCCTTCCATCCTTCCTTCCTTCCCTTCCATCCTTCCTTCCTTCTTTCTTTCCTTCCATCCTTCCCTTCCTTCCTTCCTTCCCTTCCTTCAATAACCTTCCCTTCCATCCTTCCTTCCCTTCCATCCTTCTCTTTCCTTCCTTCCTTCCCTTCCTTCCATCCTTCCTTCCTTCTTTCCTTCCTTCTTTCTTTCCTTCCCTCTTTCTTTCCTTCCTTCCATCCATCCTTCCTTCTTTCTTTCTTTCTTTCCTTCCTTCCTTCCTTCCTTCCTTCCATCCTTCCTCTCTTTCCTTCCTTCCTTCCCTCCATCCTTCATTCCTTTCCTTCCTTCCATCCTTCCTTTCTTCTTTCCTTCCTTCCTCCTTCCCTTTCCCCCCATCCTTCCTTCTTTCTTTCCTTCCTTCCTTCCTTCCATCCTTCCTTCCATCCACCCTTCCTTCCCTTCCTTCTTTCTTTCTTTCTTTCTTTCCTTCCTTCCTTCCATCCTTCCTCCTTTCTTTCCTTCCTTCCTTCCTTCCTTCCTTCCATCCATCCTTCCTCCTTTCTTTCTTTCCTTCCTTCCATCCTTCTTCCTTCCTTTCCTTCCTCCCATCCTTCCTTCCTTCCTTCCATTCCTTCTTGCTTTCTTTCTTTCCTTCATTCCTTCCTTCCATTCCTTCACTTCCTTCCATCCTTCCTTACTCCCTTCCATCCTTCCATCCTTCCTTCCCTTCCCTTCCCCCCCTTCCTTCCATCCTTCTTTCCTTCCTTCCTTCCTTCCTTCCATCCTTCCTTCCCTTACTTCCATCCTTCCTTCTTTCTTTCTTTCCTTCCTTCCTTCCATCCTTCTTCCTTCCTTTACTTTCTTCCTTCCTCCCATCCTTCCTTCCTTCCTTCCTTCCATCCTTTCTTCCTTCCATTCCTTCCTGCTTTCTTTCTCTCTTTCTTTCCTTCCTTCCTTCCTTCCTTCCTTCCCTTCCATTCCTTCACTTCCTTCCATCCTTCTTTACTCCCTTCCATCCTTCCCTTCCCTTCCCTTCCCTTCCATCCTTCCTTCCTTCCTTCCTTCCTTCCTTCCTTCTTTCCATCCTTCCTTCCGTTCCCTTCCTTCCCTTCCATCCTTCCTTTCCTTCCTTCCTTCCTTCCATCCATCCATCCATCCTTCCTTCCCTTCCTCCTTTCTTTCCTTCCTTCCTTAATTCCATCCTTCCATCCTTCCTTCCTCCTTTCTTTCCTTCCATACATCCTTCCATCCATCCTTCCATCCTTCCATCTTTCCTTTCTTTCCTTCCTTCCATCCATCCATCCATCCTTCCTTCCTTCCTTCTTTTTCTTTCTCTTTATTTCTTCCATCCATCCATCCATCCATCCATCTTTCTTTCTTTCTTTCTTTCTTTCTTTCATCCATCCATCCATCCATCCATCCATCCATCCATCCATCCATCCTTCTTTCTTTTTTTCTTTATTCCATCCATCCTGCTTTCTTTATTTCATCCATCCATCCATCCTTCCTTCCTTCCTTCCTTCCTTCTATCCATCCATCCTTCCTTCCATCCTTGCTTCCTTCCTTCCATCCTTCCTTCCTTCCATCCTTCCTTCTTTCTTTCTTTCTCTTCGTGGTGGCGTGGTGGTCTCTCCACCACGCCACAGACCCCGCAACTCAGCCCCTGATTGAGCTAGAGACACACAGTCTTCACCAGTGGGTGCAAGGAGACTGCCCGGAGGTCTTCATGGTGGAGTCAGGTAGGTGGCCCTTCCTTCCATCCTTCCTTCCTCCTTTCTTTCCTTCCATCCTTCATTCCTTTCTTCCTTCCTTTCCTTCCTTCTTCCTTTCCTTCCTTCCTTCCTTCCTTCTTTCTTTCCTTCCATCCATCCTTCCTTCCTTTCCTTTCCTTTCCTTTCCTTTCCTTTCTTCCTTCCTTTCATCCTTCCTTCCTTCCATTCCTTCACTTCCTTCCATCCTTCCTTACTCCCTTCCATCCTTCCTTCCATCCTTCCTTCCCTTCATCCTTCCTTCCTTCCTTCCCTTTCCTTTCCTCCATCCATCCATCCATCCATCCATCCTTCCTTCCTTCCTTCCTTCCACCCTTCCTTCCATTCCTTCCTTCTTGCTTTCTTTCTTTCCTTCCTTCCTTCCTTTCCTTCCTTCCCTTCCCTTCCCTTCCCTTCCCTTCCCTTCCCTTCCTTCCTTCCCTTCCTTCCATCCTTCCTTCCTCTCTTTCTCTCTTTCTTCATTCCTTCCTTCCATATATTCAAAGAAATATTCAGAATTACACTTTTTCAGGCTGCAAACTCATATTAATATATGTTCTCCTCTTTCAGCTATTGAACTCAATAAAACTATGAGTTATGATGAGTGGTCTAATCTATTTTTGAGTGTAGTACTAGCAGTACTTATAACAAACACCTACTGCAACACCTCCACAGCTTCTGCTCCGCCCGGAGTGGGCTATAGACACATGGTCTCCAATGAGGGGTGCATGGGGATGGCCTGGCAATCACTGACCTGCCCCCCACAACCTCTGACCTGAGGGGGCAGAGTCTCGCCAGCACGCCACTATCCACGCCACCGTCCCCACATCTCAGACCCTGAGTTGGCTAAAGACGCAGTTTTCACGGTTGGGTGCATGTGGGTGGTCCGAGGAGCAGTACGCTGTCCTAGACCGGCTCTGACCCGAGGGGGCGGAGTCTCGTCACAACGCCACTATCCACGCCACCGTCCCCACATCTCAGCCCCTGAGTGAGCTACAGACACAAGGTCTTCACTGTTGGGTGCATGGAGATTGCCCGGATGTCAGTGCACTGCCCCCGACCTGCTCTGACCGGAGGGGGCGGAGTCTCGCCATCACGCCACTATCCATGCCACGGACCTCACAACACAGCCTCTGAGGTGGCTAGAGACACAGTCTTCACTGGTGAAGGCGGGTAGGTGGCGCGGAGAGGGGTACACTGTCCTCGACCAGCTCTGACCTGAGGGGGCGGAGTCTCACCACCATGCCACTGTCCACGCCACAGACCCCACAACTCAGCCCGAGTGGGCTAGAGACGCACGGTCTTCACCAGTGGGTGCATGGAGATTGCCTGGTCCGTAGTAGTTCTAGCAGTAGCTGTTACATACAGCTGCAGATGCTAGCCCACCTCACATTTTCACCAGGAAATGTACTTTCTAGTTATCATTATTATCATTGGCAAATCAGCATGTGGATAATGAGGCTTACTTGAAGGCCAGGGATTTTTTATCAACCTCTTGACTTTACTCAACATGTTACAGAGCCCACTCATAACCGTGGCCACACATTTGACCTTGGAATTACAAAGGGTCTTACAACCCTATATTGTCTATTAGTGATCTTGCCGTTTCTGACCGCTTTTCTTTACAGCATTGACTCTCTCCTTTCCTGTTCACACTCTGCACTTCAGGGCGTTATCAAAGCAACGGACATTAACAAGATGGACAAGCTGATCAGGAGGGCAGGCTCTGTACTGGGGGCGAGCCTGGACTCAATGCAGAGAGAAGACTGCTGGCCAAACTGAAGGTCATTATTAACAATGTCTCCCATCCTCATCATGACACTCTGGTCAGGCAGAGGAGCACTTTCAGCGGCAGACTGATCCTGCCATGGTGCTCTACGGAGCGCTTCCGTAGCTCCTTCCTACCAGCCCCCATCAGGATGTTCAATACATCCCCTGACTGTCTTGACACTATGGACCTGAGCCAACTTGGAGGGAGCTAAGCCAGTTGAAAGTGAATTTCATTTAGTTGTATGAGCATATGCTATAAATAAACCTAACTCGACTGTTGCTAAATGCATAATATTATCTGCAGCACAACCCTGTAGTGCCGATGCCACCTTGCTAAAAAAAACATTTTCTAGAATGCAGTTGCTCAGTAAAAATGTAAACTTTTTTGACCTATTCACCAATTTTACAATTGTTCTGTAATGCAATACAACGATTATTGTATACTTTTTCTTACCTAGTTCAGTGTGTAATTTCCTCTTTACTTGACATGACATCAGAATTCTGATTCCTTATGTTTGCAAAAAAAAAAAAAAAAAACAGGGGGAGGGAGGGGGTGGGAGTGGCTTAGCTATTTGTTATTTTTATTTCATTCATATAGCAGCTTTAATGGTGACTATATGATTCGCAAATCAACACTTACCAAAAAATACAATTAAATTGACTGAAATGCTTATCATGGTAGACTGTTGTCATGGAAATGACTCATTGGGATGACGGAGAGGGACCAAAATGAGCTGTTAATGAGCCCTAAGATGGATTCTGCTATCCGAGCAGGCTGATTCTGTAGTCTGATAGCGACAGTGAGATACTAGCTATAGCTGCTCACAGCCAGGAGGGCTGAGAGAGGAAACTGATTCTGTGACTTACTGTAGCTGAACAGCATTAGCTGACGATGGATCAGCCCATCCCTAAATTAAATTGCTTCATGATATTCACCACCTTGAGCATCACTTCATACAGTAAGTGAGACTGACAAATGAGATTGTTAAATATGGTGGGTCCTTATAAGTGGTGTAATGAGATTTATTCAGCAATAAACTATGACACAATGGGTCCACATATTACTGCTTCTGAACTCACTTGCTAAGAAAGTATCTTGTCCAGTATCTCAAGAAGGATAAGTGTAAAATCTGCTACTGAGAAGCTGTTAAACAGCATCTTTTTTTTTCTTTTTTTTACTAAAACCCTTGGTGAATGACATTTCACAGACAGAGCAAGCTATTCTCAAGGTCACCCAGTCCCAGCCCCCACCCCTCAACCCAGGAGGATTAACAAATAACCTGCTCCGTCACCATGGTGCTTGGTAGAGCAAGCCAGCGCTCCTAAACTAGAACCATAATAATGAGGGTCGATGTACAGACGTACTGATGGAGAGGGCGTGTTCCTGGGACTTACTGCACATCCATCCTTCTTTCAGGGGTCAATAGGAAGTCCAAATAAACCCAATAAACATGGCCTCATGTCTACAGCACTGCTCACACTCAGATCATCTCAGCAGAACGGTAAATCTGTGGTTTGTCATTTATGACCACAGTGATTTCCAGAGACAGAACGTAGCCTACTGTAGTTTACAGGATACAGCCCACCATTGGTTAGACTTTCCACTAACTCTTTCACAATGATAAAGAGGTAAGGGTAGGATATTGACAGATCATTTGAGAGTAACAATAGCAAGATGGTCATTTAGTAGACGATTTGATCCAAAGCAATGTTGGGGTTAAGTACCTTGCTCAAGGGCACAATGGTAGGCAATGACTGTCAAGTAGCCTGGCCCGATCTTGAACCAGTGTCCTATCTGTCACTGGTCAGATGTTCTGACGACTGAGCTACTTATTGCGCCACGTTTTGTGTACAATCTTCAAAAAACATTTCAGAAGACAATTGTGCATTGTGTAAATAGCAGTATTAATGTCCTTTATCTTTAAGAGCTAATCAAACAGTAAGGATAATCTAGAGGTAGGTGGTCTACTTTAGGAAAGTATTGTATGTAAAAACAAGAGGCTTTTCAGCCAGAGAGGGAGGCCAAATTCCTCTAATGTAAAGCTTTTATTCCCATGTTACGTTTCCAGGCACCACTGATTGGAGCTTAAGACTTGAGTGTCTGGGGGCTTGTGTACAGAGACATTGCATTACACAAACAGTCAAGCCAGGTTTGTTTGATGTAGACCTTAATTAATTAGATAATCCTGTCTTTATATGTTTTTCCACGTTATGACTCATTTCCAATAATCCTTTCCTATAGGATTATTCCTACTGTGATTTGAGGTGGGAACAAGAGATGTTCAAGCAATGTTATGAATCCCACTTTAAGTGAAGTGTGCAGAAGAAATGGATGTCTAAATGGTTCACTTCCCCACATAGTCGAATGCCTCTGTTTTTTTGTGTTTTATTTTATTTTATTTATTTAACCATTATTTAACCAGGAAGTCACCATTAAGAAACAAGTTCTCTTTTGCGACCTGGCCAAAACAGCAGCAATAGTAATGAAAATAATAAAATTAAGCAATTGACCATGAGAGGCAGTGGGTTACACAGGATTTTACCACAGCTACGGGGCGTTGTTTGGCCCGACGCGATAGCGGATTGGCCTAAAAACCCAAAAACTCTAGGAGTTTTAAGGAGTAGCCATCTGGACCACCTGGTTGCATATACTGTAGCTACTAGAGGCAAAGCAGATTAAGCTATTCAAGTATATAGGAAGCTTACCTAGAATAGCCTTATAGATAAAGAGTTCACATCTTGATGTGTGATTCACACTTTGCTGTGTCCGCATAGACAACTCCTCCATATGTTTTAAAATCTCAAACAAAGTATGTGATGGTACATCCTCCACCCATATGTCCACTGTAGACAATATCCAACCAGTAAATCAGACATTTAGTCATGCATTCATAATGAACGCAAGACATTTCTCATTCATCATCTACTGTGCCCACAGTATGTTCCATTCCTCTTAAAAGTCCCCCTCATGGGACAGTGACCATGACGATACAGCGCAGATTGTTGTTATTGCTAAGGGACTGTTATAAACACAAGGAGAGGACAGAGAAACTGCTGGTGCAAGATGTTTTCCTCAGTGTGCTCCAGGCAGCGGGGAAGCCAGCAGCATCAGAGGGCTGATAAAAGGTGCAGATGGATGCAGACTTGGGATGGAAAGTGCTCACCACTCGCTCGCGCTACGCTTCATCTAGCTGACCTCATCTGAGGTTATAGTGGCAGGGTGTCAGTGCACGCAGTCCTCCATCACTCAGTGTGAACAGTGATGGGGAGGAGATACATTTGTGTCTGCTAGGCTGCACTGAGATCAGCTAGTGTGACTCGCCTATGAACTTGCTCTCATCAGTTTCAGACACATACATGTGCACATGCACACACGCACGCACACACACACACACACACACACACACACACACACGGCAGTAATACACATACATGCAAGCATTGACAATACATTGCAGTATGCAAGCTAAAACAAGTAACGTTAAACTGAAGCAATGTGAAAACATACGTTACCTCAGAGGGAGGAATAGGTCAGCAGGGTAACAATCAATGATCCTTTCACTGTCACCGTGTCATCTGTCCAGCAGGTTAGATGCAGAGGAAGTGGAGCAAACTCCCTCCTCTCTCTCCTCCCGTGTTTCCCTTCCTCATTCCACTACGCTACACTACGAAAGAGAGCAGCTCCAGCTCCGCAAGCAGGGAATCCTCTGTCTGGAGCCCATTCAAATCCCCACAAGCGGATGGAAAGATGTGCCAAATCCTTTCAGGGGAATTGTGACTTGACACTCCTGCACTCGCTGGCCCTGCACTAAAATGTCTCTCTCTCTCCTGCTCCCTCTCTCTCGTGTTCCTTCTCCTCCACTCTTGAACACACACACACACACACACACACACACACACACACATACATACAGACGCGGATTTCTGCAATATTCACACAAAGATTTGAGCCTTTGATGGATTTTGAGACTTGTGGGGGTCTCTGGCAGCACACAATCCGCTATAATAACCGACAAAAAATATAACTTTATCCTCCTATTTTCTATTTGGTTTGACAGTAACAAAGAATGATCGAAAGCACTTCAGGGAATGGCAAATTATATTTTAAATCCATGGTAGAAAACCATGCCATAAGCAGAAAAGTATCAAACCTGATCTGTGATGTAAAGAATAAATCAAATCACCCAGTATGAGTCATGGCTTGTTGCAAATCCCAAGTTATTTTGCATATGAAAAATGGAGTCAAAGTGTATACGTGTGTGTGTGTGTGTGCATGCAAAGTGTGCATCTAC
This sequence comes from Borostomias antarcticus, assembly GCF_949987555.1. Classification (NCBI taxonomy): domain Eukaryota; kingdom Metazoa; phylum Chordata; class Actinopteri; order Stomiiformes; family Stomiidae; genus Borostomias; species Borostomias antarcticus. Next base: position 47,312,983 of record NC_140234.1, on the reverse strand, counting down.
TCTTTCCCTGAGAGGAATCACGTGCACACTGTTCAGGAATTTACATCCAAACACCTTAAACCTTTGTCCTCTCACTTCTCTTGTAATTCATCACCTCCCCCAAATATTCACATAGCTGTGCTAACATACAAAATGGCTTACAGAAGGCCATCTGTCTACAATAGAATAACCATCCTTTGTCCCCAATTGCCGCCCTTTTTCTCATGTCACATGTCTGTACTCTTGGCCACGCCTGCCATTTCATATGATGTACAATGCAGTAGCCAATCACATCCTGGAAGGACCTTACCTGTGGTTTGACTGCATATAAGCCACAGCAGAAGACCAAACGGGCACTTCGCTGACTAAACCACCCTTGTTGCGTTTTCAGGAAGTCCTTGCGCTCGTATGCTTTTCACAATAAACCAGACTTAAAGGAAAATGCTCGTTTTTGACAACCTGGACCTTATTTACGACATATTATAAGAAGTTTGACTCACCGAGATCACTTTTGTGTTGTTCGGAGGCCTGTAGAAGAAATTTAAAATCCAGGTGACATTCGCAAAAGTTCAATTTTTTTAACTTTCTGTGGCGGATTTGCGCGCAGACTGGCTATTCTCCGGCTCACATTCTCTGCGCTACGATCGTTGTTGGTGCCGAGAATATCAACAATCCGATCGTAGCGCAGAGAATGTGAGCCGGAGAATAGCCAGTCTGCGCGCTGGCCTGTGCGCATGCGTGCTGGAGCAAGTGGGGAAAGGCGTGTAAAGATCATATTACAGAGGCTACAGACCCCGTATTTGAAAACCGAAACAATGCCTCGCGTTGAGGAATCTCAACTGTCGATTCATCCAATCTGATTGATGAAAACAACCGTTTAGCGGCCGAAAATGGATTTTGAGAAACTGCATTCCCGTTGCCCCGTCCGCCGCCATTACATGGATATACTGGCTCGCGCTGGATTTTAAATTTCTTCTACAGGCCTCCGAACAACACAAAAGTGATCTCGGTGAGTCAAACTTCTTATAATATGTCGTAAATAAGGTCCAGGTTGTCAAAAACGAGCATTTTCCTTTAACCTTTTGAACGAATCTTGGTAAATCCTTTTGACTAGATCAGTTATTTTACTATCACAACACACAAACAAATACATAGTGATTATTATTAACATTTATTACAGCATTTCTTATTCATGTTATCATTTCCTTTTGTTTGTTTGTTATTTAATTGGCTCCGCTCAGCGACTGCTGGTTGAGTGTATATTTTCAGTTGTGTGTTATTTCGTTCGTTCATACGTTCTTTCGGACACATAGCAGGATTATGCAAAAACTAGTGCAATTTCCATGAAACTCGGTGGAAGGGTATAGCATGGGCCAAGTTAGAACACATTAAATGTTGGTGCGGATCAGAATCACTGGGCGGATACACAAATTAAAAGAAAGCAACACATACTTGGACCGGCTTGCTTCCCTTTATATCTACTTCTCCTGCCGGGTTTTACTGTACTGCCGGTGGCCGAGCGGTAATGTATCAGTTTAGCAATGCGTAGTTTGGTTCCCAGTCGGCTTTTGATATCAACTTTTTTTTGTGCCGTTTACGCCCAATATTGTCTTAGAATTTTGTTTTACGTGCATAGAAACGTATCTGATTCATGAAAAACAAATCAGATAAACACTGTAAAGTGTACATTTTCTTAGCCTGGATCCTGTGACATTAGCCTACATATAAATCATAAGCTACCTGCACATCTGGGCTGAGGTTTTGCCCCTCGAGTGTCAGTTTTCACTAACTATGTGTTCTTTTTAATTTGAGTGATGAAGCAAACCAAAAAAAAATATTATCCGTCACATAGCCCTCCCAGAGGCATGGACACAGGACTAGTGCCCTTCTACCCCTCCCAGAGACATGGACACTGGGCTAGTGCCCTTCTACCCCTCCCAGAGACATGGACACAGGACTAGTGCCCTTCTACCCCTCCCAGAGGCATGGACACTGGACTAGTACCCGTCATTTTTTATCCCCCAGAGGAATGAACACTGGACTTTATTTCTGTATATAGTTTTGTAACTTATGTCTTCTGTTATTGTCTGTAATGGCTGATCGAAAAATTAGTATATGTAATAAGTATTTTCAGTTCTGTTCATACATGACCACCTCTACAAAAAAACACTCAGTTACACAACCAAAAAACTTACTCTTCAATGGTGCAAGTGTGCTATATTTATACTGAGAAGTGAGTTTAACCATTTCAACTCGATTACACCAACAAAATGCATTGATGGGCGGAGCCCTGGGCTCTATGAGCACACTTTCTGGTTAATGCTATGCTTTGGCAATGTTCACATACTGAGTATTTCCTGCCAATAAAGGCTATTGAATTGAATTGAAATTTAGAGAGATTTCAGTAAAGGTATATAAACAGACTGCGGGGTGAGCTGAGCCTTATGCTGTGTTCACACCAGGCGCAAATTTTTTAAAGAGTTTACATTTAAAGTCAATACAATTAGCACGAACTGGGCGGCGGGCGGTTCGAATCAGGCGAACCCGGCGGCCAGGATTCGTCGCGCGGTGACATTCGCAAAAGTTCAATTTTTGTAACTTTCTGTGGCGGATTTGCGTGGCAACCCATTGGATCCCGCGGCGAGATTGGGACGAACTAGGCGGCGCAAATTTTCTCGCCGCGCCCGGTGTGAACACAGCACTACACAGTGGGGAGGGGTCTTCTGTCAGCCTACCATACTAAAAGTAATTGGATCAAGGAGGCTTGCCAAGCTTGATCGGCGAGGAGGTACAGAGGATGGGGAACGGTTTTGCAAAGGGCAGGCTAATCCTCAATCATGCCATCGCCTTTTTATTGGCGCACAACCATATAGCGCTGACATTTAAATCACACCGTCCTCTCTCAAACATTTACCCAACTCACCAAATGCACCCTTTCCCAGGTAAAGGACATGGAACTGATGGTCTCCATGCCATGAATAATGTTTGCAAGCATACCCATATGGAAAAATCATGGCTAAAAATATATGCACATACAGTATATGCAACAGCATCTAGCATATGTGACAGCGGCTGGTGATTTGGTCCGCAACTCGGCAAACCCCGAAATGCGCTAGGGGGCAAAATAACTAAAAAAACTTTTTTTTGTTTTTTTTGTTTTTTTGTGTATTACCAAAGTTGAAGTTGTGAAGAACCTACTTAGTATAACAGACAAAAGTTTTAGGTTCACGAAATACGTTTAATTAGTCTGCAAACTAAGCTCGTTTTTAGCTGATTTCGAGCCGGGCTTGGGGGCGGGCAGATCGATTAGCATGATTTGGTTTCATTGGCTATTGCTTCCGGGTTCTCCGCCCCCCACCCTTCTCCAACACGCCGGCTTTGTTTACATTCATTCCCAAGTTTAAGCATGGATGCTACAGCTTTTGCTAAAGAGAAGACGGGGATGGCATCCAGGACATGGAAAGAGTTTTAAGAGCAGCTAAAACTCCAGCAGAGCAGGACTCGTTCGTACACGGAGTTTATTCTTGATGACCTGTGATACAGAGATGACTGTAGCAACAAAGCAAGTTGCTACCAAGCGACGAACGACGTACCAGATTCACACCACCGCCAAGCATTCTGCTTTGCTTTGGGGTAAGCTGATCTTTATACTATCTGTGCTGTTTACATTACATTAACGTTAGTCGTTTAGCAGTAGCTCCTTTCTAAACAAGTGACTAAGTCTAGCTAGCATAAAGGCACTAGCACTAACTAACAAAGGCTAGCTAGCTAACGTTAGCTAACATGCTAGTTAGCTGAGCTAGCCCTTTGTTCCTAAACTAGCTAGCGAGGCAGCTAATATCGAGCTAGGTAGCTATATTATAGAGAGAAACAGAATGAGAGAGCATGAGAGCTATGGTAGTCTGACACCTTTTTCTTTGTTTTGGTTACAGGATGAGCAAAAAGGTGAGGATTTGCAGCTCTCCCTTGGCCCCTCCATACCAGCCAGCAAGAAGATCACTATGCACTACAGCTTTGATTTTGCACAACAGGTGAGAATACGTTCATCCTATCATGCATTAGCTAGTCTATTTAATCAACACATTCTGGTACTATTTTATCTATATGGAGTGCCAGTACTGTGGGCAATAGTTTAATGTACTTTCTTCCTTCTATTCTATTGCAGTTTTGATGCTGAGAGACCTGGTATGGTTGTGGCCAGAGAACACCGTGATGCACCGGCAGTCGAGTTTCAGCTGCTGCGCAAGCCTGATGTCCTGCCCCCCAGAGAAGGTCTTCTTGTGCAAGCCCCACCCGGACTGGACATGGCCAGACAGACGTATCTCTTTGACAAGATCAGAGAGTTCTGTTCTGATGAGGGACGAGACGTCACATGTCCCCCGCCAAACTCCACAGCAGCTCAGAACAAGACTGTCCACTTGTAGATTCACTGCAGATCATCAGGACGGACAGCACTGCAGGAGAAAGGCCACAGCCTTTTCCTGTTTGTATACTGAAGCGTTGCTTGTTCTCTTGCACAGACTTGCCCACACTTGCACAGACTGCATTGTTAGAATATTGAATACTGAGCTGAGTACTGTTGTTATTACCTTGAGTATTGAGCTGGGGACTGTTATTACTTTGTTGTACACTTGATCACAATGAACACTATGCACCTTGTCTATAAAACAGACAACTGACTGTACACTTTAACACTTAGACTGTTGCCTTTTTTTGTACACTTAACTACTTATGCTTGTACTTTATATCATGTATGTGACAATAAAGAACGTTAAATTTGAACTTCATCTTATATTGTTCTTAACTGCATTCACAACACAAGATTAATACTGACTCAAGAGTGTGGGGTCATCAGTGAGAGAGCACCTCACTTGGCAGCCACTCTCAGGTAATACCCCAAGTTGACAGCCACTCTGACAGATAATGACAGATCGTCCAGTGGGGGAGTGGCTGGGGGAGGGGTTACCAGGCTATTGTTCACGCCCATTACCTGGCAGTCAGAGGTGTGAAAATGTTGGAGAACTTTGGAGGGAGATTTCTCAGCTAAGTTGATTTGGCAGTACTAGCATTCAAATAAGCATTTCTTCTTCAAATATGTTCAGATTTCAATGTATGAGACCTCATTTGAAAGCTTACAATCTGCACTTTCATAATCTGTAAAAAAACTGAAAACTGAAAATGCCTAGTTGAGGACCAAATTACCAGCGGCGGTCACAAATGTATTTTCCGACTCCACATTCCCAATTCTAAAATGAATGAAAATTGTGGAACAAATATTTTTCTAAATATATTTTCCAACTCCACATTCCATCTCTAGCCTACTAGACCTCCCTCCCTGCTCTGCTGCAATGCAACTATGGGGGGACTTTATAACAAACAAAAAAGCTCTCTCTCCACTTTCTCTCAGCCACTGGAACGTGGCCATCGGCTGGTGCTCTCGAAGTAGTCAGTAAGCAAATGCCTTTCTGAGAGTCATTTTGATTGAAACTTCCTCAAGAAAAGGAAAGTGTGCCCATAAAAGATTTAAAAAAGTAAACATAAAAAAGATTATGTTTGCCGCCTCAAGTGAAGTAACTTATCCCTAGCCAGATCCATATTTAGAGTAGCAAGCTAATGTTAGCTTGCAGCTAACATTAGCTAGCTTGTAGTTAGCTAGCTTGTTAAAGTAGTTGCTTAGCTTGCTCTAGGTTGCCTGCTATGCTACAACATGATCAGCTAGTTTAACCAAGCTCAGTTAGGGGCTCATATTCTGATAATCATCCATATCCACTGATGTATACAGTAGTCCCATACACTGGGAGAAAAGGAAGATGATGAGGAGAATTGGGAATCTGTGAGAGTACTTCTGTGAGAAACTAGAAGTAGCATTAACTAACAGCGAAGCAGTAAAAAGGAGGGTGATGGCTGGCTCCATGTACTATTGGCTGTTTAAGAGAAATAAACAGTAAAGGTAAGCATAATATGACTCTCTGTGTAGTGCTTTTTGAATGACTTGGTGATGGTGATGAGCCTCTATGAATTATATGCTGGCAATCTCAAGCGCTCTGTGGGCATGATTTGCACGCGGGCAATAAAAAAAAAAATCACAACTGATTGTGTCCCCCCCAAACTTCATCAGATCTGCACCCATGCTACAGTATGAAATATGGGTCATATCGAGCCTCCCCCCTAGGTTAGGCCCTAGGACAGATATACAACAATTGAAAACGAATCCATGACATAAAGGGACATATCTATTCATACCCATTGCTGTTGTGATACACAATGTAGGTCTGGAGGAGGGGCCACAGTAGCCTAATCTCCTTTGGAACAGAGTGACACCCAGTGACAGCAGTGACCTAAACCTAAAGTACAGTAGGCCAGAGTGGCCAGATCACTCAGCCCTGACTCCTGATTGGCCCATCACCCTCAAAGCTGATCCTGCACATTCCTATGCCCATTCTGATGGTATGAATGAAAATCTTACTTGGTTTAGTTTAGATTTCAAGAACACGCTGAGTGGTCAAGCTGGTTTCAAACAAAGACAATAAGTTAATTCTGTTACGATTTTGCAAACCAGACTCATGCACAGGAAGTGAATCCGAGCAAGAGTGGGTGACTGGGGAACGAAAGTGATAGTTTATAACGCGAAAAAGGAAGTGACAAAGTTTCAGGATGAATAGGACAGAGAAGTGATGTCACACAGAAACAATTTGTAGTTTTAACAGACTGATTTTAGAGGAACAAACTACAAAGTTAGAACAACTGTCAGGTAGGAAAACAAAGAAAAGAACAAATTAGGGTAACACATTGGTGAGACTTGAATTTCATTCACAATGGCATGGCTGTCCGAGCAACAGCACACACTGCCTTTGGTTACCGTACCAGCTGGATATTAGCTGCACATTTGCACATACAGCTCAACAAAGTGTTCCGTTTTCCTACTTGACTGTTGTTCTAAACTCTGTAGTTCGTTCTCATAGATCAGTCTGTTAAAACTACAAATTCTTCCCTGTGTGACATCACTTCCCTGTCCTCTTCATCCTGAAACTGTCACTTCCTTTTTCACTATATAACCTATCGACCTCGTCCTCAAGTGAACTCACTCTGCCTGGATTCACTTCCTGTGCTGGAGTCCGACTCTGCAGAATCGTAACAGAATAAAACTATTGCCTTTGTTTAAAACCAGCTTGACCGACCACTCGGCGTGTTCTTTGAAATCTAAACTAAACCAAGTAAGATTTTTCCTTAACAACACACACACGTGTACGCTCTCATATGGAGAAACACACACCATCCATCAGAATTATGCAAAGACAATACCAGGTAGTCTATCCTATATCTCAAATATAATGATGTTGTGTGGGTAAAGCTTATTATTCCAACCTAGCTTTTGTCCTCTCTACTGTGCAATAACAGACTTAATGTAACCAGCATAATGAACGTAATGTAACCAGCTCTATTTTCTAATTTCATCAGTTCAATAAGTGCTCCAGTGAAATGTATTATCACAGTCAATGCCTCTCATTGCTCCCTGCGATCCAATTTGCGAGGCAGCGAAAGGAAGATTAAAGTCATGGAGCACAATAGCAGATAGTTACTAAGAGCCTCTCAATACCCCCTCACCCCATGCTTATTTTTCATTGGTGGGGTATTACCAATTACCATCAATGGAAATTTGGTACAAGATGGTAACTTGGGGCGGCTGTAGCTCAGTTGGCAGAGCGAGTCGTTCAATGATCGAAGGGTCAGTGGTTCGAATCCCAGCTCCGACTGTCCACATGTCGAAGTGTCCTTGAGCAAGACACCTAACCCCAAATTGCTCCCAATGAGCAGGTTAGCACCTTGCATGGCAGCTACTGCCATTGGTGTGTGAATGTATGTGTGAATGGGTGAATGAGAGGCCATTGTAAAGGTGTAAAGATGCTAAGGTGGAAAAGCGCTATATAAGTGCAGTCCATTTACCATTTACTGGTCTATGGATCTGTGTGCAGCCAGTTTACCTTTTTGTAAATTTTCATTTTGTATATCGTATCTATTCCTTCTCTTGTTGCCTCTGCCCCAGCGACAGCGCAGGGTGAGAGATTATGTTTTTGGTGGTGTGTTTGTTAGCAGGATTACGCAAAAACTACTGGACTGATTTCCACGAAACTCGGTGAAAGGTTGTAGCTTGGTCCCCCTTAGAAACCATTAAATTTTGGAGTGGATCTGAAGCACGGATGGTGTACACAGGCCACCCAAACACGGCCGGCCATTCACCCCCATTCATGTTTTGAACGAGGATTGCACAAAAACTATCTGACTGAATTTCGTGACACTTGGTGGAGGGGTGGAGCAGACTGGGTATAAACCGGCCAGCCAGGTTGCAAGCCAGGGCTCCAAGGTAATGACCATACTGTAGGTTGGCACAACCCAGGCACTGGCCCTTCTCAGCTGATGGCAAGGAAAGGCATGTGGGGAGAGCCGGACTGAGAGCAGTTACGCACTGTATAGCCCGTCCAAGCCTCACCCAGACCCAAAAGGAACAGAGACGGACCGCCCGACAGTTCTGTCTCAGGCCAAAAGCTGACTCTCGCTGGAAGCTGTACCCAGCACAGATGATGCCACAGAGATGGACAAAAGATAGCACTGGAGGATATAAGTGTTGCAAGCACACAAATCAAACCTTCCGCCTGGGATAGCGCATTCGGTTATTGAGGGATGGACCATGGGTTCACAGACGTCATAGCCATCCCCTCTGCATACCACCGCTGCCAGTGCTGGTCCAGCGCTATCAGAATCACTCTGACCGCACCCTGGCCAACAACGGTAAGATTAGGCCCACTGGTGCATGGGAAAGCATACAGCAGTGCATTCGGCCCGGGGTGATGTGTGAACGCATCCACCCCTAGCGGAGGCCGGTCCACTGACTCAGGGAGAACCAGAGAGGTCACGTCACATTCTTTTTTGAAGAGAACAGGTCCACTTTGGCAGTCCCAAACCGAGCCCAGAGCTGACCAACAATCAGAGGAGGACTTAGGCTCCACTCGCTGTCCGCCCCAGGACATCATGTCTGCCCCAACATTCAGGCGACCGGTTATGTGCCAAGCCATCAGAGTCCAGATGTTGACATTGCCACAGCTCCACTGCCAAATGGTGAAGCGCTGGCAATCGAACCCCTCCCTGCCGGTTGATGTGAGCCACTGTGGTCTGGTTGTCCGACCGCACCATCACATTGTACCCCCGCACCAAGTGAGCAAAGTGGCGCAGCACCAGCAACACAGTCTCTAGTTCTAGTAGGTTGATGTGACGCCGCTCTTCGATGGCCCATACACCACCTATGGCCAGGGACAGACACGTACCACCCCAGCCGTCTAGAGACATGTCTGTGAAATGTGATTTTTTAATATTTCTGCCTAAATGCGCTTTCAAAACCACTGTCGCGCCCACATTAGGACTATTTATTTTCAATAAAGAGCCTATAGGCCGCGCGCTCTGTGCCGCTCAATGCTGCTCCTTTCTGAGGTGATCGGAAGACTCGTGTCTTGCGCGTGAAGGGATTTTTTCTTCAGTGAGCGGCATGAGGTTACAATGGAAGATAGGTAGGCTATTGACGCTCAAATATTACCATAGTGTTAACCAGTGTTTGAGTTGGGCCAAACACTGGTGCTGTCACCTAGGCCTACTCCTCAAAATGCCTAGCCTACTGTCTAAAATACATTTATGTTAGTAATCTAAGTGCCGTTATAGCTACAGTTAGTAGTGCCGACAGCTCCTGCCCATCTCAAGCACGTTGGTAAAGCCTTTGGTTTTATAATTCCCTGATGACAACTAGCGGATCCTATAACCTAATATATCAATACAATTTTCCAGATGGACATACGACGATGTTTGAAGAGGAAGAGAGAGGAGAATGATGAGACCAGTCAGTAGGCTAGGTTATTGCCGGCTAGCCATGATTCACACCGGGGGATTAAGGAACAAAGCTACCTGTAGTAGGCTAACAGTTTTGCCCGCTTCCCAGGGACCAGTAAACTCTGTTCGGGCAAGAGGAATGCCTCATGCAGTTGTCTGATCGGACAAGTAAAAAATGAATATGATAAATTGGCCTTGTGTTGCTAACGTTACGTAACGTTATCTGAAAATACAGTTTGAGCCGAAGCGGAGCCTGCTCCATTTGAGCTACGCGCTGCTGTCTGTCTGTCCGTCAGTCAGCCATTCAAGCGAGCGTTGTCAAGCAGACATACACCACAAGCGCGAGTAGGTTCTGCAACTTTCGTGCGAGTCAGGTGCAGTGCTGCCTGATGGATTGTGCGACGGCCTTTTTGGCTGGCTGAACTAACACTAGCTTGTGTTAATGTTCCTCCAGCCACCTAAAAAAATGCCAATCAAAATTATAGAAAACAGCAGCTGTTACCATTATAACAGCTGCTTTTATAATGGTAACCTACAATACATCTGATTAAAATATGTCTATAAACCATATGATTTATTAAGTGCCTGTGTGGTTACTGTTTTATCCCGTCCAGTTACATGAAATTAATTACATTTTAAGCTCTAGGACTTTACCAGCCTTACGAGATAAGTTAGGCCATCTTTATAGGCCTACTTATAGGAAGGGGACAGGAGAGAGGAACAAGGGAGGTCTCCGATCCCCCGCTTTGGTTTCGAAATCGGACTCTTTTGCACACACCACCACACCAAGAGATCAGTTCCACAGGAAACACTGGGGAGTCTGGTATACGCGTATGACACTCTCTGGAAGGCAAAGCACAGCTACATCCGATGCCGAGGAATTATTGGCATGTGGAAGTAAGCGTCTTTCAGATCTATGCTGGTGCAAAAGTCGTTGAGAAAAAACCCTTCCGGCATGTGTTGCACCGTAAGCATGTGCAAACTTCAATTTTGCCACCGCCTTGTTGAAAAGGTGGTAGGTCCAACATTGGTGTCACGCCTCCCGTCTCTCTGTCAATCTCTGCTTACAGAGCTGCGGCTTGATCGGGACGCGGCATCACTGTCTCCAGAATGCGCTGTAGCCAGCTGTCCAGGGGGCACTTCTCCTGCCAGACTGTGAAGCGGTCCGAGAGAGGCCGCGCCGGAGATCGTGCCGATACAGCCCACCCATACAGCCAACCAGGGCGGCAGCTTCAGCAGATCTTCAACATTCAAGAAAGGCACCACTGCAGGACGAGGGACCTGCTACATAGCGAGGGAATCAGCCAACGTGGGACTAAATGCTACAGAGCTGGGGCTCCAGCCAGCACATACAGATGGAGAGACTGCATTGTACCCCAAAGTCCTGGGACAGGACAGGACCAGAGGCCATCATCGCCCTCAACGCATCACATCAGCCTACATCCGACTCCAGGGACTGAAAAGGACTATGGACTGTTTTCAGTGAAAAGTGATAGTATGTAAAACCATACATGGTGATAAGATCCAATGGTGTCAGGATCAAAATGGAAGTAGATACAGACTAGGGCTGGGTTTAAAATCAAATGATTCAGAATCGATTCACGAATCCCAAAATCGATATTTTATATATTTGAATATATAAATGAAGGAATGCATAGTTCATTAATTAATTCAATGATTCATTCATTCATTCATTCATTTTTGGAAATCAGTATCGATACCCAGCCCTTGTATTGATGTGTTGCATAACTTGGCAGTCATGTAATTAAGGTTACAGCAAAAAAAAAAAGGTTTTAGTAACACTAACTGAATCGATATTGAATCGAATCGAATTGAATCGTGATAATAGATTCTGAACCTTGTGAATCGGAATCGAATCGATTCTTGAAATTCGAATCGATACCCAGCCCTAATACAGACGCAGCTGTGATAGTATTTTAGACTGGTCTAGTCCAAAGATTTACCAAGATACGTTCAAAAGGTTGAGTCTGGTTTATTGTGGAAAACATTACGAGCGCAAGGACTTCCTGAACAACGCAAACAAAGGTGGTTTGTCAGAGAAGTGAATTCAAAGCTTGTCATGCCCAGTCTTATATTCAAGCAAAACACAGGTACGGCGCTTTGAGGATGTGATTGGCTAACTCATTGCACGTCATGAAATGGCAGGCGTGGCCAAGAGTACAGACATGTGACATGAGAAAATGAATGGCAGGCGTGGCTAAGAGTAAAGACATGTGACATGAGAAAAAGGCGGTAGTTTCTAAGAGGGACAAAGGAACAAAAGGATGGTTATTCTGGAGCAGACAGATGGCCTTCTGGAAGCCATTTTGTATGTTAGCACAGCTATGTGAATACTTAGGGGGAGGTGATGAATTACAAAAGGGGGAGAGTTGAGGTGTTTATAATTACAAAGGGGGAGGGTTGAGGTGTTTTACATTTACAAAGGGGAGACTGAAACTAGGGTTTGCAGGGGACTTGGGGGAAGGTGATGAATTACCAGGACAAAGGTTTAAGGTGTTTGGATGTAAATTCCTGGACAATCCCTCATTTGTGCCTGAACAGGCACACAAAAATAAAATATAAAATCCAAACACAGTGTAAACAGTCAGCTATGCTATACATGTGGAAAGGAAATAATCTCTCCACTAGGTGGAGCAAAAAAAAAAAAAAAAGAATCTCTTTTTTTTTTCTTTTTTTTTTAAAATTATTTTCTTTCAACGTGCAAAATCACGCACCAAAACCCCTTGCTTCAGAAATTTGACAGGAAACAAGATAAAAAAGATGACATGATTATATACTATTTATAGTCTAAGAGTGGACAACCATTCACCAAAAAAAAAATTGATTTAACAAGGCAAAAAAAAAGATAAAATGGTTACCAGTGTAAGAGGGGCAAAAAACCTCTTGGTCAATTTAGAGGAAAAACCCAAACTTATTTATCAACTCATGTTTCAACCATTGCAACTCTTGTAAACAAATATGATATTTTTCAGATTATTTCAAAGTTCATTCACTCTTGTTGTGAATAATCGCATGTAATTTCTTCTGGATCGTAGCTTCCATGTTTGCGTCTCTGAATGTTCAATGTAGGTTCCAGTGTGTGCGGTTAGAGGTGCAGTCATTGCTGTTGAGCTTGTCCACGTTGTCATAACAACCACGAGAAGGAGGTGACCGGCAAGGTCAGTCTCCGATTGCTCATCAGAGGAGAGGACAGTGTGGCGGTGACCGTCAAGGTCACTCTCCGATTGCTCATCAGAGGAGAGGACAGTGTGGCGGTGACCGCTTTGCCCTTGAGATCTCTGGTTTGGCTGCATGGACCGTCCTCTCAGCTACTTTTGACAGCTATTCCACACAGGCCAGAATGCCATGGTCCTGATTGTTCCATCTTTGACGGGTAGGTTCACCCCGCTACATCTCTCTGACGGGTAGGTTCACCCCGCTACATCTCTTTGACGGGTAGGTTCACCCCGCTACATCTCTTTGACGGGTAGGTTCACCCCTGCTACATCTCTTCTCTTCCATGTTTTCTGGCCTGTTCTCAGGCTGCTCATCTGCTCCTTGGTTTGGGATGCAACGGCGTCGAAGTTCTCTCGTGGGGACGGCCCCAGGTCGCGGATCAGGACCCAACCCCCAGGAGAGATGTGATGCAGGAACCCCTCCTTAGCCTCAGGAAATGGCGGTCCTCACTTTATTCCTCCATTTCTTTTTCTCCGCAGGTGGAGCAGATGCTTGTAGGTCAGAAATGTCTGCCAGGGACAGTGGAGGAATCTTGTCAGGGTCTGTGGATGGTACAGAGAGTATAGAAAGCACAGGGGAGGAAGCAGAGACAGCTGCAGCTTTTGCAGCGAGCTCTCGGAGGGTGAGGAGGGAGTCCCTGTCCTGGTTCAGCAGGGTGAAGGTGCGGTGGGACACCACACAGCCAGGGCGCCAGCAGCACGTACAGGCTCTTGAACTGAACCCGGTCCATCCCTGTACTGCTCCACGTAGGGCCGGCCCGGGTCGTGCTGCTGGAGGGCTCACCTCGGCGCTCCCGCTCCCCCAGTACAGGCTGATGAAGTGCTCCATCTGTGGATCCACAGATGAGAGAGACAAACAGAGACAAAACAGAAGAGCAAAAGGAGAGTCCTCTGGTTTGGTCTCCCTGTTCCCTTCTTTGGTCAGGAACGGTTATCAGCAGTCTGTAGGAGATACTCAGAAACATGGTTAAGCGCAAGCTCCTGCTTTGGGGAAAAAATGTTGTTATTCAGTCAGGAAAGCTTAAACAGGTTGTCTGTTCAAGTGTCATTTAGAGCCAGTCTGCAGTAGCCTATAGTGACATCAAGGGCAGTGTTTAGAATGACTTCAACACGCCCAGTCCCCAGTCATGATCAAGGCAATTGGATTTGGCTCTAGCAGTTCTCTTGCGATTTTATGAAAAGAAAATAACCATATTCTCGTCTCAACAAAACAACACCCTCTAAGGGTGAAAGCAAAAATTTCCTGAAGTCAGGATAAAAATAGAGATGAGGCAAAGAAAATGACACTAAAATGAACTGGCTTCATTTACAATTAACTAATCAAAAAACTCCATCAAAGCTTCATTTGTATAGCTAAAATTTGTATATCTAAAACCTCCCTCTTCTGCATTTGAGGACAGAGTATTTGGGCACTGCTCCTGTTTCATACTTATCTGTCGCTCACAGTGAGTTGGTGACATGGCGTTGGCCTTGTATCTCACGAACCCCAGATCGCCCATCTGTAGGGAAACAGGCCGGTAACTTCCATCTGCACCTCCGGTCCTGTGCCCGCCTCCTGGTTCGGCATTCACCCATCACTCCCGGAACGACAGTTGTCTGTAAGAAAACACTCAGAAAAAACACTCAGGCCCGATGAATGTGCCTCAAACTATAAACATGAGATATTTAACAACCATTTAAAAAATATAATTGGGTTATGAGATGCTGCATTCAGATTAAGACACTAGCAACCCTTATCTATTCCCCCCACTATTATGCACAAACCTTATGTCTTAAGCTACATATCAGAAAAAGAGACAAAACAAACAACAGTTAAACAGCAGGTTCCAAGCAGTCCCCAGGAAGGCATGATCAGGGCTCCTCAAAGATCTGCCGCCCAGGGTCCATAGCACCTGAAAAATAAGACTCAAACACAGACTGGGTTCAATAGCAGAGGGGAAGGCCTAGCCAACTCCTCAAAAAACACATCATTATATGAATGAAATTCATACCTTAGAAATGCATAAAACGAACAGCTTATGGCCATTCATTGACTATTGAAACAAACTCCTGAATCAAACACCTATTCAAAACCCTGTCAAAAAAAAAATCTCTCTATCTTGGCTAGTTTAAATCTCCCTTATGGGTTGTTCAAGGGAACTCCAGCAGGTGGCGCTCGACCCCAAATCGGAGGCTCTTCCTTCCTGCCCTGTTCGGACGAATACCTCGTAGAAAGGGGCGCGCTTAACCCGTAGAGAGAAGGGGCGTGGCTAATGGCGCAACAAGTCGAGGGGGGAATCTAATTTTAAATCAGAGTTATTCTGCTGGGGAAATGGTGGAGAGACTGTTTGCTGAATCTCCTTATCTTTCCTTCCTGACCTAAAAAAAAACTCTCTCGTGCTACTCTCCCAAATCTTAAAAACAGACCAGTCTAGAGGATTAACAGGCTTTTCCCTTAACCCTCTAGCTGAGCCCGAATCTTAGAATTTAACACTAAAATGTCAGATGTGGATGTAAGAAATCGAAAATGCTTTAGCACATAACGAAATCTGCCACAAACGCTCGCAGAAATATGCTTCAGTGCAACAATCACATCAGGCTAGACGTTTGCAGTAGAATTCTGTTACATCCTCTAGCCATATGTTATTAGCCGGGGTTACATTGACACCTAGTGGTGCTCCCAAAATGTTGCATGTATGACCCGGATGTGGTCTATGGCCGTGCGCGGGGAAATTTAAAGAAACAAATCCCTAATAACAGCCTAGAAACCCCAAAACAGCAATGAAAGGAAACCTTATGGTTAACTCACGGCGGGAAAGAATACAATTTCGAAAGAAACAAAGACACATTAAAATTCGCTTAGTACTCATCCAGTCAGCGAAGTTCTTTGTTCTCCTCTGGCTCACTCCTCTGGCTCAATGGCGGATCACCGGGACAGTGTTTTCCTGCGTCTCCTAGGCAACCAGCTAGCCTACTGGAAAAGTATACAAAATACTTATGATATAAAGCAAGAGCCGAAGCTCAAAAATGCCACTGAGCCGGCGAAAATAGCGCTAGACAAACAAAGACAACACACGACAAAAACAGACACTCCGGAGATCCATGGCGCGCGTAACAAACATACAATCAAGAGCCGAGGCTCAACAGTAAACACATAAGACGAAACAAAGGCCCACGTTTACAACAAACATGCTCGGCTGCACTAGCAATTTGGTCCAGGCTAAACCAGATGTCTAGATCCTACCAAATATGTACAGCCCCTCTGGTCAAAATCTCTACCAGAAACGCGGATTGCAAAACTCTCAATTCCGCCCTGTAGCTACATCTCCATTGAGCAAAAACTCTCTCAACGTGCTCTGCGGTTTAAACTCTCCCGCGACCGGCCAAAAGGGAACCTGTTCTGTGCCAAACTCTCACTTGAACAGCTTATACCCTCGTAACGAAACAAGGACGAAGTCGAAGGACAATACGATATAAATATGTATATTGCTGTTCACAACTTCCTTAGATAGTTACTTACTAAATACCCACGCTGGGGTTTTCTGTTTTCAAACAATCCAGACCAACACAACTGAACCAAATCAAGGCAAATACAACTCAGAACCACAAGAGGGTTCGTTTAAACGTACCTGTGAGCCTCAAGAATCCAGTGTAAGAACTGAGGAAATAATCTCGGCGTGCGCTCTAGCGCAAGAGAGAAAATTGATTTTCCAAAACCCACTATGGACCCGACACGTCTGTCGATCAGTTCATCCACTGGAATCCCGGCAACACGCAGGCAGTGATCCCATCCCCGTCGCCAAACTGTGATAGTATTTTAGACTGGTCTAGTCCAAAGATTTACCAAGATACGTTCAAAAGGTTGAGTCTGGTTTATTGTGGAAAACATTACGAGCGCAAGGACTTCCTGAACAACGCAAACAAAGGTGGTTTGTCAGAGAAGTGAATTCAAAGCTTGTCATGCCCAGTCTTATATTCAAGCAAAACACAGGTACGGCGCTTTGAGGATGTGATTGGCTAACTCATTGCACGTCATGAAATGGCAGGCGTGGCCAAGAGTACAGACATGTGACATGAGAAAATGAATGGCAGGCGTGGCTAAGAGTAAAGACATGTGACATGAGAAAAAGGCGGTAGTTTCTAAGAGGGACAAAGGAACAAAAGGATGGTTATTCTGGAGCAGACAGATGGCCTTCTGGAAGCCATTTTGTATGTTAGCACAGCTATGTGAATACTTAGGGGGAGGTGATGAATTACAAAAGGGGGAGAGTTGAGGTGTTTATAATTACAAAGGGGGAGGGTTGAGGTGTTTTACATTAACAAAGGGGAGACTGAAACTAGGGTTTGCAGGGGACTTGGGGGAAGGTGATGAATTACCAGGACAAAGGTTTAAGGTGTTTGGATGTAAATTCCTGGACACAGCCATGAGTATCATTTCAGAGAAACTGTACAGGCAGAGGTTTGGGAAGTGTAAACTGCTCCTCAGAGCCAATTCCACTGTTGGGTAAATTCAAAGTGAGAGTACAGTGTGGAAATCAGACTGAACAGCTAACATTGTTAGAGTCAAAGGGAAAAGGTCCAATACTTATGGATAGAAACTGGATTCAGTACAGTACTTATGGCTGGACTGGTCTAGAGTGAACCATGTGCCAGAAATAGTTCCACTGACTGAGCTGTATCAGAAATACTTTGCAGCATTTGAGAAAGGCAGAGGAGTCATCTTAGGGGTAAAAGCAAAACTCAAGATAACAAAATTCTGCAAGGCCAGATCAGTACCTTATGCGTTGAGCACAGCAGTTGAGCAGCAGCTACACTTAGCAAAGCTAGAAGAGAAAGGAGTTTTGACCCCAGTAGAGTACAGTGAATGGGCCACTCCAATAGTATGCATCCCAAAAACCAATGGTGAAGTCAAGAGTCTGTGGTGACTACAAAGTAACAATAAACCTATCGTTAGAAGTAGACAAATACCCAGTACCAAAATACTTGTTTTATAACTGGCAGGAGGCAAGTACTTCACTAAATTAGACCTTACTCAAGCCTATCAGCAGGTTGAGTTAGATGAAGAATCTAAGCAATATTTAATGATAAACACCAAAAGGGCTTTATCGGTTGAATAGGTTGCCAAATGGAGTAGCAAGCTCACCAGAAATATTTCAACACATTATGGATCAGGTGTTGCAAGGTCTTCAAAAGGTTGTATGCCATCTAGATGACATACTGATCACAGGGGAAACAGAAGTCGAACACTGGGATAATGTGGAAAGAGTGTTATAACAGTTAGAAGACAGATGTAAGGGTGAACAAAGACAAATGCACTTTCTGTCAACCAAGTGTAACATACTTAGGACACAAAATCGACAGAGACAGGTTACACCCTACTGCACAGTTTACTGTAGTCTACCATACTGCTCAAATGTAGTCCACTGTAGTCTACCACACTGCACAAATGTAGTCTACCATACTGCACACATGTAGTCTACTGTAGTCTACTGCACACATGTAGTTTACTGTAGTCTACCATACTGCTCATGTGTAGTCTACTGTAGTCTACCAGACTGCACACATGTAGTCTACTGTAGTCCACCACACTGCACACAAGTCTGCTGTGGTCTTCTTTAGTCTACCATACTGCTTAGTGCTCACATGTAAGCTACTGTAGTCTACCATACTGCACACAGGTAATCTAATGTAGTCTACCATACTGCTCAAATGTAGTCCACTGTAGTCTACCATACTGCACACATGTAGTCTACTGTAGTCTACCATGATTGGTTGTGGTCATGTTTAGAAAGGAGATTCACTTGTAAGTTCTGGTGTAGGCTACTCGTGGCTCACATTCTCTACGCTACGATTGGCTTCCATCATATTCTAAGTCATCTTCTATATCCTCAAAATCTGATAAATATTCAGCCATATTGCACACAATATTCCAGGCACCAACAAGCCGATCGTAGCGTAGAGAATGTGAGCCGTGAGTGTAGCCTACAGACGGAGAATAGCCAGCCCCGGAGAATGCGCTGTACGCATGCGTGCTGGAGCAAGTGGGGAAGCTTTTATTTCATTTCTAAAGACGTTTCTAAAGATCATATTACAGAGGCATGTGAAAACCACAACAAGCCCTCGCTCTATGGAAGCACAACTAGCGATTCATAAAAATAGATTGATGAAAACAACCGTTCGCGGCAGAAAATACATTTTTTAGAAGAATGGTGCCCCGTCCGCCGCCATTACATGGATATACTTGGCTCGCGCTGGATTCTAAATTTCTTCTACAGGCCTCCAAATTACACCAAAGTTTATCTCGGTGAGTCAAACGTCTTATAATATGCCGTAAAGAAGGTCCAGGTTGTCAAAAAAGAGCCTTCTCCTTTAAGATATACAACGGTCCATATCTTACTGTATTACATTATAATATATTTTTTGGCTTTGCCTTTGTCATGTACTAGGCTTAATCATAAAATGGTCAGTTTATCCAACCAACGCATTTTTGTGGATCAGATTTTTCGGAGTCGGATAGCCCCCGATACCTTCCGCTTCTGCTCGGATACTGTACGGCCGGCTTTTCATCGGAACGCGGAAGTAAACAATCACCGGTGAAAATGGCTGCGTTGTTTCATGCGAAATGTACGGGAGAGCATTAGGGCCAACAGCTGAGTTTGACTTTTTTCTCAGAAGTTATTTCTGTTATAGCTGATTTGTTATAGTTATAGCTGATTTGTTATGATTTTTTTCATTTTTAAACTTTAGATGCTTGTTGTAGTGCCACCATCAGGACTACTGGCCCACAATACCAGTTGAGGACTTCTGGCATATGACTGGACCTATGTGTAAAGTTTTGGTTGAATTTTCATGCATATGTGATTTTTCATGCATGGGAAGTCAGACAAGAAGATTCTGAATACTGGGAAATACAAGAGGAACCAGAAGCTGAGGCTGCCTGGCCCCTAATAAAGAGGATATGTATCAAATGTTTTTTCCTCAAGCAATGCAGCAGCTTCCTTATCAATGTTTCAAAGGCATTCAACATGAAGCACTACATCAAATGGATGATGAAACTGATAACGGAAGTTTGTTGATGTCATGTAAAAGTAAAACTCCCCTAATTTCAGCCAAATGATTCCTCCCTCATTCCATTGTACTGGGTATCATATCAATCCACACTGTATAATACACTGTCCAATAACAATATATTTAAATTATGCCTTGTGTCCTTCA
Source organism: Borostomias antarcticus (assembly GCF_949987555.1). Lineage (NCBI taxonomy): Eukaryota > Metazoa > Chordata > Actinopteri > Stomiiformes > Stomiidae > Borostomias > Borostomias antarcticus. The sequence goes on along the minus strand of NC_140234.1, from coordinate 47,292,701 downwards.
AATGTGTTCTTGTTCTCCAAGTACAGTATATAATCTACAAAGGCAATGGACTGAGTGATAGAGACTATATTATAGAGAATGTCTCATCTACCAAACTCTGTCAAGGCCTATCCCTACAGACAGGTCAATTCCAGTTTCTAGGCTCATTTCTCTGTAGACCATTTGGATGTCTGAAGCCCTTTGGAGATATCCTTGAAAGGGTCTCTTTCAAAGGCATTGCCTCTAGCGTGTTTGTGTGAGTGTGTTTACACACTGGGCTGAGAATTACTTATATCAATCGTACGCTTTGATCTGTGTTTGCAAGATGATTTATCTCACCTGGACTCGGACCTGGTGAGACCAATAAACATGGATAGGGATGTAAGGATCTCAAGAGACAGTTGGACATCAGACTTCCAAACTTTTGCGGTCATATATATATATATTACACTAATAAAGCTCTCCGTATTTTAATTTCTGCCCAGGTTGGTACCACTTTACATTACAGCTCAGTAATAACATGGTAATACCATGGGAATTACCATTAGTTACTAGTCATCTGTGTAGTTGCCAGGGTGTTATTAATGTCTACATTATTACTAGGAAATTACCAGCAAATACTAGTAGTTACTATAGCTGAGTACCCACAAGCTCTCACTATGGCAAGAACGTCTGGGAACAAGCTATGATATTTCTGGACACCAATGAGAATCCGGTCGGATTTTCAACCGAATGTTGATTGGCCCGTGCAGACAGTGGGCTGTGTGGAGAGGCTGATTTGGACTGACTGAATATCATAGCTTCTTCCCAGAAGTTCTTTCCATAGTGAGAGCTTCTGGGTAGGAAGGATATAACCATAGAATTAAATAGAAACAAGTAATGTTGCATTTTCCAGCTCTGATAACTCATGTTATTACATAGAAACTACAGTAACATATCTGTTTCCAGGTAGCCAACCATGAGCTTAGTTGGGATTTTAGGAAGGATGTTTAACCATGGAATTAAATAGAAACTGAAAATGTTGCATTTTTCCAGCTCTGATTCCACATTATTACATAAGGTCAAGGTCAAGGTAAACTTTATTTATAAAGCACGTTTAAAATCAACCGAAGTTGCACCAAAGTGCTGTACAATATATAAAATAAACTAAAACAAAAAACTGAATAAAGTGCACATAATCACAGAACAATAAAAGGACAGGACACAAAACAGGACAAGGGATGTAGCACACAAAACAGGACAAGGGATGTAGGCTATCAGGCCTCAAAAGCCAGTGAAAACAAGTGCGTTTTAAGCTGAGACTTAAAGAGCCCTAGGTTCTGTGCGTGTCTAATGTGTGGAGGGAGGCTGTTCCAGAGCTTTGGGCCAGCCACCGCAAAAGCTCGGTCACCCTTGGTCTTAAGTCTCGATCTAGGGACTGTTAAAAGAGTCTCGGAGGAGGACCTCAGGGTTCTAGATGTCGCCCGAACTTGAATCAGTTCAGCCAGATAGTGGGGGGCCAAACCATGTAGAGCCCTAAAAATAAACATTAAGATTTTAAAATCAATCCTGAAGCGAACAGGAAGCCAGTGGAGGGAGGCCATAAACATAAAAACTACCGTCTCTGTTTCCATGTAAAAAAAAACATGGGGATTGGGGGGTTAATACACAGTTAACCACTACTGGTATTTGCTGGTAATTTCCTAGTAATAATGTAGATAAATGTATTACCCTAGTAACTACACAGGTAACTACTACTAGTAACTAATGGTAATTGCACAGTATTACCCTGGTATTGCCGGGCTGTAATATAAAGTGCTAACAATGTCTTTAAATTGTACCTACAGGATTTCAGTGACAATTCATTTTTTAATTACTTTTCAAAGCCAAGTGCATTCACTTCTTCAAAGTGAGATAGGTTTCAGGTCATCCAGTTCTCTGGTTTGTGCCACTCTGTACAATAGTAGTGTTATTCTGCCACCCTGTGGTGACTAATCTAGAACACACCAGTGTGTGGTATATTTTTTGTACCACTTCGCTCCATTTTCAAAGGGGATACTTTATTAAATCTGATATCCAAGGAAGGACAGGACTGTAGCAGTAGCTTTGTGCAGGACTTGGCCTTTGAGTGTCTGGAAAAATGTTCCAAAGGGAGTAGGGAGCAACAAATCTCACAGTCATGGGCGCTACCTCAAAATCATCTGTGAATATCCACCCATTCCAGTCATTTATTGTATAGAGCAGCAAAAACATATTCCTATATCTTGAACCTGGATAATCCATTCAATTATTAAAAACATTAAATTATAAACCACTATCCCTACTCTGACTTGTTAGGCGTTCACCTAGATATTTTTGCTGATTGGTCTATAATTAATCAACCTCTGCAGCCGGTCAGAGGAGAGGAAATGACTTTGGAGGGATTTAGTGAGCCATGAGCCGTGACCCCCGGGACTCCCCCTGTTTTATCTCTGCCCTGCCACGGAGATAGTGAGGTGGGGGGAGGCTAAATCAATTGCCCTGTGTTGTCTCATTAGCGGGGGCCCCGGGGGGTGAGATGTGCTTCATGGTGACGTCCTTGGAGGGGGAGAGAGAGAAGTCTGGTGCACTGCTGCAGCACTGATGGCCATCAGGCAGGGCTGCTCTTATCCTAGCCATGCACAGTAGGAGCAGTGTCCCATTGTTAAAGCAAGGATTCAGCAAGGATTTAACCGAGACAATTATGAGTTGATGTTGAAAAAATAAACCCGTTAATGGGATTACATGTATTCAATGTGTACAACAGGTCAGAGTGACGGCTTGAAGAAAATTGCAAAGCTTGTGTGATACAGTATCTTGTCTGGTTGATAGAACCAGGGAAAACCAGCATGTGACATTTGAGTCCCATGTGTATCATCCACCCATCTGGTTCTCACTGAGATAAAAGGGGGCGGTTGCCAAGGGCATTGGACTGTTTGCCCCACACACACACACACACACACACACACACACACACACACACACACACACACACACACACACACACACACACACACACACACACACACACACACACACACACACACACACACACACACACACACACACACACACACACACACACACACACACACACACACACACACACACACACACACACACACCTTGTGATCCAATAACCCAGCTCAGGGTTATTGCCTCTCCAGCTGCAGTTTGTCAAAAGGACCTGGGCAGAAACTGTGCAACCACTGTCCACCACAATGCTAACAGGAACATAGAGCTGTCGTTTGGATGATCTGCGTCTAATTGGCTTGACAGGAGAGCTTAGTAACTGCAGCCCTCTAGGTCTGATTGCTGTGCCTTTGAAAGCTGTGGAGAGGCTGTTAAGGGTGTGATACGAGTACTATCAGGAGGACTGCCTGGCAGAGATACAGGTCATTTCATATGCAAAATTGTTTGATCTTATGTTACACTATGCAACAGGTGAGACAATGTTATGTTTTTCTGTGGCAGATACACTGAAAATGCTTTAGATGACAAGGCCATGGTGTCATCTGAGGTTATTATGGTTAAGCCACTGGAAAGAAATGTAATTCAATTAAAACATTCGAAGCTAACCCAGCATTGGTATTCTGTGTGCGCATGTGTGTGTGTCTGTTCGTCTGTCTGCCTGTGGACCTGTATGGAGCAATGGAAACAGCCTGGGTCCTTGAGCGACTATCCTGTTACTTTGCATTGGACTCTAGGGAGGAGCAGGGACCTGAGAGGACTGAGAAAAAAAAAAAGCAAGTGAGCAGCACACGGCCCCACTCCACTGAACACTGCCTGAGTGCACAGTCAGCACTACAGACAGTAAGCAACCCTACCCACAGCAGCTGCCTGGATGACTGCCTGTGTGGCTCAGTTGTGGAAAACTCAATTTGTGTTTAACCTCAAAACTCAATGTAGTGCTGAAAATGTACTTATTGCAAGTCGCTTTGGATAAAAGCTTCAGCTAAATGACTACACTGCAAATGCAAATGTAACCAATGTGTAGAAAGGGGTGTTAACAAGAGTTCTCCTTTATGGTCAAGCAGGGGAACTCGCCTATTCAAGGGGACATGAACAGAACATTTCCGAGTTCTGTGCTCATTGGTATAGGCTTATAGAAATGCATGAGCAGACACAATAACTGTGGATCACAACATCTGACACCAACTGACACCAGGGAAGTCATCTGGAACTAACACAATTTACAATAGAGACATAAACCACATACATCTCTATTTTCCAAACAGTTCAGCATATGGCTGGCTTCATTGGTTTACGTCTCATAACCTTAAGATCACATTAGATTTTCCGGTGGATAGCAATGCAGAGTTGTGACAGCCATGCTCATCTGCTCATGTGTTGTGCCAGCGACCAGGGCCTATACTGTAGGTAGATGGAAATGAAACCACATTCATTCGGATGGCTTGCTCCGCCTCATCTTCTAACTTCTCTTGCCTAATGAAATGTGTGTCGGTAATCCTACGGCTTTCATTTTCTCCCTGTTGGCAACAATGTCTCGTCATCACTTGCCAAAAGGTAGTGAGAGCCAGGGAGCAAGGGATATTTAAAATGTGCCACTTTGGTCTCGAAGGCAGCAGGAGATAATCAGATGGAGGTGGTAGGCTACACTAGACTTTACAGGGATTTAAAAAAAGAATGAATCCCTTTACCAGACCTCGAATAGGCCTCATTACTGTATATAGGCCTCATTACTAGCCATGGAGACAGACAAGAGCAGGGTAATGATCTCTAGACAGGAAAGAGAGAACAGTATCAGCCTTGCCATTAGCCACGTCTATAAGAATGACTGAGCCCTTCGACGACCTTTCCGCTTATGTTCAGCAATGTTTGATAAAGCTGTGGGGGTGGGTGGATATCAAAGGCTGTACTGTAGCAATATGGTGTTCAACATTTACTCACTGTATATGGCTAGAGACAGGGATGAGAGTGAGGGGACAGGACCGTCCACAAGCCTAGGGGTGGATACTGATCATGCCCATCAGAGACGGCATTAGTCAAAGTTGTAAATGACCTCAGAATTAATGCCGACTCCAAAGAGCTCTCTGTTCTCATCCTCCTGGACCTGAGTGCAGCCTTTGATACTATAGATCATGCAATCCTCATCGAAAGACTGGAGAAGTGGGTTGGCCTCTCTGGTCCAGTCCTTAATTGGCTTAGGACCTATCTAACGGTCGTGATTTCTTCGTTGCCCTCGGTGAACATAGCTCAGGAAAGATCCCTATGACCTGTGGGGTGCCCCAAGGATCGATCCTAGGACCTCTACTCTTCAGCCTGTACATGCTGCGCCTTGGCAGTGTCATCAGGAGGCACAACATTAGCTACCATAGCTACGCAGATGATACCCAACTCTATATTTCTGTATTACCCAGTAACTAAAGCTTGGTTGAATGCCTTGTCAAGTGTATTACAGATATAAATGTATGGATGTCACAATTTCCTCCAACTAAACCAGGACAAAACAGAAGTACTGATCATTGGAGAAAAAGCTGAAAGAGAAACTCTGCACACTTAACTCTGGAAATTGACATTGACACCAATTGCCAGGTTTAAAACCTAGGTGTCCTACTTGACTCAGATCTTAATTTCGAAAACCACATCAAGAATATTACAAAGACCTCTTTTTACCACCTAAGGAACATTGCCAAGGTGCAACCCTTTCTCTCTCAGGCTGACACCGAAAGATTAATGCATGCTTTCATCACAAGCAGGCTGGACTACTGCAATGCTCTACTATCAGGCCTACCAAAGAAAGCAATCTCTAAGCTACAAATGATACAGAATGCTGCAGCACGAGTCCTCAAAGACTAGACGAAGGGCACACATCACACCAGCCTTAAAATCACTACACTGGTTACCTGTCAACTCTAGAATATACCTAAAAATACTATTACTAGTCTATAAATCTCTCCACAGTCACTCACCAGAATACATTTCAGACATGCTTGTTAGGTACATGCCCAACAGACCACTCAGATCCTCAGGTACTGAACTTTTAACAGTTCCAAAAGCCAGGACCAAGAAACACAGCTTTCAGTTTCTATGCCCCCAACCTCTGGAACACCCTACCGGAGTGCCTGAGAAGGGCCGAAACAACGTTCTTCAAGCGAGATCTCAAGACGTACCTTTTCGACCTAGCCTACAATCACTAACCAGGACCTTGAGACACAGAAAGGTAGCCTCAAACCTACCTGTGAATCCTCTGTATACATTGGTGTTTATCCTGCTATGCACTGTATGTATGTATATCAAGTAGTGTACAGAAGCTGGTTACCCTGAAACAGGCTTGTTCTGTTCTGACAGCTGTGTTGCTTCAATGGCTCAGTGTGCTACTAACCATTTTCTGCCTCCCCTAGTGCCTCTCTCTCTCCCTCCTACCTTCTAACCAGGTCCAGTGGATGCCCCACTGTCGCCCGCAGACCACCCCGAGTCCGATAGATACCCCCGGCTGTGGATGTCGTAGTATTTAGTACACACACACACACACACGTACACACAGACACACATCAGTCCACATCCGGCTTAGGCCTGGACCTGATGCTCATAGCCTTTCTTGCTCTGAAAATTTAATTTATTGCTCTATAAATGTTCTTAGCCATTAGACAAATATATTCCAGGAGCTGGCTCCAGATTGCCTGTTTTAAATATCTGTGTTGCTTTTATGGCTCTGTGTGCTACTAACCCTGTTCTGCCTTCCCTCTCCCTAGTGCCTCTCCCTCCTATCTTCTAACCAGGTCCAGTGGATGCCCCACTGTCACCAGCAGACCTCCCCGAGTCCGATAGATACCCCTGTGTCTGCTGTGGATGTCGTAGCATTTAGTTAACACACACACGTACACACAGACATACACCAGCCCACTTCCGGCTTTAGGCCTGGGCCATAGCAAACACACACCAGTATTTGCCATGTCTCTCCTATGATGCTTTTTTAGCCTCTCTTACTCTGAAATGTAATTTAATGTAATGTATTGCTTTATAAATGTTCTTAGCCGGTACACAAACATACTCCTGGAGCTTGCTCGATCGCCTTGTTGAGAGGGGTCAGGGAAGAATTTTTACAGCTCACTTATCTGGCCCCCGGGTGATTACCGTTTTTTTTGCTTCCCTCTGGAATATGTAGAGAGTGGGTCGTATGCCCACCTCCCTTGTTCTCTGTAATGCGCATTGTGTTGCCTCTGGGTATGAAATGCGCTATACAAATAAAGCTTTGATTGATTGATGGACTGATGGTCAGGCGTTATGGTGTTATGGTTTTTCCATTCTCTTAATTTAAAGACTGTTAAACATGTTGTTTGTTCTGCCACTCTGGAGATGCACTGCACTAACTTTTATTCCTGTATTTTATTTTTCCTGCATTTTGTTTTAAATGTCCTTTTTTAACCTTTTGCTTTATATGAACTTTTGGGTTTCTTGCACTTTGTTTTTTTCATGTAAAGCACTTACATACAAATACAAAAACTTGCCTTGCCTACGTAATCCTCCCAGTCACCTTCTTGCTGTTCTATAGAGGATTGAGCTGTCTAATCACATCAAACTTTCATGAATATAAATCACTGCACCGTTTTCATTTCCTACCTGACTGTATTCCAAGAGGAGAGCTAATGCAAGTGTTCATACCATATCTCCCTTGACTACCCTTTCTTAAGTGAGACAAAGCAGAACCATAAATAATAGAGGGAGAAAAATATGTTTCTGTAGTCCAAGACAGTATTAAACTTAATGGATCACCGATCCGTAAAGTATTTAATTACACCACAACATCTTCAGTATCCAGAATGAGTATTACATCACCCTTGGCTGTAGTAACTCCTTACTCTGCTGATTCTAAAGGAGTGGGGCAGAATGAAGAATACATACATATCCATCCATCTGGAGGGATGCCAGGTTTAGAGTAGTCTTACATCCAGCTGAAGAGTGAATTCTTTATTAGCGGTTCCCTAAGAGCATATAAATGAAGTGTTTATAAAAGGCTACTGGAGCTGCATGCCCAAGCAGAGGAGTGGAAAGTTCATGAGCACTCCTAACCAATGCATACAGCACATCTTGATTTGAAACTGAGTGGTCAACAGCTCCGTTCACCTACAGTACCATGGACCTGTAAAATGCGGATCAATGTCAGATCTCAATCTTATTCACACTGTGCCATATCCGTGCTTGAATCGCTAAGCTATCAACATATAGCTATGTTTCACAGAATGTTGGATTTGTCAAGTATCATAATGCTAATAATCAGTCAGTATATACGTATCTGAAATAAGAATCTAGAAAAATTTGCTAATAATGTAGGACAAAAAGGAGGTTAGGAGGGCACAGACTTCATTTTTAGCATAACATAATATACATACCAAAATGACTGCAGAGAGATGGGCTTTGACTAAATTTAACTGAAACCTCAAATAATGTTTGGTTAATACACAGAGAGAGAGAGAGAGAGAGAGAGAGAGAGAGAGAGAGAGAGAGAGGCCTGACAACCACCTTCCTACAGTAGTCCACTTGGTACCCCTGGCGATGTCCTTCAGCCTGCATCGCCTCCAGCAATAAAACAATGCCTCCCATTCTCCCTCTCAAGGACAGGGACTTCAACCTGGTATTACTGAAGCCATTAAACATCCATCTGTGAAATGGGTTATAGTGACAACTACAAGTATTGTGTGGGATGGTCACCCACAAATCATCATGTAAACGGTCACTCATGTACCTTCTGTTTGTGTCATCTGGCCAATGCCAGTGTATGTGAGCCTTTACCTGTGTGTGTCACTTGCCATCAACACAGGCATACAGTATTCACACAGCAAATGGATGACCACAGATAAGCCCCCTTCCAGTCGTAGATTTGGTTGGGTATTTACATTACCAGGAGACTGATAATGTGGTAGATGGTAACACTGGGCTGTGTAATTGGGCCCTGAGACAGCTGGCCTGTCTTTACAGTGAGAATCAGAGGACAAATTAATTGTAGTAGAGTACTAAGTGGCCTGAGAGATAGAGAGGGTGCATACAGGAGAGAGAGATGGAGAGAAACACAGAGAGAAAGAGAACAAAAGAAAGAAACAAAGCGATGCTTAATAGCGCCAGACAAGACTTAATTTAGATCTGAGACGCAAATTAGCCGACTGCAACCGATTACTTCCGTTAGAGCAATCTTGCTCTGCAAAGCTGTTATACTGGATTGGTTGAATTTCACAAAAGGAGTGGTTTATGTTTAGCCTCTTATCTTCATGAAATGCACCATGGAACTTGGAGCAGACGAGCCGAGTTGTAAATTAGAATGTAAATTAGAATGCAGTGAGTTTTGAAATAAACATTCTCCATGTAAACTAGTAGCCAACATTTATTTTGGTTGAACTGCATCAATGACTCAATTGCACTTTAAATGGTCCACTTTAAATAGTCCAACATTTACTAAAAGCTACTTTTTAGCTGAATCCCAATCTGAGTGCACAAACCACCCTTGCAGCCCCTCACACTTGCGGCCTGCCTGAGCACTTAATTGACGTCAGCTGGAAGGGCCAGAGGGTGCAGGGTCGTGAATTAAATGGGACAGCACTTCCAGCGGCGTGCCAACGATTCCCAAGCCAGTTTAGCTCAATGCCCCTCCCACTTAGTTTTCATTGGCTGCCGCGTCCCTCCACACAGAGGCTGCTCTGACACGCTCCTCAGCTCTGCAAATTGACGTCTGTTTTAATTTAATAATAATTTTAAATTTATGTTGGGTGGGATATGTTTGCAGCAAGTGGATTTCAAGATAAATGTGTTAGTGGATTTCAAGATAAATGTGTTATCGGCAAATGTCATCATTTATGTGTGATGCACTCGGATCATAACTCGGATGCACTCAAGCACTGTCACCTGAGACGCGGTGGACTGTGGGTATTTTCTGCTCCCAAGTCCGCGAAATTGCGGACTTTCGGTAAGTGCGGTTAAAGTGCGCAAAATGGCGGCAGTGGCGCACTTGTGGACCTAGCAATTCCGTTTTGGGACTACCCTGAGCCCTTGTGGACTTAGTGGGAACTTTGCCTAAGTGTGTGATTTGGGATTCAGCTTCTATATCTTGGATTCTAACATAATCAAGTAAATTGTCCTGTATACCTCAAGCAGCAGATTCAATGCAGTTATTTGACCTACATGAAACATGATACATTGATAATGAATCCAGGCTTAAAGGATAGGTTCATTGAATAACACTTTACACCCTATTTCTAGAATCTCTAGCATGTTTCTGAGAGGTACAGGTTAAAATTTCTCAAATACCACCACCCCAGACCATGGGCTGATTTTCGAGTGCGCGCGCATCACTTTGACATTACAAGTATAGGGTTTCTCGTAATATCATAAAAAAAAAAACAATGATAAACATGCATTTCAGACTCGGGAAAGGCGTGGTGTAATCTTACCAAGCCCAGGATGCTCTCCTGTAGACAGTAGGCTAATTGCCATACGAATGTTGAAACAGCTAAAATCAATTTTTTTCACCGAACGAACTACCCCCTCTTTCATAATGTAAACCTCCGCACCTCGTTGTAGTGACGCTATCAAAACCAAATTTAAGGACGTTAAATCACTTGAATTACGATACAATACAGAGCTAGCATTCTGGGCCTGGTAAGATTACACCATGCCATTCCTGAGTCTGAAATGCATGTTTATCAGTTTTTTTAACAATATTACAAGAGGCCCTATAGTTGTAGTTAACGTGATGTGCGTGCACTCGAAAATTAGCCCGAGGTCTGGGGTGGTGGTATTTGAGAAATTTTAACCTGTACGTCTCAGAAACATGCTAGGAATTCTAGAAATAGGGCTTAAAGTGTTATTCAGTGAACCTATCCTATAATCCTTTGAACCTATCCTTTAACTTTAGAGAGTGAATTGTACTGCAAAGGCAACATCTTAAATTAGGCCAATGGAAGAATATCTGATCTTGATTGGTTGTTTACAAAAACAGTAATACAACCAGATTAGTGACTTTATTCAATTATGTAAAAAAAATAAAAAGTATATAGCCTACAGTATCAGGGCAGACAAATACTTAGGGCATTTTCAGTTGGGATCCCACATGTTTCAGCGCGGCCAATCAAAACCGACCAAGTGCTCTGACTGGATTAGAGGACTTTTAAATTGACAAGCATTTGTCCTTGTGTACATAATTGAGCTATGATTACACAGAGGAATCAATGAAAATGGCATGAGAGGACTCATTACTGTAATGGTTACAATCAATCTGTTTGCATCTGTTTGAGATACATTACAAATGCTCATTTTCAGTAAACATACACTAAAGACAGAGCTATTTTACAATGCATTTCCAAAGGTGACTGATGTGACAAGCCCCAAATGTGACAAGCCAAAAAAAAGGCATAGGCCTATTTTTACTTTAAGATACTTTAATAATCTCTAAAATAAATTGATCCAAAATCAATGCAAATTCAGACGTGACATGTAGCCTCACCACCTGACCAATTGTAGTAGGACTTCTTCCTTCAATTTGCATCACTTGCTGCTCTCCCACCAAAGTAACTTAACCTCGCTTAACTTAGACAAACTTTAAGACCATACCTGTGTTGTTTTCTTTCACTGGAGGGGGAGGTCGATTTCCTACGTTGGTTCTGTCCTTGCTGGAAAGGATGCAACGAGATGCTCTTGAACAAGCCGTCGTTAGACGACTCCTCCAGCCTCAGCTGCGGAATGAGGTGTCCAAGGGCCATGTCCGCAACACGTGCGCAATGTTTACCAGTAGCCGGCCGAAATGGAGAGCCGCATACACTTTGATAAATGAATAGGCGTACTTAATCTAACCTACAGACAGTGACAAGTCGGACGCTCTGTTCTCGGTCGGGAAATGTAGCCTATTGTAGGCTATAGCCTACTCGTGATGCTGAGGGAAGAGCAGCACTCTCCACACAATAACGCAAGAACGCGATTGCTTCAAAAGGTGGGAGTTATGGGACAGCTTTACGAGGACCACGTGCTTCTGGTTGGCATGGGTCGATAATGAGAAGGCCCTCCTGGCCCAGTTTCTTAATGAGAGTATACACGCTAAAATATGATACCCTGTTAACGATCTGACTTTTTGGTGCTGTTGACATTATCCATTTTGACTGACTTACTTTTTTGTTCTGAAACATTGCATTCCTGCTAAAATTATCACAAAATAAGTGCCTTCCTTTCCTATGGCAATCGGTTTCAGGTTTCCTCAGTCATGCAACAAGACAGTAAAATAGCCTATCCAAATATAAGTAGTCCAAACAATAGACTGTGGGCATTTTCCCATTTAGTAGCCAATAGGCATCTTAAGCAGGTGGCTGTTTGTTGTTGTTAATAGTGTAACTGATTTCATGTCTGGTAAACAAATGTCCAGCTCCTGATGTAGCCTAACATTGGAATGTGCAGTAGGTTGTCAAAGACAATCCGCTCATAGCCTGGTCATACTGTAAAATCAATTAGCACTCCTCCAGAAGTGAATGCAGTCAGCTTGCCAAAAGCAGACCTTAATTAAATGCATCCCATGACAATTTGGCCTGCTCTCACTTTTTTCACTCTGGCTTCATTAAGAGAGTCAATGTATTGCTTCCATTTCCTTACTCATAACTTTTTCCATTAAGCAGCTCATTTACTTTATGGATATTCATGTTATAATCACCCTAGCTACTTGTTCAGTGTCATTCAAGGTTGGTGTTGTTACATGCAAGTGAACTTTGTACAGTGAACCTCACATGAATGCTTACACTTGCAGTGAGCTACACATACTTACAAAAGTACACAGAAGTCCTGCTGTGAGCATCTGAATTTCTTCACCGGTAGGAAGCGAATTATTCCTGAATATCAAGGAGCAAAGTATAGCTGCTGCGCAGCACTGGGTCAGGGCCAGGAAGAGGAAGCAGGCAAATATGAGGGTCTAGGTGTACACATATACAAAAACTGGTGCAGGCATATGTTTTCTTGTTACCTGCTAGTTAGATGAAACAAGGTTTGGGGTTGTGACATGGCCACAGCTCTTCTCTGTCCTGGCCACACAGTGAACTGCCCACACAGTGACAATCCTGCTCTTCAAGTAATACCAGGATTGTCCCTCTTAAGCACCTATTGTATTAGTTATTTACTTTTGCACTTTACCTTAAGCAATAGATTATACTCTTAGTCACTTTAGAAAGGAGATGCACTTGTGAGGTGAATAGTAGTGCACCAACTTCCTGTTAAATGCAATTATGTAGGTCACTTTGGATAAAAGTTTCAGCTAAATGGCTAATATAATGCAAACAGCCAAAGACATGCAATGCTGATGCTAGCCACACAATGAATCCGTGTGCATGAGGTATGAGGAAGACAAGGAGACTGACGAATACATGAGGGTGTGCTCATGCATTTGCCCAGACCATAATTTTTTTTAATGTCACAGCACAATTCCCAAGTATGCTTTAGCATTTTTATTTAGCATCCCCCTGGGCGGGAACTCTGGTTGAGCTACCTGTCATGTGAGAAGCCATAGATGAGCTGTGTTTGGAATCGCTCCCTCGTTCCCTCACTCCCCATTCCCTATATGGGGTTCACCATGTAGTGAACTACCTAGGGAACGGAGAAAATGTAGGGTACATGCGCTGTTCCCTGGAAATCAAGGTGAATTGTGGGTAATATAGTGGACTATAGGGAACGAAAATTCTGTGGAGAATTCGGACACTACAAAATGGCTGACGCCCCATATAGTGCACTATATAGTGAATAGGGAGTGATGGCTTCACACTGACAAGCAATCAAGGATTGCATGTAAATGTCACAGGTGTATGTGGAGATTTCTAAATTTCTACAAAATGTTTGTTAAAGGCATCACAAGGGGTAAAAACTAAAACTAAAGGTACACTCAACAAGTGGAGTACAAAACACAATGCCTGAATAGGCATTAGCATGTTTATTCTGCATCACCTGGGGCTTTAACTCACAACCAGACACCAAGGGAAGGTCATGTTCTTGTTTGAGCCAAGTGAGAAGCTGGCAGTTTGACCTAAAAAAGTATAAATGTCACAGCTAGATATTTACACCATAGGAATCCTGCAAGAAGATATTAGTAGGCCTACAGTACACATTGATGGGAATGAGTTGTGGGACTTTGGACTGAGCATAGATTCACTGATTTGATTGGATTGAACACAGGTGGCACTGTTTGAGAGAAAAGACTGGTCTGATGAAGCGAAGCAAACAAAAGAAACATAACGGCTACAACAAACCAGTAACGGCTACAAATGAAAATATATTGTTAAATCATGTCACAGCAGAGTGGAGCATTTTTATTCTGCATCCCCCTGGGCTTGAACTCTTGTTGAGCTACCCGTCATGTGAGAAGCCATAACTGGTTTCACACTGACAAAGATCACAATCACAAGGGTTGCATGTACTCCAAATGTCACAGGTGCATGTAACATGGAGGTTTCAGCAGTTTCCTCAAAATGTTTGTTAAAATAAAGGAGTGGCAAAACCAAAACGAAAGACTAAACAATAAAACCAAGGTATACCCTCAACAAGTGGAGAACAAAAGACAAAACTTACAAGCTTGCAGACTTACAAGTTGGCACAGGACAATGCACAGCTACAGGAAACAATGAACAGACAAAGAGTAAGAGGGGAGCTACATGTAGGTTTTATATACACAGACTAACAAGACGTGTGGAAACCAATCAAACAATCAGTGGCACAGTTGTCCTCTCAATCAGAGTCAATTTAGCCAGTTGTAGTCCTAGGGTCCGCTATTGGGGCGGGGTTGCCAACAACAACGTCTCTGATTGGTGGAGACATTGCTGTTACAATATAGGATTGTGGGTAGTGTATTTTTTTTCTGTATGAACAACAGTAGTTTGAGGCAACTTCATAATTCCTGCCAGCTCAAAGCATATACGTTTCTGCTCACTTGGGCCTACAGGTTGGTGATGGTTGCAAAGTGATAGCATGTATGGCTGATTTGTTATGATTTTTTAAAGTTTTAAACTTTAGACAGTTGCTGTAGCGCCGCCATCAGGACTGTTGGCCCCCAATGCCAGTTGAGGACTTCTGGCATAGGGCTGGACCGATGTGTACATTTTGGTGATGTTTCATGCATTGGAAGTCAGACTTCCTAGGAGGAAGGAGAAGAAGAAGCCCCTAAGTATTGGTTGTGTTAAAAAGTGCTGTGCTTAGTATCAATGAGCCAAGCAAGGTGGTCAAAAAAGTATATCAAGGATTAAATTGTTAGCAATTTAGTGTCCACAGACTGGAATAACGTCTAATGTATTGCCTAGTTCATCTGTATGCAATGGAACTCAAGTTTTTAAAAGGGAATTTCAGCATTGACTGGATGTTAAATATAGCATCCTATTAACCTCTCCGTTTCACTTCATGGCAGGGTAGTAATTAGTGTAGTCGTCAGACGGTGAAATGTGCTTTAGATGTGGGTCACAGTGCAATACTCATTATCCACAGAGTATCACTTTGAGGACCCAAGTCTATGATGTATACATGTAAAGTTTGACAGCCTCCAAACAGATTGATGTAAATCACTCAACAGATCCTGTTCCCCAGCCGTTTGGCTTTGACAAAGCTGTGACCATGCCAGGCAAGGTTGGAATGGAATGTAAAAATGCATTGGAAAGGCACCCCTTTTGTGGTGGGCTCTGGTACTACAGGGGGACTGACAGACTCACTGACTCACTCTCTCACTGACGCACTCACAACGTGACACCGGCCAACCTAAAGTACCCACCCCTTCGGCTGTCGCTGGATGGGGGACAATAATCGAGCCATAGAATCTATTTTTGAGAGATACCAAATGTTTCTGACCCCTCAAGTGTACTGAATCCTCTGTAAAGTTATGAACTACAATGATATCAAACATGAACCAAAAGCTCCTAATGTCTTGTCTGAACAGTACATCTGTTTACTGAGAGCATGGCTATCTACCACCAGAGGGCACATCAGTCAAAGCTATTGAAGGGGCTATGCCTACACACTTTCTATGACACAATAGGCCTACATCTACTGTACCTAGTAGTGTCATTGAAAGATCATTATGTGGGGACAATGATCACTTTGAGAACTTAAGTATCAATTGATGAACATGTTTCTGTATTTTAATGACTTCCAGATGTCTTAGTTAATGTGTGTGGCTGTCAGATAAGGGTCTGCCAGTACCACTATCTCATAGGATCTATAGTGCTGAGGTTATCTTCAAATAACACCAGGGGGCACAATTCAATAAGTTAACTCCAGGATGTTTTAGGTTCTTCAAACAAATAGCCAATAGTAGCTACAACATCTACTTTCAAGATAAAAGAGAGACCAATACACAAGTTAGAGCCTAAGCTGGATGATAAATACTCCGCCACTTATGGCTTTTTCTTATTTTTTCTTTCTTAATTTTTTTTTCTTTCTTTTGTTTTCACAGTGTCTCCCATTCATGTGATAATCCATTATAATGTTTGTTTGAAGTTTGCACAGTATGTGTATCTGTGTTTGTGCATGTGTTTGCTAATTACTGTTTGTGTGTGTGTGTGTGTGTGTGTGTGTGTGTGTAAGTGTGTGTGTGTGCGGGCGTGCATGTGTGTGTGTGTGTTTGTGCATGAAAGGGTGGATGACAATGTCAGCACACACAGGTAATCATCTGGAACCAAAGGGCACGGAGGCATAGAGCAGGTAGGAGGAGAAATGGCATATGGGCTTGAAAATGTGACATTGTTGAATATGTATGTGGAGGATGGACACTATGTAAATGTCTCAACAAGCAAACAGATGTGAGAGAGCTTGTATGTGGTTTGTAAAAAAATAAAATAAAAAAAAGCCAGTCCATTGTGTTGTTTCACATATCTACAGTGACTTAAATCCTTCGAGGAATACATCCTGTAACCTTCATGGTGATATGTTATCATACGATTTCCTTCATCCTTGAACAAAGAATAAAGTTGCACTTTATCTCTTTAGGTAGGCTTGACACATACACTCCATCTTGGCAGTACAATAACTTGTCAACATAAGGAGTTTTTCAGAGGAAAAAGATGGATGCCAGTCAATAAATGGATGACAGGTCAATAGATATCGTTGACCTCACCGTCATGGATATACGCATCACGTTGAGAGGCCAAAGAGAATCACTTAAGCGTGAGGATGAGGCCCCTGCTGGGAGCCCCTATCTCTGATCATTTTGTCACTGGGAGGCTGGGTATCATGAGGCCTATTAGTGCAGATTCTACAGCAAAGATGGTTCCTCTGCTGCCAAAATACCCAAGTCAACTGTAATACCACGGCAGTGTCTTCACTACTGAAAACTGACTGCATACACGCCCAGCTAAAGCAGAACAAGATGTCGTCATGCCATGTAACTTGTCATTGAATATTTTATTTGCAAATGAATAACTCAGAAGTCGTAAAAATATACATTTTTTACTTGTGATATTTACATGGATTGTTTTCGTCAAAACAAACGGTATCGCTTTACAAAACCAAAGAGAAGCGACTGTGAGAATATGACTGATGAGCGAAAAGGAAAAGAGTGGCTAACGTTTCCCTTTTTATCACGCCTTGCATTATGTTGTCTCCCTCTGACACCCAGACAAGGTCGTAGCCGACAGAGCCAACCACCCAGAACCCTCACCGGAGAAGAGCACAGCACACAAAAAGTGCAAATGACATGGGTTTGAGAACCATGAAAAGAATAAAATAAAGCTTCATAAAACTTTTCTGTGAATATTATTTACAATTACACTTTTTTTTTTTTACTTTTTTTTTTTTGGTTGCCGAATACATGTACGTTACATCAAAGCAAAGCATTCCCCTTCGTCTGCTTGATTGCTTTTGACATGCAGGTCCCTTTGCTTTTCCTCGTCCGGGCGGACATCTTCACCCCCTCCATTTTCCACAACGTCAACAACAGTTCTTCTATACCAGTGGCAGGCCAAACAACAAAGTCAGAGCTTCACTTTCTCATGCTTGACTGCTTTATCTGAAAAAACGGCTTTAAGAACACAAAACGTGGTGGCTACATAAGATTCATATTCCTATAATATAATGCAGGATAATTATAACGTGAATAATTTTTCTGTTATTGTACCTTTGAATGTTGATAACAATATACAGTGGTTCCACTGTAGACCATAATACTAGCTGTGCTCTGAGGTGGAAAACCTCCATCTTAGAATCACCACAGCTCAGACAGAAGCCCCTCAAGGTTCATTTGTTGGAAACAGAGTTTGTCAGTCCACAAAGCTGACGCAGATGAGAGGGGAGAGGCAACGCCAGGGCTCATAAACTGGGGAATTTGCCACCTGAGACCTCCAGTAGCTGGGAAGCTAATCAAGAAGCCAAAGGAATTTAACAGCTGGAAGACAAGCAACTCATCCTCCATCGAGCTCTTTCCATAGGCAGTGCAGTGACTTTAATGGGAGAGCCTACAGGCCTGGCTCGATATCAATCCTGTCACTACCCACCCCCCTTTCCTCCAGAACCCTTTCAGGTTCCCGTCATAACTGTGTTAAATCATCTGCTCTGCAGAATATTAAGATGCACCAGCGTCAATGTATGTACTCTGTGTGTGTGTGTGTGTGTGTGTTTGTGTGTCTCTTGGGCGATGCATTGTACAGTGCCCATTTTTGTGCTCCCTACAGTAAAGTGGAGTGGCACAATCAGCCAGTCATAATACCTCCTGACATTCAATCCATCAAATTTATTCTGAATACAGAAATAACAAGAATGACTGGCATTGCCTGCTTGTATATCTGTGTATGTATGTGTGTATGTATGTGTGTGTGTGTGTGTGTATCTGTTTGTTTGATGGGGAACCGCCAATGTGCGCAGAGATCGGTGCGTGTCCATATTAAAAGATATGGCATTGGCCTCCAGTAGCTGTAGATGAGTATGAATTATGAACAGGCCTTGTCTCAAGACACCACTGCCACTAGCGAAAACAAGATTACCGTCGGTGGAAGTGAATTGAATTCAATAGGCATATAAGTCACAGAAAACTAAACACTGTGTATCTGTGGTCGTATCAATTTGAGTAGGTCATGTCTGGCTGGTTGTGTCCTTCCTCTCCCTTAAATTAACGGCTAATGTGAGTGAATGTGTGGGTGTGGCCCGAAGGCTTGTACTGAATGAACACACACCAGCGTCCCTGGTCCAAAAACAAACCATTTCTTCTTCTCTTCAAAAGGCATTTTAACCCCCATAGTACACCCCTTCCCTCCCTCAACATTACCTCATCTATTAAATTAAATGACATCATGTGCGTATATCTATCTGTATGTACAATATAAAACAACACATATGCTTACAGAATGTACATTACTCCTTTGACATTGGATTGCTATCTCACCGATGCCTGCAATCTGCACCATGACTATGTTGCATATGATATAATACTGGCTCGGCTTGTGATGTTGTAGTTCTCAGTGTTTTTGGGTGTTTCCAAAGCTGGATAAAGAAAAGCGACTTAACCACTTTGTGCATTGACGATAAGGACAGAGAAAGAAACCATCAAAGGAAATGGGGATTGCAAAGGCACACTAAATAGGCTACTTGTCCTTTTTTAAAATGTCCATCCAAACTGCACAGGGTCTCACTGAGTGCAGGCTACAACAAAGAGGATTGGCTGATGCCAAAGCCTGACCAATGAACAGCGACATTGACACAATGAGACAGCAATCTAGTGCCATTCCATTGTTATGGGTCCTAGAAGAGTACCTTGGGTGACACCATACATACGCTATACAATAGAAGTCTCTAGAATCAAACTCCTCCATTCAATCATCTACAGTATTGTTAGATTAATCGCTTCAAGGTCATTTGTGCCTATCTTGGATATCCATTCAATACCTTAAGAAGCAAGAATTGTAATGATCATCTTTGTTCAACACACATTCATGGTGTTTTGTGACAGGTTTTGGTTTCATTTTACGTGTACAGGTTTCAGGTTTACGTATTCCCAAAAAAGAGGTAATTAAAAAAAGGGTAAAAGAAAAAAAGAAAAGAAAAAAAGATGGAAATTAAAAAGTAAAAAAAAAAGAATGACCCATTCTTGGGATCGGTGGCACTTTCTCAGACGGACACACAGTCTGTCACCTTTTACATCCTGTCAAGACTTCCCTGGATAGTGGAAAAATATAATAAACTATAAAATGAAACAGAAACATCCCCCATGACTTAAACATATTCTTATCCTAGGTATATTCATAGTTATTTAACTCTAGCATATTCATAGTCATTTATCCCTACTGACCTTACATCTAGTACATACTATTTGTTAATTTGGAGAGGTTTTCCGTACTACCGAGTACATAGGACGTCCGTTAGTGAGGAGATGTGAAGAAAAACAATTCCATCAGTACAAAAGAATACCATGGTGGTGATACATCAAATGATTATGCCTATTATGAAGTTTCTCTATTCAAGAGAAGCAGATGAGTTGCTTTCTGAATTTAGTCCGGACCTTTGCGGTTTGTCTAGGATGTCGTCATGGAGTCGATGATGCATTAGAGAGCATTATGGGGGATTACCTAACATTGTCCACAGTTTGCCCACTGTCTGAAGGGGCAAGGGGCTTTGTGGTTTAGAGCAGGTGTTCAACAGAACTGGTGTGATTACATCATTAGAGACGCCATTGTCCCAAAATTAAAAAAAAAAAGGTGTGTTCTTCCCTCATACCCCCTCCCTTAGACCTCAACATGAACTTGCCAGCACCTCCAACACCTGGCTCTGGCTTGTGGATCTCTCTTTTTTCTTCCATCCATCCATCCATCCGTCCGTCCGTCCGTCCGTCCGTCCGTCCGTCCGTCCGTCCGTCCGTCCGTCCATCCATCCATTCATCCCTGTTTCCTCTTTTCCCTTCTTCCTCTGTATGTTCTTCCCTTTGATTGGATGAATAATATAAACGCTCCAGTCGGGCCTTCTTCCCCCTCACTGCACACAGCGCTCTTCCATGAAATGTTGAGAGAGAAAAAGCTCAAAAAGAAGTTCTTATGCCTTGAAACAAACAGAGGAATGGGTTTGGGGTCTCCTTTTTGTTTTGTCTTGTTTTTAGGGGGCAAGCATATTCTTATTTTCCCTTGTTAAGGATGCATTCATTCAAAGTTTTGAGATTTATATTATGGGCTCTTTTAATTACATCCTTTTTACTAGTTGCATTTCTTTGTTTACGGAGTCTGTGTCCTTGAAGTGTGTGTGTGTGGGGGAGGGGGAGATGGGGATCTTATGCATCATCGCAGGAGAAGGATGGGTTGGGGAGGGGGGTGGAGGATCTCTGTTGGTCCTACACAGTTTGAAAGGCCTTGGTCTGGGCAGGAACCATGAGGGTGGGGGGCGTGGGACCAGAGATGTTCCTGGAGTTGAATTTGGGGGTGGTGGGGGGCTCGGGGGTCTTGGGAGGAACCACGGCGGAGTAGGCCGGGGGAGACTGGGGGAAGCCAGGGGGCTGTCCGTTCTCCTTGAGGGTGGCCACGGCCGGGGGGCGGGGGCGGTGGCCGCGAGGGGCGCTGTTGTGCACCATGGACTGCGTGGAGGAGGCGCCGGAGCGGGAGCTGCCCGAGCGGGACGAGGAGAGGGAGTTGGGCTTCACCAGCTTCGCCTTCGGAGCTTCTGCATCCTCCCTGGGAGATGAGAGACACAACACGGAACATGAGTCATTTTCTCTAGTCATGGCCCTATGAGCACACACACACACACACACACACGCACGCACGCACGCACACACACACACACACACACACACACACACACACACACACACACACACACACACACACACACACACACACACACACACACAGCCTATTCTGAGATCCACTGGAGAAATCTCTTATACGAAAATAGCAATGTCTGTTCGGTGATGCATGAGGCACTGCACCTGAGTAGGTAAAGTAACATCTGGGTCTATGGCTCTCATCTGGGTCTAAATCCAACACATTACTTCAGCCTGCCATGACCAACACCACCCACCAACACCAACCCGTTCTCCTACCTACTTTAAGAGGGGCGTGTGCCACCTTAGACTCACAAGTCAGTCTATAAATGCTTTGCACAACTTTCATTCAGATTCTGTCACTTGAAGTGGGTGGAAACAATGAGAGTTAATACAAATAAAAATAAAACTGCATTGCAAAACCAATCAAAGAGAGTTAAAAAGCAACAACAAAATATTTAGGGCATAGCTTTGTTTAGATTTAAACCAATCCAAAGCAGTTGGCGTAGTCTTGTTACTGGCCGTTCTCACCGGCGTTCTAGCGACTATTTCAAAATAAAAATTATCCAGATGTTCGGAAGGCTGAGATCTCAGATTCTCTGGTATGGCGAGACTACATGTACACCACCTAGGCTGGCGAAACCCTCAGAGGACGCCCTTAGTAACTAAACATGGCATGTGCTGTAAACAGGAAACACCTGACGTCTGCATTATTTACACTCCATCATCCCAGACCGGGCTGCATAATTCATCGTAACACCGGCAAATAAGCAACTACATAGACTCTTACTGTGGCTGGGACAAAAATGTTTGCTGCTGTGGAGCCATTAGCTGCCCAGAGCCCCAGAGGATTCAGATCACAGTAACTTGTGCTTTGCGACACAGCTGTGATCCACACATAGGCTTGACGGCCCCCCCTCTTTAGTAGGTCCCCGGAGCAGAGAGATGTGAAAAGGAGCCACTCAGATGGCAATCGATATTGCACTTGACCTTGTGGCATTTATTGCAGACAGACAAACGCCGGCACACATACAGATGCACACATACAGGCACGTGCATAGATAGACCTCAAAGGGGGCTTGAGCACCTGTCGTTCTGGCCTTCTATAGAGAAGAGTCCTTTTTCCGTTTTAAAAATAAATAAATTCCTGTTTGCGCACAGCCTGCCCTGCCAAACAGATATATTGATTGAATCAAAATATCAGGTCGGGAGATTCGTGCTCCCGGGCGATGCCCTCTACCCTCCTCCCTCCCTGGCTTCCTGCCGGAGCAGCGAGTACTGTGTGGCCATGCAAAATTGCACCGAATTGCACACATGCATAGGCATTCGACAGTCGTGAGTCAATCAGTGTGATGAGTTATTTTGAGGCATACATCAGGTATATGGCCAAACAAAGTATACATACACTGTTCATTTTCGTTTTATATTGATAATGATGCCCTTTAGGAATTGCTTGAAGTTGTTTGGAAAGAAGGGTCTATTATACTTCAACTATGTGTCACAAGCTATTGTTGGTGTTGATGTTACCTTTTGCTAGTAATGTGGGAAATGGAAACAGTGGAATATGATTCCTGCCACACGTGTAACATCAGCAAAATAATTATTTGTGATGCCAGCTCAGTTTGTATGTTGGCTAACCAGTTAACTACTGTAAAACCAAGATCCAGTTCCCTGGCCAGTTTAAGTGCATGCTAGTATGAAAGCCATGACATACCGTACAGATGCATAGGATAAGCATCTAGGTAGTTACTGTCGCTATCTATTTTCTATCTATCTATTATGGCTAGTAGCCTATTTTGTTTATTAATGTAGTTACATCTTATACATATTCTGGTAACTAAGTAGCCTACTACATTTTGCCCCTCTAACATCCTCTGCACTTCCCTGCACACATGCACACACACGAGCACATACACCTGTACAGGAACACACAAGCACATGAACATAAAACCAAAACACACACCACACGAATGGACACATGACACATAGAAAAAACACCTGCTCCTGAGGGACTGACCTGATCTCGTTGGGAGTCTCCTCCTCCTCGTACTTCTTCTTCTCCTTCTTGCGGAAGACGAGCCAGATGATCAGAATAATGATGAGGACGCCGAAGGACACGCCCACCATGGCCCCTGCCACTACGCCCATCCCCCTCACGTCTGTGGAGGAGAGAAAGGTACAGATATGCTTTAGAATAGCAGTGTACAGCAGTGTAATATACTGTGCATGAACATGTTTATACTGTACACACACACACGCACACACGCACACACACATACTATGTACACAATGCCTAGCACACTAATCCTAACCCTTCAAAGGAAAATTAGATATGTATTCTAAATCTCCATCATGTTACAGTAACTGTTGTATCAGTCTTACAAAAAAAAGAGATTCATCTAAGTCATTGGCATCAGACATTTGTGCTGTGGTGCTACAGTAGTTATGTCATCTCTTCAACAGGTCACCCCGCTGTGACCGGAAAATCCTGAGCCTTTCTGGAAATCTGTTAGTGTGACATTGAAACATGACTGTTTGAGTGGAGCTGGTGACCAATGGCCACTGTCTTGCGGGCACAGTTCCCTGTGTTGTGTTCCTGAGGTAGAGGGGTGGGGAGGGAAGAGGGCGAGGGGGAAATGAATTTTCCGGGGCCGTGGGAAACTACAGCCATCCATCACCATCACGGCCATGTGGGCCGAACGAAGAGAGGCGGATGGAACGCATACTGGCGGTAGGCTACTACTCACACTGCATGGTAACTTCGATGATGCAGTTCTCTTCGCCAACGTCATTGCTGGCGGTGCACTTGTAGACTCCCGTGCTGTCCTTGGTCAGGTTCCTCAGGGTGACTATCTCTGGGTTCTTGAGGTCTGAGGAGAAAGATTGTCAGCGTGGAACCTACCAGAGGAGAACTCTGGGCCCGTGGTGCTGTTGCACAACGCATTCTCACTGCAGTGGTTTGGTTCATTTGTAGTTGCCTGAAGACCTTGTAGGTTAAAGTTAAAGGCTAAAGGTTAAAGTTAAAGTTAAAGTCCCAATGATTGTCACACACCTGAGCGTGTGAAATTTGTTCTCCGCATTTGACCCATCCCCTGTGGGAACGGTGAGCAGCATGTTTGCTACCTACAATATGTAAACTGGTTTCTGTGTATGATTCTTCATAGGTTTGTGGTATTTCACATCAGCATCTACTGGACCCTGGATTCTATTATATTGTACTTATGGAGTGTGCGTTATGCATTGTGAGTGCGTATTGTAATAAAGCTGTTTGGTAAGATTTTCCCCAGCCGTACATCCTGACCCGGGGCTGCTTGTCTCAGCCACGCCTGTCTGAGTGGGTCAGCTCTGACGTATCACGCCTGCTGGTTAAGGGGCAGAGGAGACAAACTGGTAAATGTTTATGTTGTGCCTCTGAATGACTGGATGA